>NC_051178.1:161883481-162183481 GCF_013339695.2 Rhipicephalus sanguineus | reverse complement strand
TGACTTCACAATGAACATAGTGTACAAGGTCAAGAAAACGCTGCGCCAAAGACATTTGTGTTTTTACGTTTCGGATGTTACATTTGTCTTTTTAGATAATTGGCAGCTCGCGACCCTATGCTTGTCGCATAGCGCTGTGTGACCTTCGGCTATGCAAAGCGATGAATTCGTTACAAGCGTCTGCAGCAGCAGACACAACAGCGCACATACTAGACATAAAAATACAAATACTGAGGGTGACTATGTACACAGCTCACATTGTGCCAGCTGTAAGCTTTGGAAGAGCCTAAGTGATGCCTTCAGTTACAGGTAATATGTTATACCCACGTCTCGCCTATTGTAAGTTATCTAAGAAGTGGGAACTGTACGTAGAAATCGCGGCTTCACCCTATTTTCTAATTGTATTTTTAGGCATTTTCAATATTACCCTCTTTTCATCACTCAGTATCCGTTTAACAGCAATACCTGCTGGCGTTCTTGAGGAACACTCAGCTTAACCAAAGCTTGTGAATTATACTTTTTTTATGTATATATGTGCGTTTGGGACTGTACGTACTATTTGTGTGTATATGGTGCAGGCCCGTAGCCAGGAATTTTTTTCGGGGGGGGGGGGCACTTGCTGAAAACCTTGAATGTTTGAGAAACACACCCATTTTTAGTATTTATTTTTGGTAAAAACACATACTTCACCAAAAGTTCGGGGGGCCCGGGCCCCTAGGGCCCCCCCTCTGTCTAGGGGTCTGATATGGTGTATATGTGATCATTGTATATACCATAGTCATCACCCGACACCTGGAGTAGCAAGCCAGGCGACAAACCAGGCCAACCTCTCCGGGAATTTCCTTAAAGAATACTATCTCTCTCTCTCACTCAAAAAGATGCACTAAACCTCTCAAGCGGATATAATTATTTAATGTATCTCATGGCGTTAGAGATGGCGCACTCAGACTGGCTGTGGTATTTAGTTAAAATATGGTCATCTTCAGGAAAGTGCATCAGCTGTTTTAACGATACGTTCGTGTTAATTGCGACTCAACTGTGTACGCTATACTATTACTCGTACACATATTAGCCACGAGTTAGTATGTAGATGCACTTCCGTTAACGTCATTGTCACTGTACCATTTATATGGAATGAGACCGACACGTACAGTGGCCATGGAAGACCTGATCTTTATTGCTTGCGCACCGGAAGTGCTCGAGCGCGTTGCCAGACTGGGTGGCGCACATCGATGGTCTTAGCGGTAACCGATACATGCAATTGCTTTTTCTGCTACTTCAGCTTCCTAAGAGCGCATGGAATGTGACGTGGTTTTATAGTCTAGTCGTTTCTGGACCAAAGGGAGCCAAAAAAGCAAAAGACAAGCATACAACGATAACGTTATCACAGGAAGACGACACTTGTAGTTATCAAGAATGGGCGAACAAGGAAAGCCTCAACACGAAGTGACGATTTCCTCGAGGGGACTTGTCTTATATCGGGTGGATACAATTCTTCCGTCGAAAAGTTAGCTCTAGCCCAGCTGGATTGCTTCTCCAAAATTATTCTGTTGTTTCCTGAAAGCATGCCGGAAGGGCAAGAGTTACGTTTAAAATGCAGTCTAAGGAAAACCAGACTGCACTACCCCCGCTGACTTTCGAACTATTCCCACAGGATGTGTAATGTACGATGTGTAATAGTTTCCGCGGGAGCGGCCCACGACGCTGCCCTAGGGCATCTTCTCTCAGGACGTTTTTCAATAAAGTTCTCTGTATCTGTATCCCGCAGGGAAACACGCCACTCACGCGGCAGCAGGCGTACCACTTCTCGTACCAGATTAGGGACGCTGACGGCAACTCGCAACATCACAGCGAGCAGAGCGACGTGAGAAACAACCGCAGGGGCTCCTACGGCTACCGGGACGCGAACGGTTTATACCGCCACGTGACGTACGTGGCTGACAGGAAAGGCTTCAGGGCGTGGATCAAGACTAACGAGCCAGGTACCACTAACCAGGAGCCTGCCGACGTCCGCATAACGGCCGAGAAGCCACCTCAGAAGGTCGTCGACGAAGCTACGTCACCTCCGGCGAAACCGAACGTCGTCGCCGATCCCGCAGACGCGGTCCCCGCTAGACCTGCGGTCTCAGCCGTCCCGGCTTTTACTCAACCCGAAGCGGTCCCCTACCACCCCGTCCATACTGCGGGTGTAGGTGGCTACACCCGCCGTAGCGGCCGTGCCCTGCTTTCCACGTATCGGCTGCTGGAGCGTACGAACTTTCCCGGCCAGTGGCTCCAGTGCCAGCCATCGACATCGCCACTGGCGCCTACCCGACGTACGACTCGAAACGGTTGTCCGGCGCTGGTTACGTTCCCACTGACTACAGTAGCCAGAGCGCAGTTCCTGTTCATGATTACCAGAGGGTGCCAGAGGCGGGCGTTGCCGACTTCGAGTACTACCCGGAGCCTCAGAGGATACAAAATTACGCGGACCCAGACGGAGTACAGGGCTACGCGTACGCTCCGCAGTCTTCGTACTCCAACCAGGCTGTACCCAACGCCGTCCCTGTTTACAAGTCGATTCGCCAGTTCCCGACACTGAGCTCGTCTACGGAGAAGAGGACCGGGGACTCGGGCGAACTCACCGAGAAGCACGGGATTCCCGTAGGCGTCACGTACGTTAACCCGCAGGACGTGAGCCGCCCATTCGACCGACCACAGCCGTTCGATATCGCCCCGACCGGTGTGGCTTCGAGGTACAAGAAGTACCTCGACTGGAACCGCCAGGGCAAGCTTCGCGACTAAGTGCCTGTCGTGCGTGGTCGCCGGCGACGTCGCTTGTAAATATTCATGCCCTGGTGCGTAGTCCTGTCTGCGGGCTGTTTCTCGATCGTTATACTTTGCATGCGTGGGATTTTTGTTTTTTTCTGGCGCGCTTTGTGCTGGTACAACAAGGCCCGCCTGTGTCTGTGTGCCATTGTGTTGTGATTGGTCTCATCGGTAACAGTCGGCGTGAAATGTTTGCTCAAATGAGGCAGCGATGTTGTTTCAATAAACCTCAATTCATGTTGTGCCATATGAACCATGTCTCTGTTTGCTGGAGTGGAACGGTGCGTCGGCTTTGGGGAAACTAATTGAATGCAATCTGAGACTGACGTTAATGCTTAAAGCAGCGTCATTTATTAGTCAGGAGTCACACAAAAAATTAAAAAACAAAAACAAGAGGGCTCTTGTATATCTGTGAGTGGGGCTTTCTGGTAGGTAAATAAACACCCTTCAACAACGGGTCTTACGAAAAGGCTTCGATCCTTTTAAACATATTCCCATTTGTCCAAGCGAAGGCTACATGTATATCATCGTTTTAGTTTGTGAGGAATTGAAACGCACTGGGCGAACACTCTGTGCCAGACCTTATTATATATTATTATTTTCGGAGCGAGTTTGCCTGCATTAATCGAATTCGCATCGTACTAGCAATATTTAAAAACTATATTATGGAAATTGCGTGCAAGGCATTCCACCACCTTGTTTATTCCTCTGATGTTGTCGGAAAATGCAGAGCGCTGGCAACGCCACGTAGGCTGAGCGTCTTTTTTTTTTGTCAGGTAAGGATACTGCTTGTATGCATGGTTGAGTGGATTTATGGAGTGAATTACGTGTATGTTTCAACCAAAGGGTTCTCCTACTTCAAGTGCCATCCACGAATGGTTGCTACCGCACTAAATTTCTCGCTGTGTCTCCAATCAGACGTTGATTACTCAGGAGAGATAAGATATATGATAGTTCTTTTCTACAGCCAAGGGATAATTTGCAAATTACTCACCAAGACAGTTCACTCCGGCTTAGTAACTGCGGCTTGGTTTACTCACGCTTCGACGTACCTTTGGTACTTTAAAGTTACCAGACACTCCTTCTCTAAAACAACCTCACCGCTTATTTTTGCAAAAACAATTCTAATCCGCTAATGGATGCTATCAATAACGTTTATTCGCATATAATTAATTTTGTGATGTTTCCTCAATAAACATCACTATTATAATTTAATTATATTATCTAGGGTTTTACCCGCCAAAACCACGATGTAATTATAGAAGGGCTCCGGAAACTTCGACCATCTAGTGTTCTTTAACGTGTACTGATATCGCACATTACACGGGCTTTTAGAACTTCCCCTCCATCGAAATATGACCGATGCGGCCAGGATCGAACCCGCGACCTTCGGGCCAGCGGCCGAGTATAAGTTAATTATGTTCACGCAGGTGTTCTCGTGTATGAAAATATTAATACATGTGTAGGTGGTGGTTCACGTGTTCGCGAGGTTCATCGACAGACGGCTAATTGGACGCAATGCGAGAGCATAATTTAGATATGAGGTGTCGACTGGGTGAGTCAGTGAGTTGAGGCTTAACTAAGCATTTCCTTTCTGCTTTCTGTAAGAGAAAGAATGGGAACGGTTCAACGGTGGCTATAGATAAACGACCGGTTGATAGTGCCGTGTTTTTATAAATGGGGGTTAGCGGCCGCTCGCAAAATCCTCTTGTGGAAAGTCACATTGAAAAGCTTATTCGCAGAACAAGTAATACACGAGGCACCGTTTAATTAATTTATTTTCCTTAATTTATTTTCCTTAACTTCATCCGCCTGTAACACCTCCGCGCCGCTGGTGTGGTCGGTACCAGCGAATGAGCGTGACTGGGGGCTAATATTAAAAAAAATAGTAAATGAAACTGATCGTTGGAAAATGGGATATAAAGTAAGCGTGACAAGGTTGGTAGTGAGCATTTCTACATCATCGCTTCGGCTACCAAAGTGGTTGCGTGAAAATGTTCCGTTGCAATAGCCTCACTCCACTATTTACTCCAGTGTTTACTAATTGATTCATTTAAGATCAATATTGCTGTGCTTAACTGTCCCTTAGGTCCGACATGGGTATGAACTATTTTGCGAATGGGTTTCGGTGCCACCACATTGGGCTGTTAACCACGCCGTTTTTTATCTTGAACAACTGAACGAACAGCACTATACGTTGGACGTATACACGTGAAAACGGCTGGGTTTGCGCATTCGGCGTCCCCTGACCTCATCAGTTCACGTCACGAGATATGAAAAAAAGGATAACTGTCGTTTAACAGCCCAACGTGGCTGCACCCATATGTCTTACGTGAAATACCCGTTGTCGATGTAAGGACCATTCTGAGAACATAAATTTCTTAGCTCTCTTGGGTAATCTTTAGTCTGTAAGGTAAAGCGCATCCCTCAGTCTCCTCAACCGGGCTTGTGTGTCAAGTCACGTGAGTCAACCCATCGAAGCTGGGTAGGAACTAATCAGGGCACGTATTCACAAAAACGTGTTAGACTATAAATTTTCGTAGCAGACTGCTTCAGCCAAACTCGATGCGGAACATACCAGATGGCTTACCAATGGGACAACGCACTTAGAAAGAGAAGTTTTCTGAATTCGTCTCCAGAACTCCTACATTTAACGATCATCCATCCAGTGATCGTCTACCTTCATTACGAACACTTGGTTTCTACTTTGTGGAAGAGAACTTTGCGTTCTGTTATTTCTGCGTTGAACCAATTTACTTTCATGACTTCGTGTCGTTCATTTTGTAACATAATAATGTTAAAATAATGCTTGTTGCTGGGCGAGTTTCTTTGTGATATCGAAAGATGCAAAGTGAGCGCAACTAGACAAGGCCGTGGCATGTCCGTGCTGACCTCTCATCCTTGTCAAGCTATGCGCATCTTACATACTTCAATAATGTTAAAAGAACGCGGAAAAAGCGAGGAAAGAAAATGAGAAGCTTCATTTTTTTTAACCGTGTAAGGTACACCAGTTTCACTCTAAACAAGAAGCAGCGAAACAGCCAAATAAAGCGGCAACTTTTATTAGAACATACCATTGGCCTACTAATAATAGTAGCAACTAGTTTCAAAAAGAGCACATTTCTTTCTACTTATTATTTCAACAATAATTAAGCGAAGACGTGAGCGGTAACGAAAGATCACTGTGCAGAAAAATCCTGTAATTTCTTCCTTTGTTCCCGCCTTTTTTTTTTCTTGCTCTTAGTGTCCTGTGAGGCGTAAGATAGTAAATTCTTGCGTATAATAGTGATACCTGAGACTCCTGACGTGAATAAATTCGTGAGAAAAAAAAAGAAAATAAAGCATAAAGAATAGAGAAGGCAGGAAAGATCACGGCACAGCGAGCGCCACCTTGTAGAAAGTGTACGTGTTGAATCGACAGGGCACCTGCCTGTCTTGACCGGTAGGCGGCAGGAGAGTACGTATTTTTACTTCCCCGATTTGAACCGGATCAAGAAAGAGGAGCGGAGTCACGCTCCCTGCTGAGAAGGAAAAAGTCTATATGCAACCTCTCTCTCTCACTCACACACACACACGCACAAACACACTAACACTCTCTCTCTCTCTCACATACATACACACACATACACGCACGCACGCAGCCTACTTACGTTGTCAGGAAGCTGATAGGACGGGAGCGGGGAGGGACGCTGGCGCAGGAAGAGCAACTCAGTGCCTGGGTGGCCAAACTTGAGTTCTCGCTAGTATGCGTTAACAATTAACCTAAAAGCACAGGCTGGCATATGCACGTGTATCGCCGTCCCGTAATGCCACGCTTACTTTTGCTACCCACTTACATAACTCTTTCATAAGGAAGCGCTTACATATGAAAAGACACTTCCCGAGAGTCGAAGCGTTAGAAAACTTATCAATATCTTATCGTATAGCAAACGCGAACGTGTTATCGAAGACCGCGCCCCTGAACAATGAGACGACAATTTCACACTAGCAAAACAAATATGGCACCTTCGCACTAGTGGCGCCAACCAAGCCTGAAGGAAGAGCGTAGCTGGGGGTGGCCTTCCTTCCTAATTATTTTCTTTCTTTCTTCCCTTTCTTCCCTTTCTTTCTCTTTCTCCCTGTTTCTTGTATCTATTTTCTATACTTCGTTGTATTTTTTTTCTCTTCTCGCTCTTTCTCGCTTTTTCTATCTTTATTTCTCTTTCTTCCCTTTCTTTCTCTATGTGTCTTGCTCTGTGTTTTTTCTACCTGTTTTGTGCCTATTTACTTCTACACTTTTCTCTGTCTTTCTCTCTTTCTTTCTATCTCTTTATCTTTCTTTCTCTGTTTCTTTCTCTCTGTTTCTTTGTTTATATTTATTTCTGTTTGTCTTGCTCTGTGTTTTTTCTATCTCTTTTTCATGTCTTTTTTTTTGTAGCTATCTCTCTATACGCCTTTCTCAGTCTTTCTGTCTTTTATGTCCTTTATTTTTATCCACTTCTCTCTTCCTATATCTTTCTATCGCTTTCTTCATCTCTCTATGTCTATGTTTTTCGGTCTTTTTATCTTTTTATGTGTTTATTCCCTTTGTTTCTCTCTATTTTACTCTTCCGCTCTTTCTTTCTACCACTTTCTTTCTCTTCCTCTCTTTCTTTCTCTCCTTCTTTTTCACGTGTTCGTTTTCGTTTCACACTCGCACCTGCTTTACACGGTAGTGGGGCTTGGCCTATTCCTCTGGCGCAAACCCACCTGAGGAGTTTTGCACGACGGAGCGCAAGTTACCGATACCTTAAACAGCTTCACCGTAAAGAGAATGACGACACCACGTGCCGGTTCATGATGAGGATAGTTTTTTCAGGCGGAGCACAAGTTACCGACAGCTTAAACAGCTTCCCTGTTAAGAAAACATTGTGAATTCTGCCCCCGATTCTTAGCGCTCATTTTTTTTTTCCTTCATGTCATTCTTCTGGCTACTTGCTCGCTTTCGGCAATAATGGTGACTTGCCTTCGAGCCAAAGACGAAGGGTAATAACGAAAAATGCGAAGAAACATTCCAAATTACAGCCGTTGATTACTAATGCAATCACTCCTAGTATTCGCTACATTGCTTCTACAAAGTTCTTTCACTTTACACTTTGCTACTTGTTGAGTAGCATGCTAAATTTGTAACGCTATTCCTTTCTCTCGGAAGGGGGCTCCGTTTGCTGCTCGTTTTTTACAGCAGAGCTGTTATGATCGAGGTTTGCCGTGTGTCGTAGATAGCAAGTTATCATCATCATGAATCGGCACGTTCTCGATGACCGCCCAAGCATTCTGTACAGATGGGATGCAATCGCGGAACGATGCTATTTCCGATTCCAATGCTGTTCGTGCTTTACGCGCTTGGCCAGTGGTCAGAGCAACGGCCCGTCCGCGTTATCAACGCAATCAGCCAGCCGCGAGTGGTGGATGATAAGAATAGCATAGAATATGGCATAAGGCATCGCTCCGCGAGAGCACCCATGGTTAACAAGAGAAGCTGAAACGTGCCCACCAGCTCTGTTGACAAAGCCTTGCGCAGTTAAAGCAAGCAGCGCAAATTTTCAGAGCGCAGCTCTTAGGCCCCCGTTCCTGCGTTGAGCGGCGTCGCCGTTGGCGTTGACGTTGTCGGCGTAACAGACAGAGCGAACGAGTGCGAAAGAGAGCGAATGCGGAGTCTGTCCATATCACGAGCCACTGTTCTCTAACCTCGCTTTCTTCCTCCTTCAAGAGCGCTGGCCCCTTGGTCGGAGCTCGTGCGCATGCAGGGCTGGCACTAGCACTGCGGCTGGCTTGGCTTGTCGTAACGGCGCTGTCGGCGTTTCGCTTGGTTCGCGACGCCTGCAATGCACGTAGTGGTGTGCGTAGCACTCGAGCGCTGGCACTTTATGTGGCAATATGTAACGAATGTTACGTTGCTAAACTGCGGATAGCTAAAACTTCAGACACAGTTGGCGTTGCCTTCGCACGAAGCTGCGCTCAGAATTCGCATTAGGGAGTATGATAACCGTCGTCGGAAGGAAATAACTTTATTAGATGCGAAGCAGCTTTTGCTCGGGGCTGTGTCCGTCCTTCCACTGGCGACCGTCCGCTCGGGAACCATGTGTGCTGGCACGCGCTAGCGCGTTCGGGCCTTTGTAAGTGGCTGGGTAAGACGCTGTGGCCTCTCCCCTTTACAGTCTCTCAGCAATCACGTGATGTCGTCGGGGAACGATATTCTGCAGACGCGCGATAAACCCACGTGCTCCCGCGTGGCGTGGCGATGAACCCGCGTGCCGTGTTCCAACAAGAGTTCGGGACGAGTAACAGCAACAGCAACTACAGTGAATTCATGGTGTGCTCCACATGCAAGGACGCGTTAACATCGGTCTAGGTTCCCGTGATGAACGGAACTTCAAGTCGACCCATGCGCTGCTTCGCATCCCCACATGGTTCCCTTTAGTGGGAGATGGTGTAATTTTGCGAGTCGTGCGAGTTGGTGGGGCGGGTCGATGGCCCCGCCTAGACGACGGCCAGGAGTCCTTGAACCCTGGCGGCTTTCTGGGCACGCTGAACGGCCTAGAATTGCTCCTCAAGGGCGGGGCTGAGCAGCGCAGCTTCCCAGCGTGCGCGAAGGCTGTAACTAGAGGCCGCGTTCTCGTTATTTTCAATAATCCCTCGGCATTCCCATAATATATGCTTTAGAGTGGCCCTGGATTCACATTGTTTGCATTTATCCGTTTCGTATATATCCGGATATATGATGTGCGAGAGCGCAGGATTCAGATGCGTCCTAGTTTGTAACCACCGCCGTTAGACACACTGCTTTTTTTCTCAATTTTCGGTGAGGTGGCAGAAATATGCCCCTCTGTAACCTATAATATTTTGTAATATCGTTGTATCTGGTCAGTCAGTCTTCCCACTTCCACTCGTCTACCACGCCGTCACGCCCGGAGGGTGCTAGGGCGGCACTTGAGATCGCCGCTCGGTCCGTAAGCCATCGAGCCGCGTCGTGTACCGCCCCGTTGTTGCTGTCCTCCACAAGGGCGTGAGGGGGTGTCCCGTAACCGTCGGTGAATATTTTTAATGTCTTAACCTTGGATTCAGTCAAGAGATTATCAGACTTGAGAAAGTAGAAACAGAGAAACCAACATTTTTATTGCAGTAAAGCTGGCATCAAAGCAATGGATACTTGCAGGACTCACGCGCCAGTGTACCAAGGCTCATTTTGCGAGCCTTTTATATGGAATTTATTTACCTGCATACCGATATAAAACAAAGCGAAAACATAAAGAAGGTTAACAAAGACTAGGACGCGTACAGTGACCAGGGAAGAAACACATAACAAGAACAAACACGCAAACACAAGAAAAACTGCCTTTGGAGTAAAAGGGAATGAGAGTTACTTTGGTATAACACTGAAAAAAAAGTTCAACACTCGAAGGCCTCATTGTCCCAAACACCTAAATGTGAACATTCCATATGGACAGTGTGCAAATTTTTTTTTCCGCAGTTCTTAGAACTTTATGTTCAGCTGGTATTGTGTGCCGTAGGTGGCACACATGAACATTTATGTGCGGACTAATGTTATCATAACATAAAGGAATGACCTTGTGTGAATTGGTTATGAATCAGTGATATCACAAAGTGCTTTATAAATGCAAATAAATAAAGGGTGCCTCATCTTCTCATAGAAACGTCCACTGACATCACGATGACACCTCAAAAGATTTTGGAAAGTCTTCATTGAGGCAGTATTGAATCTCAATGGAAATCTCTGTGGGAGCTTATGTGAGTATCAGAAGCTGTCGAAGTACGAAGTCAGGCCAACTTTCTTCACACGCGGAATAGTGTAGAGCTTCCATAATTGAAAGCAAAGTGCGGGGAGAAGAGCGATGAAGTCCTTCTCGTTGTTTCTGCAGACTTGTCACGAGTAAATGTCAGACGTACAAGACTATAACAAGGGAACCCAACACCAGAAAGTGACACCTGACAAATATAAGAACATTTGTACACTGTCGCCTACGGGTTACAGCTGCAGCAAGAATTTTAAGATAACCTGTTACATCCCGATAGAAGCAAGATTGTGCTTCGCCTCCAGCCTTTCAAAGCATCCATATGAGTAGGCTTTGGCACTACCTGATTATATGTTAGTAATGACAATACTGCTGGAACACGATCTATCTGTAGAAAACGTAGCAGTCGACCAGGGGCCGTATTACGCAGGGAATGCTTTCATTTTACTTTTTCATTTTTCTGTCGTTCGTCTTTGGCTTGCGTGACGTCACGCCATTATTATAGACGATGTTACCCAGTCGCAGTGTGAAGTGATAAGTAAAGGTTGGAATTGAAAGAAAAGAATCCTTACGTAACACGGCCCCAGTATTCTCGGATGGTATTTGGTAATGATGCGGTGAGTTCGATTTTATGCTGGTCTTTCCGTCCAACGCTCACGGCGGGATGCAACCTTTGATAACGTGGGATGTCCGTCGCTTTGACCACTGGTCAACCGCGAAAAGCACGGAAAGCAACTAGCACCACAAGATACATCGCTGCAAAAGTACCTACTCTGGTGTTGTGTTCATTTCTCGTACAAATTCACAATCACCTAAACGTAAGCGTGTCTCATTACGTTACCTTGATAGACATTTTCAGCGCAAGAAATTGGACTCATTTAGACGTAGGCGAAATAAAGTTGCCGCTGGGATTACGCTATCGTTATTTCTCCTGACGTCCAATAGCAAGTGTGTCAATTTATGGCGGCTATATTTATGATATGGTTCCAGTAATTCAAATAAGTCTACTGATCAATACTCCAATCCTGGGACGATGTTGTTGCTTACACTAAATGCGACAACGTAGTGAAATGCACACAATACGGCTATGTAACGAGCTTGCTGGTTCAACTGTCAGAACAGTTCGGTTCTCGAGGAACACAGACCGAACAGACTGCCACAGAGCGGCCAGTCTAATGATGCGCAGTAAGCGTAGTGATTATGACGAAAGTGCGCATATTTTAAATAAAGGCACGAAGCTAAACTGTGCCGACCAAAGCACCACATGACATACGCGAGAGCAAAGTGCTGAATATCAGGAAAGCTCGTGGCCAAGCGACCCATTTCTGTACAGTCCCCATATGTGGAGCGAATACTATCGCATATGGCTATGACAAAGCGAATCAAGGCTTTTTTTTTTTTTGACAGGGCCGATACCACAGAGTCAGACGCTGAGAAGGATTGCAAATCCGTAGACTTCACCGCGTCAATGACACACGTCTTTTGTTATGTTCATTTGTACGTCCGGCTGTTCTTTTGTCACTCGTTCATTTCACGTGCTCATCTCTAGGACTGTTGATGGTATTCTTGTGTGAAAGTGTCGTTCGTTGCCACACTCTGTCATCTAGAGTGGCAGGCTTGACATACAGCCTGGTAACAGAGAACAGTGATCTTTCATTGCTAAGTTTATGCCGTAGTCTGTGTATTATGGAATGTGCCACCATGGGGTCCTCTTTTTAAATAACACATGAATAATTTCGAAAGCAGGAACGGTGGAGATATTCAGTTTACTGCCACACCTCGCGATGTGCCCTAGATCTTATGAACGCTCTAGGGCTGCCCTATGGTGTCAAGTGCAGGTAGGTTTAGTTTGGAAATCTATACTAACGGTTGTTTCGTCAAAGCTTATCATATACGGACAGGCTCAGCGGCACTCTGAAAGAAGGTGTCCGGCTGCAAAGGGAGAAAAGAGCAGGGCACTTTCCTTAAACCTGCTGAGGTACTTTCCGGAAACGTCAGGTGCCGCAGACAGCACAAAATTACCCCCGCTTCACGGCATTCTAAGACGGACGAACTACCATTCCTGTTCCGACCCACGGGCGGTACGTGTGATGTTCAGCGCTGAGTGCTACTAGTGCTACGGTTGTACGTACACCCCCTTCCTGCTATCTTACTCTGTGGTTCGACCGCGGAGCCTGGCACCATGAAATATCTAGTAGCGTGATCCATAGCCGTGGTGATGTCCGGCGAACGCGTATGCCGGAACTGTGAGCTTGGCGTACGTGGGCGCCAGGAAGGCGGCTGCGGCCTTGACCACTGGACCGCTGACGACTGGGTTTGCATTGTAGACAGCGTCGGCGCTGGCACCGGCCTTCGTTCCTGGCTCGTTGGTCTCAATCGTGGTGCGGAAGCCGTGAGCGTCGGCGACGTAGTTTACCCGTCGGTACAGTCCGTTGGCGTCTGTGTATCCGTACGAGCCAGTCTTCACGTTGTTCGAGTCGCTCTGCTCGTTACGGAACTGCTTGTTGCCATACTCGTCCACAGTGTCGTAGCCGAACGTGTACGGTTGCGGAGGCTGAGAGGAAACGAAAGAAGCATCGAGTGCTCAGGTAACAGTGGAACGACATAGCTGAAGCTGCTGTGATCTCAAACGAGAACATTTCAGAAAATGAGAAATGTCAGCCTTCGTGTTTAAGAATAAAAACTCGGAGAACGTTTCAACTTCGCATTCATGAGTAGAACGCGATAGCGCAATCGGGCGCTGTGCGCAACGCCTTCGCAACTGCTAGCGCTGACTTCCTTATCGTTGCATGCGTGAACCGTGCCGCAAGGGAACGAACGTATGTGCGCCTAACATTGACAGTTTCAAACTATCCTAGAATGCCTACTGCAAGTACTGTTTCACAGTGCTCACTACGCCATAAATATTCGTTTTGTCAAACAGTAGACAGTTTTAGTTTCACGTACGTAGAGGCTTTGCGTACGTAGAGCTTCTACGTGTAAGCAGTGGGCATGCGCAGAACATAGCCGCCGCGCGCTGGTCTCACGGACGTATACGTGAGATTCGATTCTTTGCGTGCGTTTCTTGCGCATGTAGACAGCTTCGCGCTTAGTTTTCGCGAGATCACGAACAAGCAATATCTTGTTCTTCATCTCGCGATAGATGGAGCTACGTGGTCCCTCTCGGCGCGCGTCGCGTACGTGTAGCTAAAAGCGTTTCAGATGGCGTGCACGTAACGCACGTGGACTTTTCACGTTTGCGTACGTGAAGTCCCTACGTACGTGAAACTAACACTGTCTAGAGAAGGGCCCACTACGCGTCCGTAAGGCTACACGTGAACCTACGAAGCTGCTCGCTTTGCTGATGCTTTTGCTGCGGATGATGATTAAATATGTATGAACGCTTTGTAATGGGTGGACATTTAAAACGATCACTCGTTGCGCAATTCGCATGTTTTGTCGCCTGGCACGATGCTACGCTTCTGTCACGCAATATTACAAGCGTTAAGGAGCCTCCTCCCACTACAGAACATTCAGATGGCTTTTTTTTTTCAAAGCAGTTTAAAGGAATGGCGGGGCTCTGTGGGCGAGGCTCTGCTTGCCACGCAGAAGGCCTGGGTTCGATACCCGCTCAAACCTGAGATTTTTATTCTTTATTTTATTTGCATCTTTCTCGATTTTTCGGTCATGGACAAGATGATGATTTTTCGCTCACAACAAACGACACCGACGCCGACACCGGAATTTCTGCGAAACGAGCTGTTTAACGCTATAGCGTTAATGAACACAATAATGCAGCGTATTGACACATGGAAACACGTCCCAGTTAAGTTGTGCATCATGGTAGGCATGTATTTCAGAAGAACTTTTGCTGGGCGAGTTGGTGCATGCCTGTGGTGGGCATCGTTGCGCATTCAATCTGGCGAACACAGGAACGAGAAGACAGAGTAAACGGAAAGAGCGCAAACTATGAACTGACAGAGTAAACGGAAAGAGCGCAAACTATGAACTGACAGAGTAAACGGAAAGAGCGCAAACTATCAACTGAAGTTGATAGTTTGCGCGCTTTTCGTTTACTCTGTCTTCTCCTTCCTGTGTTCGTCCGATTGAATGCGCAACGATGCCCCCCACAGACATGGTAGGCATGCATGTTCATTAGTTGTGTACACGTTGAAAGTTATTAAAATTTGCAACTTATATTGTTCTTGAGTAGTTTGAAGAGACGTGCAATCGGAACGAGCTGCTATAAAAAAGAGTGTTGGAAAAACAGTGAATAGAAAAGATAACTTTTTAAGGTGCAAGTTTGGACTACACGTCGTGAATTCTTATGGATATTCTTGCAAGAAATCACCACTTTTAGAACGTTCCCTCCCCTCCCCTAGCAGGAGAGTGCGCTCACTATCGATAGCTCCAGCTACCGCGGCGCTGGCGTCAATACAAGCCGGTCGAGGCCAGGCTGCGGAGCATTTGTATTAAGCGTGATGACGACTGTACGTACCGTACATTTTTTGTAGGTGCGCTTATGCCCTTTGGTAAATCGTTGTGGCACCTGCAGCACTTATATGCCATGCTTAATCCGTCATTCTTTATGCGACTTTCTACAATGAGTCTCTTTGGATATTTGATGCTGTGTGATGCATTTCCACGGTACACTTTCTCGGTTTTTACATCATGTACAGTAGTATTTCACCAGCAGTGTTTGTTTCGTTTTATAATGCATCTTCAGCCATCCTATACCCTGTGTATTAGTTGTGTAATACATTTGCGTTACTCACGCAAAAAATGAGTAGCTGATACAACCGTGTCGGTTGTGCACAGACAACATCTCCCTATTAAAAACTGAAGTAAAAAAAAAACCTAATCAAGCATGAATGCTTTCCTCAAACATGTACTAAACTTTCTGCCCGTGTAAAGCTAAATGCGTTACCACAGTTGAGTGTCATGGCGTTGAATTTTACTGTTCTCATTTTTGCAAAAACGTTACGAGAGATAACACGCAGAAAACAATCAGGAATGAGAAAAGACGCTACCTGCTTCAAAATCCTTTTGTTGCGCAATTCGCGGAAGTGTTTTCTTCCTTGCATTAGAGACGAAGGTCAACAGGAACTTTTTTGCACTCCCGCTTCGCTGCTACGTAAAAATAGCCCGACGTTCGAGGAAAGTTGTGTGCAGTAAAGTAGAAACAGGGAAGTAGAAGTGAAGAAAGTACCGTATACATCCCCCACATTTTCTGACAATACCGCGCGTGCGTCGACTTCAGCAATAGTACGCGGAAGCGCACAGAGCACTTTGCAGTGCGAGCACCGTCTGCGACGATGTTCGCATCAGGAATACCCACCACGTCTCTTTGTTATCCATGAGGTATTACCGTGCACAGGTGATACCCCTGTAACACGGGCCACCATAAGTGCACTTTGAGGGAACGCGCATCGCTGCTAGTGTCATTCGCACGCTGTCGCACGGGAAGGCTTAGAGACACTCGCTTGCAAAGCGCACTTGCCGGCGAGTGCGTTCGCCAAACTCACTTCGATGCGACTAGTGACTATAGGCTCGGTGGCAGGGCTCGAGAATAAATTAGTTATTATTCGAAGCTGAGAACACAGTATTTTTTGAACTATCGTTTTCGTTATTAGGAATATTATGATGCATTACAACATATTACACTACAAAAAAAAACTACTTTGCTGTTCTCGCTCTCAAGTAGTTTGCAGCCACGGCAGCCAGGGGCATGCCCAGCACACGCCGAAGAATGGCAGCATCCGCTGCGTTTGTACCTGAAGTTTATTTTAAGGGCTCCTCATAGCTATAACACATTATTGATTAAAACGCAATGACTGAAATAACAAATATCTGTTCTGACGTAAAATTCGTGATCACGGGGTGTGGATGGAGTTGACGTTTCGACAAGTGGCCTTGTGTTCTTCAAAGCAGCAAAGCTGCAAGAAGACGAGTCCGCTTGTCGAAACGTCGGCTCCATCGACACCCGTCTTCACGAATTTTTAATCTTTTCAAGCTTCCATGTTCCCCTGAACGTCTGCCTTCTTTTGAACATCTGCTGTGCTACTTAAGTACCCATAGCCATTACCAATATTTCCAAAGTACACTTCCCTTTCTCGTGTAGCAGCGCGCCGCCATTATGCCATTCTCGGGGTGTAAGTACACTCGCTCACAATGGCACTAGATTTGCCAGCGTGACCGAGGTATCACTCTCATTATATAATACACACAGTGTGTTATTCTCTTGCGTCCGAATCTCATGTCAGATTCCTGGGTCGAGTAATAAGAAAAGTGTGAGAAGCAAATCACTTAAGATGATCCACATCAATTGGGCTCTCGTTCCGCTTCATGTTGCCCGTCTTTTATTTTCTCTATGTGGTTCGAACATCTAACCTTAGCAATACGCGTGTCCTCCTGGAGCGAACAGCGTAACAGACAACCCTTGCACTGAACTGAGCTCTGAGCGCACGCATTTTCAGCGCTTCTCGCAGTTATCATCGCTTCTCGCAGTTATGACGAGAAAACATGCCCGGTTGTCTGTATTTGTGCGAAATTATTAAAAACTGTCGGAGCCTATATCTCTCAAAGATGCATAATGACTCTTAGATAGGGAGCACTTGATGCTTAGAATAAATGAGAAAGCGGAACGGGCGAGGCTTACGTATACGGGCTCGGCGAGGCCAACCTTGGCGACAACAGGTGCAGCTGCGGCGGCAAAGACGGGCCCTCCGAATCCTCCATGGTGGAAACCGAAGCGTCCGCCGGCGTAGGCGCCCGCTGCCATGCACAGAAGGATAAGCTGCAAAGGAGGGTGAACGTTAACGCTAGCCACTTTGGTTCACGTTGGAGCTCCTAATAGATATCTGCTACGTTTCATACCTTCACTAGCTACTCTTAAAAACTGCGAACCAGGAGCAGGTTTAAGTAAGACTCCTGTCAACGTATCCTACGCGTTACCACCTTCAAGGTTGTCATCACGGTTGTTCTGAGCTGTACAAAGTCCGCTATTAAATATATGATTGTGAGTATTGCCAAACCCAGCTGACGAAACTGTAGCAGTTGCTGGCATTGGGCTTGTCAAAGTGATAGTGCTAACCATTGACCCCGTTGATTTGTAACCACTTTCCTTAGCTCGTCACCTCATGTTTTCCATATAATATCTTAATCGCTTCAAGAAGCTGCATGGTAGAGAACTTACTGAGGCTCAGTCTCCTACAAACAGAATATCGTTCATGACGCTGTTATATGCAGCCTAAGAAGTTACACGTACACAGGAGTAAATTACGCGAGGGAAGTGCACCGCAGCGTGAGCATGTGGACACAGTTGCTGCATATACGTATAAGGGAGCTAGAGGGTCCTAGTCGTACACGACATGTCCGTGCGATTTCTAAACAAGCGGTTGTTAGGTGCTAAGTAAGTTACAATTGTTTCTTCTAAAACTGTCTCTCTTAACCTCTATATTCTTCGTGCTATACAAGGAAGAGCAAGCGTGTTATTAAGATTCCGCTGACGTCGCATTTATCCATTTGAGGACATCTCTTACAAGCGAGTATCCACGCATGCACAGGTTATTTCTGGTGAAGAAATGGCGGCTAATAATATGCTTTCGCGTGCTTATTCGTGTAGGTTTCTTTTTTTCGTTCAGTTCAAAAGATAATGCGTCCAAATTTCCTCGTCATACTTGCTTACTTTGGAGGGCTTTAATTCAAGTTCTGTTCTTTGACAACTGCGTCGCCTATCGTTCATATACATACTTGTTCATTGGGCGGATAATAAATTGTATGTATTTTTGATAGACAATGCTCCTGTTTGTAAATACAAACAATTTGTACTGAACGTGTGGGCTGGTGAGAGCTCTTCAACAACTTGAACAATTACCTAGGGTGCTATTGCGCAGCGATTCTATTCTATTTCAAGCGAAGCTTGTATTGCCCCACAAGTGTCGGCGTCGTTGTAGGTGAACCGAAAAAAAAAACATGGCTGATCCCTCCGTCATAGGAATCGGTATAACACGAAAGTGAAACCTGTCTACACAGAAGTAGTGCTTATTGTGTAGTTATATATGAGAGCTTCTACAATGTATATTCGTGTTTGGCAGCTACAGCACCGATTGGCTTGAATACACCCATGTATCCAAGTCATATGGCGCCTAGTTCGTAGAGGTTCTTAGTTTGAACCGCAAACGCGTGCGTTCCGTTGGCCTCTGCCTCGCTCCACCAAGGCACGACATTCGCCCGTCGAAATTGTGTCCTTTCTGCAACGCGTATTGCAGCAGATTTGTTAGTCGGTGCTCTCGCAATCGAAGTAGTCGGCGGCGGAGAAATCCCGTTGGTGCATGCGGCAGCTGCACTACTCCGATGAGCCGTCGCACGCTGACACGAAGCGAAAGGCAAAGAACGTAACTGCGTCTAGGGTGCCTCGGCGACGCCAGCGCGGCCAGTGTCCCTCGCCGGTAGCGAGACGCTTTAACGATGACCTCCGATATCGCGCGCATTCTCTGAGTAGCGCTAGTAAGTGTCGATCGTGAAGCATTACTTCTTTTTACCCCTCACAGACGGCGGCACCGCCCCGCTCCGCCCCGCCTACCTACACCGCCAACAGAGCACCGTGCGAGAGAGAATGTGTGAAAGATATAAGGCGCGTTCGTGAAGTGTCCAGCAACTGTCAAGGTAGCTTAGTTGGTTTAGCGTCGGGCGCTTACTGTCGCGGCCGCAGCGTCGTGGGTTCGATTTCCAGCGGCGGATATTTTAGAGGCGAAGCTCCTTACGGTGTGGGTCGTTCCCTCCTCTGTAGTAGTATGTATGTAGCCAGCTCTAGTTTAATGAATTGCTCACTAGATGGCGTTTCATGTATTTCTTAGAGCTCTAGTTTAATGAATTGCTCACTAGATGGCGTTTCATGCATTTCTAAGAGTTGCTGTTTAAAGATGACTGATGACGCTTGTATAATGCGGATGGCGTATGTCATCGGATGCCTGCGATCGTAAAAAGCACTCGCTCTTGGCGCGCTTCCTCTTTCGCTCGGGAGCGGACACTTTCCCTTCATTTCACCGATCACAAAGCGGTGATAATGAAGGGACCACGTAAACCAACTGTACAGTCAAAGTTTGATGTTTAATATATACATGGTGTTTTACACTCTTTATATGATGTACTGGGCGAATTTCACGGAAGAGTTTCACGGTTTACCGATGATTCCCTCCGGAGCTTCGCCCCACTCATCATCATTCACCCCGTGGATATGCTGTGATTTTTTTCTTTGTTTCTTTTTCTCACCCGTTGGTGTCGATTTTATGAACGTCATATCCTGTAACGGAAGTACTTGGTGGATCCCGGCATAAAACACTTTCGTGTTACAAAAAAAAAAAACAGCGCCCGCGAGCGCAAAGAAATGCGGCCATCGAAGGTGTCGCTGTCATATGCGCGTTTATATGAGCCGTTGTTTTATTAATTGATGCTCTTTCGATCAAAGGCTCGTCGGAGATCAGCCGTTTCTGATGCGACAGTTCGATGTTTTACCGAGGTCACTTCAGGATGCCAGATCTCAATGTTGTCTGGGTACGAACGCATGGCCGTCGTTGTTGCCTGTAGCAACTGAAGGGTTGCGCTGATAAGCACGTGCGTGACCGTCCAACTCAAGGTACGGAGGAAGGAAACAGTTAAAAGCGAACATTGTGCGATGCGATAGAAAGAGAGCAAGAAGGAAAGAAAGAAAGAAAGAAAGAAAGAAAGAAAGAAAGAAAGAAAGGAAGGAAGAAAGAAAGAAAGAAAGAAAGAAAGAAAGAAAGAAAGAAAGAAAGAAAGAAAGAAAGAAAGAAAGAAAGAAAGAAAGAAAGAAAGAAAGAAAGAAAGAAAGAAAGAAAAATTCCGGCAGATTCCACGCACTGTGGGAATCGATTTCATGCGAAGCACTCAGCAAATAGCAACCAATGCAGCATTTTTCGCTTTGAGCCATGCTTTACTACTAGGTGGATCGATATCACTGCGAGTAAAGGCTCGTTCACACCGGCGACTAACAACGGTCGCGCGACTAAGTTACTCGCAAAGCGACTGGTCGCAAATGGTCGCAAACGGCCGTTTTGGTCGCAAAGCGACTGCTTTGGCTCAGTCGCTCGCTGCTCGGTTTTTCAGTCGCGCGACTGCAGTCGCAAAGCTCTGAGCCAATCACATGCGCCTTTTTCCAAGAATTTTCAAGCACTGGCGTCGCTCTGTGGTTTAGAATACTTGACTATCATGCAGAATGCCTGGGTTCGATTCCGGCTGGAAGTGTGATTCTTATTCCTTCCTTCCATGACAATTTTTCGCTCAAGAACGCTGTCAATGTCGGCACCGGATTTTCTGCGACACTAGCTTTTTAGCGCTTTCGAATTAAGATTTCCAGTCTATACTCGCTGCTTCTCGTTTGATACACACTGTGAATCACCCATGGCGCATACCCGTATACTACGGGCCCTGTTGTGCAGGTATGTGCCACACGTGACTGGTGGAAAGGGTTTCATGACGTACGCACCAGGCAAGTAACGTTATTCATATCATGACCCGTGAATCGTGTCAGTAATACACTCATGTTCTCCTATGCCAATTTTGGTCCCTTCCAAGTTAAGGTGGAGAGCCCAGCCCTAGGTGTATAGATAGATAGATAGATAGATAGATAGATAGATAGATAGATAGATAGATAGATAGATAGATAGATAGATAGATAGATAGATAGATAGATAGATAGATAGATAGATAGATAGATAGATAGATAGATAGAAACTGTCAAATTGGCTTTGGTTCGCTAAGAAATGCTTCGCATTTAAAAGTAGTACGTTAGGCACGCGCACCAAGCTTCGTTTACCCCCATTTTCCTGATAGGGCGATGGCTTCTAAATATTTAACAGCGGAGCTCTTTAAGCCGGGAGTAGTGTGTCTGCCGAATACAAAAACTATCATCGTTATAAACCGGCCCTCGCTCTCTTCGTCCTCTTCTTCACCTTCTGCTTCGCTCCTAGAACATGTGCGCCGACTTGTCCGGCGGGGATTGCAATAACTCTGATCGGTGAAAGGACGAGCACAGAGAGAGAAAGAAAGGGATAGAAAGAAAGACAAAAGCAAAAATAGGAAAAAAGAACAAAAGAAAGCATGAAATCAAGAGAAGAAAGCGAGAAAAAGATAGAAGGCGAGAGAACGAGTACAGAGAGACGTATATATAGAGAGTGAGAGAAATATAGAGGATAACAAGGAAAAAAGAGAGAAAAAGACAGAAAGACAGAGAAAGAAATAGACGCAGAGAGGAAGAGATACAAAAAAGCATACACAAAAAGAGATAGAAAAAGCAGAGACAGCAAGCATAGCCATGTATAGGATATTACAGCAAGGGGTGGGAAAACAAGGGAGGGTGACGAGGAGGGAAAGTAGGAGGGGAGAGGTTGAAGTATAGCACAGTCTTGTATAGCATAGTATAGTATAGTATAGTATAGTATAGTATAGTAGTATAGTATAGTATAGTATAGTATAGTATAGTATTCCCATGCCCACTTCTTGTATTCGGGTTTGACCAGCAAGGACGGTTATAAACGCTCGACGCTCCATGGCCGCGAAGCAGTGTTCGAGAAGCTTCGCGATTTTAGTAGATCGTTTTGTTAAGATTGCGCGCCGCACGCGAAAGTTCCAGCTTTGTCGAGAGAAAACGCCGCCACCAGCGATATTGCTGGAAAGTTCGATAGCGCCTGTATAAAAGCCAATGCGCTTGACCGCTTGTCAGATTATCGACGGCCGACGCCCAGTTCGCCGCTATCAGTGTACAGCGTGTATTTCTGTAGTTTGAGTTTTCGTTTCCCGGCCACAAGTTCGGCCAAATAAACAGTTTCATCTCGACACGCCGACTGCTGTCTTCATCGAAGTCACGACCACGTGACATCTGGTGGAGGTGCTGGGTATCGATCCCAGTACCTATCGCACTGCTAACTTGAAGGACCCTTCAGGTCGTCTCGCACGATGGAGTCTGAGGCTTCAAGAATTCGACATTACCGTCGTGTACAAGTCCGGACGAAAACACTCTGACGCCGACTGCCTGTCTCGTGCCCCCGTCGACGCGCCGCCGCAAGACGACGACGATGACTGCTTCCTCGGAACTATAAGTGCCGACGACTTCGCCGAACTGGGGCGCCTTATGGAGTACCTCGAGTGCAAGACCGCCGTTGTTCCGAAGGTATTCAAGGGAGGACTACCGCCGTTTTTCTTACGGAACGGCGTTCTCCTCAAGAAGAACTTCTCGCCACTTCGAACCGACTACCTTCTCGTCGTGCCCTCATCATTGCGACCAGAAGTCCTCCAGGCCCTACACGACGACCCGACGGCTGGACACCTCGGTGTTTCCCGCACGTTCGCCAGAATACAGGAAAAATACTACTGGCCACGCCTTGCTGCCGACGTCGCCCACTACGTTAAGACTTGCCGAGATTGCCAGCGACGGAAGACCCGCCGACTAGGCCAGCGGCACTTCTGCAGCCAATCGAGCCACCTCACCGGCCGTTCCAGCAAATCGGGATGGACCTACTGGGGCCG
The DNA here is from genome assembly GCF_013339695.2 of Rhipicephalus sanguineus. Taxonomy (NCBI): domain Eukaryota; kingdom Metazoa; phylum Arthropoda; class Arachnida; order Ixodida; family Ixodidae; genus Rhipicephalus; species Rhipicephalus sanguineus. The sequence continues at coordinate 162,160,376 of NC_051178.1, read as the reverse complement.
TTCCCGACATCGACTTTCAGCAACAAGTGGATCGTAGTAGCAACTGACTACCTCACCCGCTACGCCGAGACCACGGTGTTTAGGTGGAGCGACGGCGCATTGGAGTGAGGAGAAATCGGGGACCTCTTTCCCTTTCTTGCCGGAAGGAGGCGCGCGCGGGACGGAGGCCGCCAGGCTATACCCAGCGCATACCTGACGCTTCTAACATTCGGTGTTTTAGCGTGTTTAGCGATATCGCAAGGCCCTGTGAGGATTGTGTGGCAGTGTAATATCATATGTTAAATATAAAGACTTCGTATTGTTTTACGTATGACGGTTCGGCATGCGGCGTGAAGCTCATAAACACCACATTCGGCCTCGGCAACACCGTGGCCTAGGCGATCGTTCCCGCATTTTGTCTACAAAAGTAAATATGCAGTTGCGTGGCGCGTGTTGAATTCACCCTTCATTTGCCCTCGAAAGAATAATTGGTGTATTTGCGGTCAGCATCATATAAAGAGCAAGTATCATGCGTAAGGGGCATTTCGCATATGAGATCAAGTGACCCTACAGAATCTTTTATTACGAACCGATTATTTGCAAATTCCGTAAACATCTGCGAGAAAACGAATGCTTTAATGCAATGGAATAGAATAACTCTATTTAGGTCTTTCAAGGCGTGCAGTAGCACGTGACGCGCCGCTCCCAGGTCGAAAATGCAGGATTGAAAGCGAATGCAATAAAGTGGGCGACAGCTTGTGACCGATGGCCGCTCTTTGATATATTCAAAATAAACAGACTGCAAGATATATAGGTTACGGTGCGCCAAGAATTTTATCACAGTATTGGCACGATCTACGAATTTTACATATTTTTGCCTGAAAAAGCGGGTTTAGCTCGAGTACTGTGTGGTGCGGCTAAATGATACGAAAGAATGTAGGATGGTACTCAAGGTGGTAGTAAAAAGAAAAAAAAAACACTTTATTCATTCGACAGTGCCTCATCTGTACCAGCACAACATGCATTGGCAGGATAAAAGCCACAACACACTAGACAAGCTTCGAAAGCTTTCGTAGCTTCTGCGTCTTGTCTGCTTCAACCTTCCGCAGCTGCTTACAGTATTGCCTCATCCTGACTCCAACATAATAATGAAGCACTTTCGACATAACATCCACCTTGTGCTCATGACAGGGAAATGATAACATGGAATTTTCTACTACATAGTCTATTGTCATGTCATATGCGTGCTTTTCTCCAGCATGTTTGCAAAATATTGCTTCAACTTCCTTTAAGAACATAAACAGGCAAGTGTTCGGGTGTACCAGTCCCCCTCGCGTCTTGCAGGCTACTAATGCAGCTTCAGGCTTCGACGCTGCATTACTTGTAGCTGCCAAGCCATTGCGACGTTGTTGACAACTGGTGTTCTTCAATATCTTCCTGCACAAAAATCCTACCACATAATAAATCATACAGTCGGTCACATTATCTGACGAGGATATATCCGAAAAGACATTCTCACACTCAGCTTCTTCTTCCACTAAGCCGTCTAGTTTCTGTTTCAGTGCCTCCAGACGCGACTCTAGAGGAGCAGATTCCTGAAATGCTGACGTTAGGTCGGAGAGGCTCAAAAGGCGTGGCTCTTCACTAATCTGTACCTGGCAGTTGCCAAATTTTGGCGGCTTCACAAGGCTATATATTGAAAGCATATTATATAACTGCAAAAACGTAGGTAAGCAAGGGTGGTCATTCTGACCGTTTGCTTGGCGTATGACGCCAAAGAATTTTTCAAGGACGTCCTGGTTGAATTTAGCTGTTAGCACATATTTAAAGCCACACTGTTCTAACAAATACTTTGAAAGCTGAATTGTAGAAAGTATTGTTACTCGCATACCTTCAGCAGTTGATTGAGACAGGAAGTTGTGAGGATTTACTTTACCTAGCTTGACATCTTTCTCCCAGTTGTTCAGCCATTGCAATGTTGATTCTAGGATGCTGAAATCTTTGCTTCCTTCTCTGAGGCCTTCCTTGGGGTGCTTGCGGTTGAAGGCATCGAACAGGTTATTCATTCTTACCGTAAAATCAACTGTCCCTTTTACATTGCATAAGCCAAGCGATCCCTTCTGTGAGTAAAATTCTAAACCGTTTGCCACACTGAGGCTGAACAGCTGCGTTGCAAGCTTCACGCGCATTTTTTCGGTGTTGCTTGGGTTTACATGTGAGAAAGAAAGTTTTGGGCAAACCCTCAACATGCCTTCGGCCTTGGTGTCAACTACGTAAAGTTTGTCATAGTGTGACCACATCACGCGGCTGCCGTTTAGAGAGAATAGCTTTTGCTTCAGAAGCCGGTTTCGCACGCACTTGATTAGATGTGGCGCATCTGAAAAAACATAAACATTTCGTTCCTCACACACAGGATTAACAAAATAGTTCTTTGCACCATTTAAAGCACCAGTTACACCAAAGTGCTTCCACATGGATCGATTGGTCGTGGCACCGTCACACACAATCGCATCGACAAATGCGCCTGCATCTTCAAGAAGGAGTATCGCCTTCAATACAAGCTGGGACAACACAGTTCCTTTTGTAGGGCCGTGGCTTGCAAAAACAGCCACGGGTTGGGAGTAGCTCTCACCAAAAGAACGGAATGCAAACACAAGTCCATGATCGGCTAGCTGCTTCGGCGCTTCAGCTTCATTTCCGAAGTCTGCATGTCCAGAATAAGTCATTGTTTTGGAGTTTACCCGCAATTCTTTGCGAACGTTAATTTCATCAAACACCAGAATTCCATGTCTTCGAAAAGCGTCTTTTGTTGAGAGCTTTTTTTTGAACGCACTAAAAAAACGAGTGTCAAAACCACATTTCACACGCACCATGGAGAGGTATTTCCGCACTGTTGACACACACGGAAGGGGCAATACGTTGTTATCACGCAGAAAGGAATAGCCTGACGGGCTACGAATGTGCAAGAGCAGGCAAAGTAGGAGCCACTCTTCGCTGTAGCGCCGATTCTTCTTGCTGGTGCACTTCGCAGCTGCTAAACATTCTTTAATAACAGTCGCTTCACCTTCAGGAATGTTTAAACCCCTGAGCTTGTCATCAAGGGACTCTTCCGACATTGTCGACAGCTTTTCTTGGCAGGACTTGAGTTGGGATGTCAAAGAACCCACTTTCTTCTTAAGACGATCAACAGACTTCTTTAATGAATACTGCGCTCTTCTGAAAGTCACCACATCAGTCTTTCGAACACTCGACAATCGGAAATATCGCATAGGCCGCTTTTGTTTCTCCTTGTCTAGTCTGCGCTTCTCGTGAAGACGAAGTGTGGTTTGAAGGCTCTGACATCTTTGGCATGAAGCTGCGTCCGACTGCAGCAGAAGGACACATTGGTTGTGTCTCCAGCGGCTTTTTACATCAACATAAGCGCTGGAAGGCTGTGCGTTCGGATATTCTTTAGAGTAAGGCCCTCCACTGCATAAACGAACGTTGTGCACAAGGAAAATCAGCGTCTCAATATCGGCTATGTTGCGGATATTTCCATGAAATCCGAGTTGTTTTTTTGCTATTCGCCTGCCCAAAAAAGCGATGTTGATATTCAGTGCCTCATCGAAGCTCACGACTTTTCTTGGATATATGTGATTAACAGGAGCGGCATAGTAGTTGTATCCTTCGACTTCCGCAGCCATTCCCACAGCACAAGACACTGTATTCGCGGCCACGAATGCAGCATTAGACACGTGCATCTCTGAAAACACTACCGTTTTCTGGCCATCGATATTTATTTTATGATGTGCCCAAGCTGCAGTTGGCAGAGTGACCGATTCAGAGTTTTTAAGGATATCACCAGTACCTGGTTCTGCATCTGGCTCGAACACGGTGGCCTCGGTGCTGCAGTTGGCAGTGGTGGCACAGGAAACTGAGATCGCCTCGGCAATTCCAGAGAAGGCGGTATCGGAGCCTCGACTATCCAGCGATGACTCCTCGATGGCAGGAGTTGAGCTTGATGAATCTCCACCACTAACACAGCGTTTCTTGGCGGGAAGGCAAACACGGGTCGCAGGTGCTTTCCTTTTCTTCACAGTCTTGGTTAGGTGGCTCGGGCATCCAGGAAATATTGTTGGGATGGCGTCTTTTGCCAAAGCCGCCTTCCTCGGCGCACTGACAAGAACGTTTCCTTTATATAGCGCTTCCCATGATTTGGTGACCAATCGGGCATCAAAATGTTTTTCACAAACAAAATCTGTTGCTTGCAACTCGCGATCCTTCCGTGGAATAGCATGTCGCCACACTTTCAAGCGGTCACTATCCTTCGGAGCAGCGAAAAGGGAAACTTTCTCCGAGCACGATTTGTAGCCCGAGTTGCATCGCGGCACAAAGCACTTCTTGCCCATCTGGACAATATAAGTTGTGTAAATAAGGACTTGATGAACAAGAATAAGCTATTTCAAATAGGCTAGCATTTAGGCGGCAGGCGTTTCGACTGGCGAACGTATGTGCACGAATGGGGCCTCGTCTGGTTTGGCGAGTTAGTTTTAACGGCTCAGACAGTGACGTCACGGAATATGGTGTCACTCTCAACTACTGTCATTCCCGAAAGAAGAAACTGGAAAGCAAATGGTTAGGAAGCTGAAAAGGAAACGAGCATGACCATTTCACGTTTGTGCACCCACAGCAGGGCACAAAGATCTAAACAGCATGTCTGTGACGAATAACGAAAGGCACAATCAGAATGGCACATGGTGAGCCATGATGGATTGGTTGTTAAACGTACGTCAACCTTCATTACCACGCGCCAGCCAGCGCGTGTAAACTTAAGTTTACACGTGCCAAGCATAATCCGATATGGGGCATGCACAACGACAACCCATGAGAGGAATTTCTAACCTACCATTGTCAAGAGTGTTCCTTCCTTCTGACAACCATCATTTAGTGAAACGTCAACCCCCCCCCCCCCCCACACACACACACACAACAGCGCTTTCTTTTTCACTGAATATCTTTTTCTATTTGACTAACCCAGTTCGGGTCCGCCACAGTGGATCAGTTGCTAAGGTGCTCGGCTGCTAACCCAGTGATTACTAAGCCAGTTCGTCACGGCGGCCTCACCCAATTTGCCACGGTGGAATTATTTGTGCACGAGCTAAAATATTTTTGAAATTCGTGTTCACCTGTACACTCATTATCGCTGTTCGCAGAAGCTATATTTCCTATGTGTTTCCATCTGTTGGCTACCGCCACTGAATTTTCTTGATGTTGTGCATTTACTTTCAAATCAGAGTGATATGTGTGGTTACGTACCCTGATAAAAAACGAACGGCCAGCAGTTGAAGAATTGTCGCAAATGCAGCTTTGTAAGCGACGCGGCCCCCGTTGAAGCGGCTGACCTGAAGCCTCGATACACCCGCGCTGCCTGCCGGAAAAAATGCGAAACGCGTCTCCGTGTTCGGCGGGGAGGCTGCACGGCGGAGGCCGAGCGTCGGTACACCTAACCTATTCTAACACCGTGGCCGAGACAAAGGCCTTGCCCAAGGGCAGTGCCGCCTAGGTAGCCAAGTTCTTCGTGGAGAACATCGTCTTGCGTCATGGCGCCCCAGAGGTCCTCATCACAGACAGAGGTACCGCCTTTACTGCGGACCTAACACAGGCGATCATCAAGTACAGCGAGACGAGCTACCGCCGCACCACCGCCTACCACCCGCAGACCAATGGCCTCACCGAACGTCTAAATCAGACCATCGCCGACATGCTGGCCATGTACTTCGACGTTGAGCACAAGACGTGGGACGTCGTCCTTCTGTACGTGACCTTCGCTTACAACACGGCCGTCCAGGAAACAACGCAGATGACGCCGTACAAGTTGGTCTACGGAAGGAGCCCGGCGACGACGCTCGACGCCATGCTACCGAACGTCACCGACGAAGAAAACTTCGACGACGCCGCTTACTTACAACGTGCCGAAGAAGCTCGACAGCTCGCCCGCCTGCGCATCAAGACCCAGCAGTATACCGACAGCCGTCGCTACAATCTTCGACGACGCTTCGTGGAATACCAGCCTGGCGACCGTGTTTGGGTCTGGACGCCGATACGCCGACGTGGGCTTAGCGAAAAACTCCTTCGGCGATACTTCGGGCCATGCAAGGTTCTTCGACGTCTCGGCGCTCTTGACTACGAGGTCATCCCGGACGGCATAACGAACTCCCAGCGACGCCGCGCACGACCTGAAGTCGTTCATGTCGTGTGCCTTAAGCCGTTTTTTGTGCGTTAGCGAACCTGGGGACTCTACTTTTTCCTTTGTTATTATAATTTATTTATGCACTTGTTTTTTTCTCTTCTTTAATCTTTCACAAGCATCGGGACGATGCTTTTTCAGAGGGGGGCAATGCCACGCCCACTTCTTTTATTCGGGTTTGACCAGCAAGGACGGTTATCAACGCTCGACGCTGGCCGCGAAGCAGTGCTCGAGAAGCTTCGCGATTTCAGTAGATCGTTTTGTTAAGATTGCGCGCCGCACGCCAAAGTTCCAGCTTTGTCGAGAGATAACGCCGCCACCAGCGATATTGCTGGAAAGTTCGATAGCGCCTGTATAAAAGTCGATGCGCTTGACCGCTTGTCAGAATATCGACGGCCGACGCCCAGTTCGCCGCTATCAGTGTACAGCGTGTATTGCTGTAGTTTGAGTTTTCGTTTCCCTGCCACAAGTTCGGCCAAATAAACAGTTTCATCGACACGCCGACTGCTGTCTTTATCGGCGTCACGACCACGTGAAAGTATAGTATAGTATAGTATAGTATAGTATAGTATAGTATAGTATAGGAAGGGGTGGAAAATGGAAGTGAGGGTGAGAAGGAGGGAAAGGAGGAGGGAAACACCACCAGCTCCGCCGTTTCCTCAGTCTTCGCACCACTAGTGCGTAGCTGCTCCACTTTTTTGTACGCTTCGCCGCCATTAGCCATCTTCATCGGTTAGAAGGCGCAGCCCGGCCATTTCGATCAATGGCAGACGGCTAATGGCTGCGAGAGGCATTAAAAAAAAAGGTCGTAGAATCGCATGAGAATCGCTCCGCGATGGCTCTCCTAGTTATCTTAACGGCCAACGTGGTAGGAACTGTCACGTAAGAGTTGCAAACTGGCTTTGTATCTTTGTTACCGTTAAAAATGAATGAAAGACGTTGCTAATAATACTCGCTTTCAAGTACACAGATATAGCTGTTGAGAGAACCTTGCATGGTGTATGCGTCTTACGGCTTTGACGAAGCGGAAGTGATGACAAAGGACACGGAAGTAACGCGACAACTGTTTGACCGTTCATTCAGTGGCTTTTGTTGACCCTCATCAGAGTGCCGAATAAACGCCACCACGCAGCTTACCCAGCTTGCTTAGTAAGTATACGCTTGAATGGCGTCTGTCAACAAATTGAAAAAAAGTCACGTGGTCCCTTGTGCATTCGCCCAAGACGACTCGAAAGCGAAAGCCATCTCCTCCTTTTTATTTTGGGAACGTTAAAGAGCAAAAATAGGCATTCATATGGAACGAGAGAGACAGGGCGACTGCCGTTTCTGTCTCTCGTTGTATGTGGGTCTATATTTTTCCGCTTTAAAGAGACAGTGAAGAGAAAAACGAGTTTTCTCGTATTAGTAAATTACTCTTTCACGACACGAGAAACATTGCGCTTGCTTCGAGAAGACGCTTGCAAAGCGAGAGAACACGCAAAAAGAGAATGTGGGAGGCGTCGTCACCTTTAGGCTCCCGCACCCGTCACCGTGACGTCATAGATTTTGACGGTATCTACTAAGGCCTAGGTAGTTCGTAATCGGTAGAAATGAAGTACATTGTCTTCTGAAAGAGCCAGAGATTTAACATACATATTTTTAGGGAATTTATTTGAGCCAATACGACCAAAATACGAAAAGAAAAACGGTTTAAATGCTTGACATCACCATCGGAGATTTCGGCAGGAAATTTAAAAGTGGTACTTTTGACTGAGTTTTCTCATCTGCTAATTAATCTATTGCGGTGAAATTAACAAAACTAGGGTTTTCAGGGTGTAATTTATCAGTCTAAACTGATTTATTGCTTCACTTTATTGCTCTTTAATGTTCCCGAAAGCTATGCATCATCTCGCCGAATATCAAGTTTTGTTAAACTTTCTTCTTTTCCCTCAGTCGATTGCTCTAAACCACCTCCCCACCCCATGAAGAGGTTTCAGCATGCGAGGAACCCATCCGAGCTTTGAGATTTCAAAAAGCGTCCTCTATTAATTGTTGTGGCGTACTGAAATTAGGCCACAGCAATTAATGAATGAAGCGAAAGCCATCGAATGAAGACAACAAATGAAGCGAAAGCCATCGAATTCGGTTGAATTTCATTACTTCGTAATTATTACTAGAGGCCGCTTTTTCGATAACTAAATGTTGGGATGGGTTTCTGGCACGAAGAACTTCAATTCCCCATTTGACACAGTCACCTAACTCCACTAATTAAAAAGTTAATTAACTCAACTTTCTTAATTACTGTCTCAAGTCATGTCACTAACCACCTTAAGATGCCTAGCGCTACAGAAAAAGTCATTCACTCATTTTGGACGTCTCAGAAGAATATGGCAGTTGCGTTCTTCCATGTTTCTGTTTAGGTTTCGCCATTGAAATTGGTTGAATTTCATTATTTCGTAATTGTTACTAGAATCCGCTTTTTTGAAATCTCAAAGTTGGGTTGGGCTTCTGGCATGAAGAACTTCAATTCTCCCATTTGACAGAACCACCTAACTTCACTAATTAAAAAGGTAATTAATTTAACTATTGTAATTACAGTCCCAAATAATTTCTTTAACCATCTTAAAATCCCTGCCACTACAGAAAAATCCATTCTGAAGGCAGCAATCAAATATCGCATTTTCCTGACTTTTTGAGAAGGTTGGACACATTTCTTGAAACACCCTGTATATATATATATATATATATATATATATATATATATATATATATATATATATATATATATATATATATATATAGCGATACTAGAGTATCTCATCTCTTTCAAGTACCCATACTGGCCTATAATTCAAAGCGACGTCGGTTTTATTTGTGTACGGAACGTTTTCTGTTGTCATCGTGCCAAAGACCTGATGGTAAATAAGGAAGCAATGTAAATTTAGCACTGCAGGAATATATAGGTCTATTCACTTGTATGCAATAAGTGCAATTAAGGGGCAAATTACGGTTTCAAAGAAACGTAGGACTTAACTTGCAAATAACTTGTGTGCAAGGTTACGCGAAGAAAAATCGCTCAATTAGCACTAACGGGCTTAGCCGTCTCCTAGTACTGAAGTGCACGGTAACAAAGGTTGATGGAGAAACTTGAATGATAGCTTAGGCGTTAGCATGATTTATCGCCTTTCGTGTTACTACAGGTACTGGGTGTTAGACTTCCTGTTCATGGAACAGACCTTCCGTGTGTCTAGCGAAACTTTCTCGATATAACTCTCCAGATTATGTGGCAATGTTCTATGCGAACGATACGAATAACAAGGCCATATTGTTTCGCTGATCTAGGACGTGTGAGGCAAGACATGCACGAGAACACTTTAGAACTAGCTCGGGAACATTTAGAGCTAGCTTCGAACTTGAGGACCATTTCTCATCTGGATATTGGCTGCATGAGCAATATTCAGACTTAATTATGGCGTGGAAGATGTGAATTGGCGGAAAGAAACGGCAAGACGGGATTGTTCCCTAGTGTCACAAAAAGAGTGTCACAAAACTGAGAAATCGGCAACACCACAGTGAGGCTTTTTTTTAAAGTTAAATCTGTGGCAAATACAGCAGTTTTGAACTGAACTCTTCACAAGGGTGGCTGAATGCGCATTTCTCAGTTTACATGACAGTATTTGCAGCTCCGTCATTTCTTCGAATTATTTAGGTTTGCTGAAGCTTTAGCTAGCGTAGATTTCGTAATGGAACTTGTCCTGTCTCCCTCGTTGTCTCCCTTGTCGGTATTTTCGGCAAAGCGTATTTCTTCAATACATAGATAAAGCTAACAGGAAGCTCTTCTTGAGACTTCGTGCATTGCAGGCCTCAATTTAGTGCGCCCTTTATAATCCACGGTACCTCCACGCAACCCTCTAGTACAGTGGTTCTCATATGGGGGTCCGCGAAACCATTTGTGGGGGTCCGCGAGACCCATCCTCGAAAAAAGATAAAAAGTTTTTGGAGTTACCCTATGTCCTGTGACAACGACCACTTCTGATTTTTTTGTTATGCTTCACTGCATAACACTTATGAATTGCAGTGGAGCTGACTTATGTTACCCTTGATAAGATGGTTGTAAAGATTTTGTTGTAGTTTTCTACAACATATTCGCGCGAGCATGCTTTTTCTAGGCATGCATATTTGAAGAGCAAACATAGCTAGAAACGGGTTGAATGTGGCTGCAGACCGCACAACTTATTCACAAGCTGTGGAATTGGAATTGGTGTGGCCTTAGTTTGACCATTCTTTGCCAGGGAGAAGAAAAAGGCACAAATTTCACGCAGCATATTGTGGTAATTTATGACCCCCCCCCCCTTTTTGTTCTCTCACTGCAAGAGGTCCCTCAACACTTCCACCAGTCCACAGGGGGTTCCCGAAACATCCATGGCTGAGAACCACTGCTCTAGGAAGTTTACTCACGGGATGTTATTTGTAAGCTTCTGTTTGCATTGCTCATTACGTTGCCACGGCACGGTGACATTTATATGTGTACAACGGTCCGCTTCATATTAAACACTCGTACGTTGATAAAAACAACTAACCATTAACTGGGTACACCTCAATTTACCAATTTCTGCACGTATATCATTTGTAGCGCCGAGCGCGAGGATGCATATTCGACTCGTATAACTGCCTGAGAAGGCGACTCCGACTATCACAACACAAACTTTCCGCGAACCTGGGTTCTTTAGAGGAGTTCTTTGTAAGTTGACTGCAGTGGAACGGAAATAAAACGAAAGTACCGGAATAAATTCCTGTTAAATGTCTTCGTGAGATTGTAGAATTATGTGATTGATTTCGTTTATCTTCGCCTTTCGTAACTAGATCTTTACGGTACCCCAATTTCAGAGCCGCTTGGTTACAACTTTCAACTATGCCTATGAGAATCTATGTCCCTTAATCTAAACTAGACTACCGTTTTCCAATCTTTTCAAAACAGGGCTACTGGGCTCCCCTGACTAGTAGCCATTCCTAACGCACTCGTCCCTCATCAACATCCGCCATCCAAATTTTCACCTCAGCCGAAGTTTCGTCCGGGACGTACACTTGGTATAGAGTCTTTGACGTATAGTTCGTTTCGCTTCCCAGTTATTAGGGTCCTCCGCCGTATAGAATCATACAGATAAGCTCGTAGCAGTTAGGGAAGATTTGAGAATCGGTAGCGTTGGTCGAGCATCGCCTCTCACGCATGTGGGTTGGTCAACGGCGCCTTTACAGCCGGTAGGTATCCACGAGCGGAGGACGAGGCATAATCCATGCGTAGCCAAGCGTACGGTTGCCGATGATGCCGTTGCTCACCTTTGTGTACATCGTGGAGCTCCTCTTTGGCGGGATCCTTACTTCCGTAGAATACGTCACGTCGCCGACGACTGGCGGGGGTGCTTCCGAAATAATATCGCGATCGCTCACAGTGGTTACAGGAGTATGTGTATATGTCTGTCCGTGTGACGTCCGCTCGGAAGAGGCCCGGGTTTTATAGCAGCGAGTGGACCACTGGGCCTGCCCTAGTTCGTAGGAAAACACCCCTTCTTTTCGCTTTCCTTCTTTCTGCCATCCCTCCCCGCATCTCGTAGACAGTTATTCGCACGTCGGGCGCTTTGTTGAGATCACTGTGGAGAGAGCGGTTAGAAGGGAAGGAGGGGGGGGTCACTCATCGCTCGGCGTCGCTGGCAGCCTCCCCCGGACTCGTCACGTTGGGAGACCCGAAGCTCACTTTCTTCGCGGCGGTTCGGATGGTCATCGCGCCTCCTCCTCTACCTCCTCTTCGTTGCAGCTTCCTTCCTCCGAGGCGTCAGCGCGCGGTATTTGCTTTGTGCGCTGGCCGCTGAGCGGACCTGCCGCGAGTTCCTCTCGCCTCACACGCCGACCGGCCGGAAATAAGGAGGGGGTAAGAGGCGCCGGCTGGAACGGTTCGATGCAAGGCTTCTGTCAAGTGCAGGGCGAAGCGTGTCCTGACAACCGAACTGCGCGCATCTTGCACGTGTGCACTGCATACTATACAGCTGTTGCGGTTACCGCCTCGCTGTAAACATTGGCCGCTGTTGGTCCGGCCGTGCTAGCTGTATCGAGGCAAACTCCGCCGACACATCTCTTCCTATGCTTTTGCGGTTTTGCCTTTTTCTAGTGCGAGCCCCTTTCAGGTATGCTGCTCGTGACGAATAGCGAACAAATTGCTCGTGAGCAATTCTACCTCGATGTTGTCTCTCTGTACTGCTTGGCCAATGGTAATTGGTGCTGAGAAAAAGAAAGACAATAGGTTTGTCAGGCGAGCAGTCGTGCGGGCCCATTTAAACGCTCGTGCTGACGAAATGAAGGAAGTCCAATAGCGCGCACTCTCTCATAATGCAGGAACAGTGAACATAAGGGTGCAAAGTGCACGTAATATCACTGGGCGTGTGAGAGGGACCGCTCACGACGTTTGTGACCTGCATGGGCGTAGTGAAAGAGCAAGATGAACAGGCTTATGTTCAATGCATCGTAACTGTTCTCAATCAAGCTAACTTTTTAAAACCGATCGCATTGCCTTGGATTTTTCTCATTCCATGACCTAATTCAATTCAATATTATTTGTTTTCCCAGTCAGGATGGCATCGTCGTTTGAGTTTCGTGAAATGACCTGATCGCATGATATTCTTGTGCCTTGAGCATGGGTGCAATACGTTATGATGAGTAGAGCGGAAGTGCGTCTGTGCATCGCCAACGAGTTCGCGAATGTAAACTTAGTAGCTCTGAAGAAGGAATATTAAATGCATAACCTCCAGGTTACTAACAAAACCCCATAACAGAGCTGACAATGACCATGAGTTCGTACAATCTCTTCTCATCGTAAGCCCGTACTCATTCAAAGCAACTCGCACGCATTTAAAGTTCGTGAGAACAGGTGGTCGTCAATCATGACAGATTTCACAGATTTGGCCAATAATTCGTCTGTGAACTTGTAATTACTGAAATAACCTTTAAGCGATTCGCGTTTAGACGTCATTTATCAGGTTAAGCACCACGTTTTTTGTGCTCGAGGACCCACCATCAATCAATGCTGTTATCAAACATGCACCTTTTCTTTTTTCTTTTTTTTAATAGCGACCAACGAAAATGTGACACCTACTTCAAAGTGCCCGTTACGAGACGTGCAAAGGTAATTCATAAGACTGGCACGGGATATATCAGCCTTTTTCAGGGTCACGACTTATCTAGAATTTGAGTATTCTTTATGTGAACCTAACAAAATCTTAGCGTCTACACTGTCGAATTTCTTACCTTCGCATCTGCAGAGAGCGCTCAGAACGAGAAAAGAAGCAGAAACAATGTAATCTACACGCGCAAGTTCAGACGCTGAAGTGCCGTTTTATTGAAGAGGAACGAAATGCATATGGTGCATGGAGAGAAAAACAATGTGGAAGCAATATTCCAGCAACTCAGCCGTTAACTATACGATAGACAGTAACTGAATGCGGACGCTTATATGTTATTATGATTTACGATAATGTTGTTATTGTTCAACTGTATGTGCCACTTTTTAGTTTCACAACGCAAGAAAGCTTGTGGAGCACGACAAACCACATATTCTATTTTGTTTTTTTCTTTGAAGTTTCACTAGACTGGTGGCTTAGAGAGTGCTTTCTTGGAAATATCCCTTCTGATTCTGTTTCATGTCGTTTTGCATAGCTACTTCAAAGTTTTTTTAGATATTTTTACTAGGACACTGTTAAGGCTGAAGTTATCGCAGTGCCTCCGTGATTTCTATTAACACCGAGTGTACGGAGTTGTGCATAGAGAGTGTGATACGTATTGTTCTCCGCGCGTACAATCGCACCATAGCCAGGACATGAAAAAAAAAAGAAAAGAAACACACACACCCACAATCAGTGAATCGTACATTGCGGGAGAAGACGCGGTTTTGATATACACGGCCTTGCAACAAGGGGCTTTGTTCTTCTCTGCGCGCCCTCGCCTACGTGGTCCTCCGCAATATTATTCGCTAAACCAGCAGTGGGCGTCTGGATAGGTCCCCGGATGTCAGCGATAAGGGAGGAGCACCAGTCGTTTCCGACGATGCGACAAGAATCGCCAAGGCGTTTGCCCTATCCATTCTCATTGTTCACACGGCTGCATTGAATGGCGAACGGCGTTTCCTCTGTCTAGAGGGCGGGTCCACAACACACAGACCGGTTAATAGAGCACATGTCACCGAGGGACCTTCGCCGTATTGTTATGAAGATACATGATACGTTGGCGTTGTTTTGTGCATGGTAATCGCTGGTGGGTGCGAAAGTGTTGCTCGCTGGAGTTGCCCAATACTGATCACTATACTATACGGCCCTTCTTCTGCTCTGGCTTTGTGTGTGGGCGCGATCTTTGCATGAGGACACCTGAAAGGGCACCGTCGCATATATTAAACTATGCCCGCCTTACAGTGAGTTTACCGCGTTTGAGCGCACGACTAATACGTCCCCCCGTTTTTGCTATGAAGTTAGCTGCCGTGTTTGATCATTTTGTACTCGAAAGCAGGCGCTCACGTATCCTCCAATTTCGTAAAGCTTAAAGTTATGTGAAAGCACGAGGGCATGGGCTCGATTCACCAGCCACGGTAGCCGCATTTCAATGGAGGCCAAATGCAAGAATACCCATGCACTTTAGATTTAGGAGCAAGTAAGGAACCGCAGTTGATGTAAATTCAGTCCCCGACTGTATGGCGTACCTCATAAGCACATCGGGATTTTGCCAAATAATGCCCCAAAACTAATTTTGTATGTTCTATATTTGTGAGTGATATACATTTTAAGTGTGTAAGCATTTCTGTGCCGACTCAACGGATAAAACTGCGTGTCTGTCCCTCTGTCGCGCAAGACGAACCGCTGTGAAGAAATAATGCACAAAACAAAATAAATTTTCTTGGCGGAGCTCTGTTTCACAACATATAACCGAGTGTCTTACCCACTGGGTCACACACCCACGCTAGAAGTGTGTGAATATCTGAACCCTATGAATGCGTCGCAGTGGCGATAACTAAAGAAAAAAAGAAAGAAAAATACTTCAGGTGACAATAATAATGTTCCATTTAAGTGTCTGTAATGGCGAAAGCCCCCACCGTTTCCGGAATTTTAGGGTCACCTGGGTAGACATCAAAGTGAAAGAAAACCATTCTGCCGTGGTTATGTGCTGTATTGATGGAACATGCCAATAAGACGACAGTCTGCGGTTTCATTTAACTTATGCAATTATTTTAAGCGCACTCGACGGGTTGAGCTGCACTTAACCGTCCAAGGCCTTCGCAATTAACTGCAGAAATGTGCCGTCGTGTTGCAGAAGCCAATAGCAGAGGCCATGTAGAAATAAGCGTGTGACTGAGGTCTGCTCCGCCAGGGGCCGCAAAGATTCCACCTCTTCTAGAGCTGTTCACAAAAAAAAAACCGCTTGCTCTTTCAACGAATTCCCCTAGTTTTCATTAGGTATTCAGACAATTATTTGACCCTTACCTTAAATAAACCTATGCCCCGAAATCACATGTATCCCAGTCATATGCAACTCTTAACTTGAACGATTGCGCCCTTTTTATGTGAGTTTTTATTTTTTATTGGGGTTTCGTCCCACTTTAGTCAACGCTGAACTCCTGGTTCGCTGGGTGCGAATTCTGGTAGGCTGCTTGAAAAACGCAATGGTACCATAAAAATGTAAAAAGGTGAATACTTTATATGAAGGCTTCAGTAAAAGAGTTGTTGATGGTAGAATAAAAGACCTCTCTATACTCGCGGACATTTTTTTTTCTTGGCAATGAAGCGAAGACTGCAGAGCCAAGTTGAGTGAACCCTACCGCCAATGAATGTAGTCGTCCAAATGCATCCGCGTTTTCTTCGTGAGGTTTCATAAAATTAACTCCTTCACTTCCTACATGAAGCTATGTGACATAGGTCACAACACACCCATATGAGATACTTATATTTGTTTTGATCTATACGTTCTTACATCGCGTTTGTGCAAGCGGGAGAAAGTCGTGCCTCTTACGCGCACTTCAAACGCTAAATGGCGTATGCGTCTTCGGGTAAGCATGCGTCTCATTCTGGCTTTTAATGCTACATTCTACACGCGTAAGAAACTTGCGACCAACATTTCTCACGAATAGTCACCGTGGTGGTCTAGTGGTTATGGCGCTCGACTGCTGACCCGAAGGTCGCGGGATCGAATCTCGGCCGCGGCAGCTGCATTTTCGATGAAGGCGAAAATGTTTGAGGCCCGTGTACTTATCTTAAGGTGCACGTTAAAGAACCCCAGGTGGCCGAAATTTCCGGCGCCCTCCACTACGGCGTCTCTCATAATCATATCGTGGTTTTGGGACGTTAAACTCCAGATATTGTTATTATTATTATTATTAGCATTAGTATTAGTATTAAAATCATGAATAGTCATCTAAGCAGATAAATCAAGTGCTATACAACATTCATGCTGCGCAGCCATCGCTTTCCGCAGTGGTCTACTTCGCGTAGGAGCGCATGCGCAGAATATTCACCCACGTAGCTTTCCCTTCATTGCCAAGAAAAGATGTCCCCGAGTATAGGACAACATGTAAAGGCGTCATGGAGGATTGTACACATCAAAAAAATTCCGACTTTGCGAAAATTTATCGCTCAAAAGGCATTTAGGTGGTTGCGGGATCCGCTTTCCGTTGCGCCGTTCCGTACGCTGACGAACGCGAGAGAGTTGATAGCCGCCTTACCGATGCCGCCCGACAACAACGTTCGAGGAACGGCTGCAAACATGGAGATTCCTTCAACAAAACAATGCGCTTAGCTCTGAAAGGGGGTTTCGCCTGGAGTCCCTTTCGTCACTCCATTCCCCGCATCCCTTTCAAGTATTCTCGGAGCGGAATTTGCCGATTTTTTTTTTTTTTTGCCAATGAGAATATTTCCTTTTCATTTGGAACATAAAGGTTTTGGATAAAAGTCACACGCAGCAGCAAAAGCGCTCCTTAGGTACCTCAATTAAAATAAAACGGAATAATTATTAAACGCAATATGCTGGAGGAATCAACGGATCTGGCTATCCCATATCTAAAGGGCATGCACAGTGGCATTTGGAAGGCGCTGTACGACTCGTGTCTCCAACGAAGTGTCTCCCATGATCACTACTAGTTGGTTTTTTAGAATCTTGGGACAGCTATCCGCCCTGACATAGGAGAGTATGCTCAGAGAGAAGGAAAAAAAAAAAACATTTTAGTTTCTCTATGGTATACACTCTAAGTCGCTCACATTTTGTTCTAAACAGAGTTCTTCGTAATTGAGGGACACGCTGGTGCCCCCCCCCCCCCATGCACTACCACAGCCTCTTTATTTCATTTTTATTACATTTATCATTTACATTTTTCTTTAAAAAAAAGAAAACAGGACTTTAGGTGACCTTAATGTTCCAGGTAAGCGTCTTTAATGGCGCTAGCCTCTGGCGTTGGTGAAATTTTGGTTCACTTGGGTAGGCTTTAGAGTTAAAAAAGACTGTTCCGTGGTGGGTATGTGCCATCTTGATGGCACAAACCCACAAGAAAACAGTGTGATGTCGCAATGAACGCCTTAATTTATTTTAAGCGCACTCGAAGAGTTGAGCTGCGCTTCCCTCTGCGTGGATTCGCGATCAACTTCGGCAGTGCTACAGCAGATCGCAGGGGCGACGTAGAAAGGAGCGCGTGGTTGAGATAAGCTCCTCCAGGTGCCGCAATGATCACAGCTGTTCACAATAAAACAGTCTGCTCTGTCGGTGAATTCATCCAATTAATTTTGATTAATTATCCTAGCAGTTAATTGGCTCTTATCATAACTACTCTTATGAACTGATATCCTATGTATCCTATACGGCTCTTGAGTTGAACTATTACCTACTTTGTATATGACGTTTTATTTTTTATAGGCGTTTCTTCTCATTCGAGCCAACGCTCAACTTTCGGTTGGCTGGAGGCCAATTCCAGTGCGTCCCTTGAAAAACATAACGTCGTTAAGTTCTAGCGCCGTATAAAGTAGCTTAATTCTCTTCCATAGTGGCGCATACAGTTCGTTCTTTAAATCGTCATTTTCTTTTCTATAGCACGTATTCACGGCAAAATTTCACTACGACACAAAGTTCCCACTTGCGTGTGCGATAGCTTAAGGAAGTGGTCGTCTTTCGCATTGTTTTACATCAAAATATGCAAGATAAACTCGCCCAGTGTCCCAACTTCGTGCACCTTACCAGTCAGAGGAGGGAAAAAAACGCATTACCACGCAAATTGCTAATTCCTACATAATGTTTTGGCCCCCCAGTGCAGTGCCGCACTTATTTCCATAAGCAACGAGAATGGGGATTATGACCCGCATCTTTGTGTACAGTACTTCAATGTAGAGCATGGACGGAAAGTCCAAGGTGGGCTATTATTTCACACTATATCGTGCTCATAACGGTCGGTGATCGATAAAAAAAGTTGGGTTGACGACAAAGAAGTGCATCATGAAGGAGTTTTTAAATATTTGTTTCTAAGCTACCCGATTCTTGGCCAATCCCCCTGAGTGGGTGTGAGCCAGCAGTAAAGATCTACATCTACATCTACATCCACATCTACACGCTGAGCACAGAACAGCATTACAGAAGTATGCCATTCTTCGAGTTAAATTTATACAACGTCGCATGTCTCATTTAACAAAACAGGCCTTCACAACATCTCTCTAGTAACGAATGTGTAATCAATAATGCCGGTTTCAAGTGAGCGCCAATGCTCCTTTTGTTTGCCTGCTATCGCTGGTTGCGAACGTATTGCGAAAAAAATCTTGTGTAGTGATTGGTGTTGTCCTAAATCCTGCGCTAAATGCAGCTCCACTGCTCTGAAACCTCAGGGAGTGCGTAGCACGGACACCCACTGATTCCCGTTCGCAGGGTTCCTACTGCTCCGTTTACAAAACCACCGATGGCGTCAGTGTTTAAGGTAAGCGTGCATGTGTGTTTCAGGTGCGAATAAGTATGTTCAGGGCCGGAACACTATATTTAAAATTTGGGATTTAGATGTGCAGCTTAGCACGGCCGAAACACACCGCATGCAGTAATCGTGAGGAAAGAGGACCACAATTTACAAAAATTGCACTGAGTGCCGCATGGGGTGCCATTGTATTAAGGTGTGATGCCAAGTGGAAAATGCAATTTTTTTTTCGAAATGTCATTATTTAGTTTTTGGTCATGTTAAATGAGCAATTTATCGCCCATCATTTTGGTGCATTAATATTTGCCTACGCAGTTTCTTTCAAAACATACAAGCAAAAGTATTAGACCACCTATCATCTACGAAACCGAAACTGAAAGTGCCAGTCTTGTGTGCATCATAAGAATTGCTCGATATGTAACATTTTGTTGATTACTTAACAATCATATCAAGTGCGAACATGTAGTAATGCTCTAATGACATTGTCAACACATCATTTTTAATCTTAGAAGTCCTAAACTTCTCACCAGGCGGAAGCGCAGCGTCGCACGTGTGTTGTTTACGCTCAACGACGCGTATGTGAGCCAGCCAACCATCAAATTTGTTTTGTATGACGCGCTGTGTCATTTCAACAATGGCAACAGAGGCACACTTGATATCTTGAAGCAAGTTAGCGTCGAGTCTGGTCTCTGCACTGCAGAAGCTTGCTTCAGAAATTATCTGCACCGCATCGCGTCACGGCACTGATGCTGCAAAGCAAGCTAGAAAAAAATAATGGCCAGATGCCAGAAAAGGCATAGAGCAAGGTCCAGGATGTAACTAGCTACAAATATGCAGGATTTTATCCTTCCTGATCACCTTGCGTAAGCGCTGCACCTCTTTCAAATCTTTTTTGTTGATTTCCGGAACTTATATTTTTGGTACTTTTCCGTAGGTAAACAAGCATAACTTTTTTGCTTATAAAGATTACTCATTAAAACTTCACACACTTCCTTACAACATTAGTGGGTGTGCAATGAACCTCAGTAAGTAAAATCGTGCAATCTTTAATATGGCTGCCTGCAATACGAGGTACACCTAGTGCTAGTGCATAATTTTTTGGTTATTTTATCACTGTTTTTAATATTCATCTGATCTCATTTGTTTCGGTTCATTGCACTGGCCAAAGCTTCTGTTATGTGCCTACAAAAATTATATTTTTTCTATTGAGTGGAATTTGAGTTAGGAATGTTCGCGTAACACCACGTTTTAGTGAAAATTTTAATTATGAAAAATTTACAAAAAATAGGACTTGCTTTGTAATGCTCACATATGCCTAAATAGGCGCCATTTGTAATATCGACTAATGAGCTCTAGTTCTTATCGCTTTTTAAAATTTCTTTCCCGACACATGGCCTCATACATTAAAGAGTCGCTAACAACTCCGACTCCAAAGGCGTGAGCATGTATTTTACAGCAAAGCTCTAGATGGCTAGGGATTGGTGTATTTTAACGCGAAAGTGTTTTATGCGGGGTCCACCAGGACTTCAGTGACGTATTTCCGTCACGGAAGTGACGTCGTAAAAATATACACGATCAGATGGCAAAGGAAAAAAGTGCCGTCAACGGGCGTCGAACCCACGACCGCTCGGTCCGCAAGAACACATGCCGGGCACGCTATCCAGATAAAGAAAAAGCATGGTTGATCCCTCCGTCATAGGAATCGGAATAACATGAAAGTAAAACGTACCTTTACAGAAGTAACTGAATATTTACTGTACATTGATATAAGAGAGTTTGCACAATGTATATTTATTTCTGGCAGCAGCTATAGCACCGTTTAACGTAGATGCACCCACTTTGACGCTTGGTGGTACATCTCCATGCCGACGACTAACGTCCATGTTCAACAATTAAACAAACCCTTGCGGTAGCTGTAGTAGTTAACGGTGAAAGCGTAATCAGAGAACGAGTTGTGATAGCCAGAAGAGCGTCGCATATTGGACGCAGAACTTGGTCGCCATCCTGCGGCATGTTAAAATGTGATTGAACACCACGGCCGCACTAGAGGGAAACGCAAAGCGCGTCGTGCCGCCCCGGTAGCCCGGCCGCAATTTTTCTCGGGGCGAACGCGTAGGGGGGGGGGGGACGCGGTGTTACAGCCAGATTGCCAGTTTAGGCAGGCGCGCGTCGCAGAGCTATTTTTTGTTTGATTAGCGTGGTGCTATGAGCGATGCCGGCGCTTTTACGACGCTTGCGTTAAGGTCGCCCCCTCGCGGTGTGTTAAAAGGCATTGACAAAATTGCACTTTTATTGAAAACGCGCGTTAATGCGCGTAACCGGTGTTAATGCGATCCAGTGATCCTAAATGTCCGTAGTGCACAGTACACACCTATGTAATTGCGAAGCGTCATGGCTTGCCGTGTTTGTGGGTTTAGTATTTTATGTCACTAACCGATTGATTTGTGGGCTGATTTGCATTACCGTCTTTGTGACAGACCTCTTGAATACCGACGTCAATGGCCAGCAAAAAAATATATCTAGCTTCGGTTGCTAATGTGTGTACCTATTACTATACGATTCGCGTACAATATGGAGCAGCAGTGACTGATTCATTTGCCTCTCGGCACTCAGATTCCAACGATTACGATGTGTGAGTGGTGACTGTAGTAACTGCTGACAAGACACGGCGTCGCTGATGCAAATCGTTAAAAGCGCACTTGTTCGCGCAACACAGCAAGCTTTCGCTGCCGAGGTCATCGCACCGGTATGCATGCCTCTGCGAGACGGTCGGGCACTGCCCACCACGCAGGTGCACATAGGCGCTGGCATCTCGTCAGCCTCTGGAGCGAGAGCGGCTGCGTGGGAAAAAGAACCGGCGCTTGTCTTCATCGACGCCACAGTGCTGCCCTTCGTCGCTGGGCGGGGGCCGCTTTTCGCATTGGTCACACAGCGATTCCCAGCGCACGCCCGGCGGATTCACGGCACATTGCGAATGCGTTGACATTGATTGGCTCCGCGAGCTTTCTTCGGGAACCGTTGCTTAGAGCTCGTGTTGAACTACGCGTTGACTGGCTCCGCGAGCTTTCTTCGGGAACCGTTGCTTGGAGGTCGTGTTGAACTTTCATCTTACCACTATGGTTACGAGAAAATCTTGTGGTCGATGTGTCAATGTATGATATTGAGTTCACTATTGTTCACTACTATCAAGAAGAGCTTCAATCAGCAGCCCAGTATTCCTTTAGCCCAGGTTGCATGGCAGGGTCAAAATCACCGGCTGTCCAGGCATCGCGGTTCCTTCCAACCTTCCTTTCTCCTCTGAAGCCGCGTTCGCAAAAAGATATCTTACGCTGGAATTTTTTGGTAAGAGAGTGTTTGAGAGAATCGAGAACGAGCAGATGTTACTAGCGAAGCCTACAGGTCAATGAAAAAGAGCCATTACGAAGTGAAACTTCGGAATGCGACCTGTTTATTTTTTATTTTTTTTTCTTCTGAGAATTGAGGTTACGGATTGGCTTCATCCCCCCGCACCCCTTACTGCCAGCATACTTTATATTGGTACAGTAGAGGCCCTAGATACATTTACTGCTAATATACGTGTTTTGTAGAAGCCTACGCATCCACCAAAATGTGAGTGAAAGAATATTCACAAGCTATTCGAAGAGTACAACAAAATGACAGGACGTCTAGAATTCCCCGTTCTTCTTCCTGCAGCAGTATTAAGGTCATCGCTGTCGTATATACGCACAATAACACAACAAGATTCGTTGCGAGCTTTGTATAACGATTCGTTATGAGCTTTTTAAAAATACTTCTTTTGCGTAGAAGAGGTTTTGTGAATATGGAAGCTGGATCACTTTCTGAACGCCTATCCACGAAGCATGTGGAGCTAGTGCTGCCTGTGATTGGCCATCACCAAAGTGATTACGATTACCGAATTAGAAAGTCACCTGTAAGAATAGTGGCTGTGTGTCAGTAATTGTTCTTATAGGGACATAACTTCTCTGGATAATGGTCCTGGACTCGTCGGAATAAAACATGCTTGCGTAAGTTCCGCAGACGATCGGCGATCGGCGCGGCTTTCGCCTCAATATCACGCCATTCACTGTAATAAATAAATAAATAAATAAATAAATAAATAAATAAATAAATAAATAAATAAATAAATAAATAAATAAATAAATAAATAAATAAATACGGTACATACGAACAAAGCAATCCGTATGCCGAAATGCGTTATAACAAGCGCTGTAAGGCGCTTAGGGCCGGAACTAACCATTTCCAGAGTTAACACAAGTTGCGAGAACTGTCTAGCGGCCGACCCAGACTGTGCACTAGCGTTACAGGAGAGTAGCGCTGGGAAATACCGCGCTATAAGCGGAAAAGGCTACCTTTGTCATCCTCGTATGAACTTTCCTTGTTCTAGATATCGGCATGCAGCCTTTGAATAAAAATGCCGCCACCTCACTTTCGAGAACCTCCGTAAGCAATGTTGACGGCTGGATGGCTAAGACGTATAGGAATAGTTGTCGTTGTGCGCTTCAAATCGATTAAGACACGCAAACGTTTAGAGAACGCACTTCGAAACCATTTCCGATCGCGTGTATGACGTAGCCGTTGGGAAGAGCGGTGCTTGGAGGATCATCGTTGTTGCCGAAAATGTCAGTCACCGTGGCCTATACTCGCCAAATGTAGCAGTTCCTGAATCTGGTTGACATGCTCTTTATTTTTCAATACGCGAAACAAGGCGCCATTGAAATAACAATGCAGACTGCAGAGGCACTGGGCGAGGCTGGCTTCGCAGCTCGGGTGACACAATGCTTCCGTTTCTTTGTTGCAGAGATGCATTGCTTTCCGTACTTGCTACTGCCTCGTGCATACCGTACGCAAACTCATGGTCCTTGGTGATACCTACTGGAATCGAAGCTGCTGCAACCGTATATAAACCTGGCTCCATTGTTGCTGCCGGTCGCCTCGAAAAAGTTTGCCGTTTCGCCTCCAGCGCCGTGAAGTTGCATTTGGGCTTTGAGCTGCCGAAGCACGACAGTGCAGTTCGAGGGGCGCGATGTCTGCCATTCTGGCTGTAGGCAGGCCAGAGGCGCGTTCTCTGAAAGACCATTTAGCGCAACGTCTACTAAGAACGTTTGAATGAGTGAGCAGAGCTTGTCAGTTGTGTCGTTTTGTCTAGAGTATGCGACACGTAGAGATTACGAGACACTCATTGTCCGTAGCAGAAAGAAATGAGAGACAACGAGAGGTCAGAACCCGACGCTGTCGCGTCCATAGAGTTTCCTACAATACTTACTAGAGGGAACTCTGGCGCCAGTGTCTATGGGAGCTGCAACGCATGGCGCTTCAGCCAGCATGGGAATGATGGGTAGTACACGGATTTGCCTAAACTTTGTTCTTTCGGCTCCGTTTGGCTCCGCGTCGCCTGCATCCGCTTTGTCGCAAAATGAAGTTCAGCAAAAGCCAGCAGTTCCACTTCACTACTTCAACCCTTTTAGGCTCACCAATTTAAATCTCATCACGAAGTTCACAACGATCTATTCTTTTATCCGAAAGAAAACCAAAACACAGCAATAAACAAAGCCACAAGTGCGTTCGAAGCCCGCAAGTTCGAAGACTAGGCAAATCCGTGTACTACCCATCATTCCCATGGTGGCTGAACGATCGCAGCGCCAGAGTCCCCTCTAGTTAATTTTAGGAAACTCTATGGTCGCGTCTACTTGCCTTCAGTCGACTGTGTCCTCTCAATTTACACTTACGTCACCGTTCGAATGGACACAAGTTTCTCTTTTACAAAGCTGCCAGTACCTGACCTGAAGAACATAGAAAGAGAGAGTGAGAGAAGGTTTATAAAAAAGGAAGGGAAGAAAGAAAGACAAGAAGCGCCACAGGCGCGCTACGTCACGCCTGCTTTCTTTTTATTCGAACGTGCATGAGGGGCAATAAAGTATATTCCGTTCAATGCAAGGGCGCGACAATGCTTTGGCTGCGCGCAACAGAAGCGGCTGGGCGAACTTTGCCTGGCCGATTCCGCCGGTAGATTTCACTTTGATCTGGCTTCTCCGTCGCTCTTTCCTATCTTCTCTTCCCCTCTTTTATTCACAGAAAGGCACCGCGTAGAATCAGGCTGGCAGCGCTTTCTGTTCGCCCCGTCCGGCACAGGCCAAAAGGGTGTGCAGGTCACGCGAAGCAGCAAGCAGCAAGAGATCGTGAAACTCTCCGCCGCGCAGGAGCGCGATGAAAGGCTGATCTCCGTGGGCGGGTCCCTGCATTAACGGCCCGCAAAAAAAAAAAAAAAAAGTGGCGAGAAAGCGTGAAGCGAGCTTTTCGACTGTCGGTGGGGTCAGGTCGACCCCGTCGCACATTTATACGAGCAGACAAATGGCAGCAGCCAAGATCGCGACTGCTGACAGCTCCCGTTTGCGTTGTTGCTGACGTGCGCTCCTGGGGGAAGTGTAAGCGACGTGGCCTGCAAGCAGCGCGAACACTGTAATGCCTTCGACACGACCTGTCGTTTGGTTTTCAAAGAATGGTGTGTTACAGGATATTACGGCATCTGCTTCGCTGCCCCGTAGGTTCTGGGGTCGGGTTCTTGGTAGGTAAGCGGAAACACGTCGGCGGCCTTTGCAACCAGGTTACGTCAATTTTTACATCGAATACCCCAGCCAATCTTACTCAACCTGACACTTTAGCCACTAGGCGCAAGAAGACATTGCGAATAGCAACATTTCTGGTTAAGTTCATTTGTTTTTTCGTAAACATTTCGGCTAATTCGCGCTTTTGGTGGAACGACACATTTCATGTCATCATTACCGCAGGATCGTCACTGGAGATGCTCCCTGCTTAAACGCGTGTTCGTGTGAGCTTCATAAATGGTGTCACAGATCCGTGGCATCGCATCCGACGTGTTTCGATTGCTTATGTAACAATGGTACCAACGTTAGGAATCTAGAATAGGGCGCTCCTGTACAAACCGCCGAAGCTCACATTTCCCCCGAAATAGCCATGATGCGACGAAAAAGAAATAGAAAACTAAAAAAACCGCGACGCTGCCGACCTACATTTCGTGGCTTTAAAAACTTCGAGATGCGCATTATCCCGCTACTGACAGCTGCAGCCGCGTAGCCTCATCCGAAAGATGTATGTCTCACTCCTGCTTTTCTTTTTTTTTTTCGTAGTCACGACTAAGACACACCTCTTACTCTAGGCATTCGTAACTTGTCAAGCGCCGCTTCCTGAAATTTTTATCTTCTTCAAAAGTCAGCAGGTTTCTCGGGAAATAGTTGGCCGTTTCATTTTCATTTCTATTGGCGCGGGTACTTTGCCTACATGTGTAAGGAGAAAAAGAGTCAGCCGGCGTATCCTGTACAGTACCTCTCTTGTCTGCACGCAGTTAACGAGGCCGGCCAAGTTTCCTGGTTTTGCTTCAGAGCTTTCATTCTGATGAAGGTCTATTTCTGTACACTTCACATCGCGGTGGCGTAAGCCGCTTTTTTACATCTCATATATCACGTCATAGGTTGTTCCTTTGTCTCCTTTGTGCAGTCCGGGCCCTCGTGGACGACAGCGATGACAGCCATAGGCTTTCAATACGGGAAGAGCTATGTCGACCACTTTTGCTTTCCTTCGTGACGCTTTTTAAATGCCTAAGTCACCATGACGGGAGGAAACACCTACGTAGTGATAGGTGATCGCTGGACACTGCAGATTCTAGACCATACGGGCGGGCACATCAAACTTGCAAGAGGCTGAAAAATGTGAAGACTCAATGCCGGGATATGACAAGGACAACATTTTAGGAGCAGCTAGCGCTTTCAGTTCGTGTCTGGTTCGTGGCGAGAGACGAACCGTACTTCTTCTAAAGAAATAGCAAGTTCTCCAGTACCGTATTTACTCGAATCTAAGCCGATGTTTTTTTCGAAAAAACGATGTGCGAAAGTGGGGAGGTCGGCTTAGATTCGAGTACAATGAATAGGTTTTTTTTCTTTTCTGGCCTTGCGAATTTTGGGGGTCGGCTTAGAATCGGGGCCGGCCTAGATTCGAGTAAATACGGTATTTTGTTTCTTTGTTTTCGGATGCCAATAAAAAATGCCGAAATATAGAATGAATAAGCTTTTCTTTTATCACCTTAGTTTGTGTCATGACATAAAAGGAACTTACAAATAACTTTGCAGTTCAGATTCCTCCATAATTTGATGTGAAAGATGCCTACACCTCTTTTTTTTTTTTTGACGTATTATCGCAATGAAAAGAAAGGTGGACAGTGGGGCATCGCGTGCTATGCTGCTTCACATTTGTTTTCAAGCGCTTTTAGCCTAGATGGTAATAAAAAGCCACTATAGGCATGCATGATACAATCAAGGACCACCCCCGCCACGGTGGAGTGGTTATGGCGCTCGACTGCTGACCCGAAGGTCGCGGGATCGAATCCCGGCCGCGGCGGCTGCATTTTCGATGGAGGAGGAAATGTACGAGGCCCGTGTACTTAGATTTAGGTGCACGTTAAAGAACCCCAGGTGGTCGAAATTTCTGGAGCCCTCCACTAAGGCGCCTCTCATAATCATATCGTGGTTTTGGGACGTTAAATCCTAGATATTATTATTATTATTATTCAAGGACCGCTCTAACACCTCTTTATTGCCGCCAAGGTCAGAGCGCGATGGAAACAGCGCACCGCGCTGTTCGCGTTTCTTTTCATCGCTCCTGTATAGACATACTAAAACAAAACACGTATGTTGATCGACTAAAATTAGAACGATGCAAAGAAGATTAGCATCGTGTTTTCACAAGGAATGTGCTTCACGCTAGGATCGAATCCACGAAAACTTTTTTAGGGCGGGGAGGGGGGGGGGGCAGTCCAATTTCACTTCTTTCCATCAATGACGGATGACATGCCATTCATTTTTACTCAATATTCAAAGCTGCTCTCCGGTGTTTAGTGACGAGCGTAATTCATATCAAATACTTCTGTATTTCAACCACAGAAGAGGTTGGGCCGGAAGTTTTAAGTCATTTACGCTACACAAACTTCAGAATATCTATTTTCAAAGGCCCAGTTACTTTACGATTGCGTAAATGAAGTGGCTGTTTGTGGATTGTCAGCTGTGTTCACCAAGAGTTATTATAAGGCCTCTACATGACAGCACATGGACACTGAAGCATGGCCGGCATTACCAAAGCTGCAGTCAGAGCCACAGCCAGACGCACAGCCACAGCCAAAGCCACAGCACAATCCACAGCGACTCCAATGGTCGCAGCAGATATTGACCGAGTCAACGACAGCGCCGGTTCCCCACGACTTGCCGAGTAAGACCAGGACATTGCTGCGATGCTTCGCATCCCTTCCGGACAGCATACTCATGCTTTTCAATAAGCTGAACACTCCGACAGCCCGAATTGTCCTGCAACTGCTAGAAGCTCTCGAACCAGTGTTTTCAGCGCTTCAGTAGTCACCACGGCTCGCCCACGGCCCTCTCAAAGGCCGCGATTCCCGAATTGAATGTCAGAGAGCTAATGTCATGTAGGTCAGAGAAGCTCCCGCCTGCGTGACTGATTGTACCCCTTTGCACGTGCAGTGCTCTCCTTCTCTCTCTCTCTCTCTGTTCCTCTTTCTATTCCCCATTCCCTTATCCCCAGTGCAGGGTAGCAAACCGGATGTTCGTCTGGTTAACCTCCCTGCCTTTCCTCTTCTTGCTTTATCTCTCTCTCTCTCTACAAGGATTTCTTTTTTTGAAAGCCGTATCACTATTTCGAAAATTACGCTAGCCATAGGCACAGAAGATGGTACGAGCAAACTAGCACAATGTAACGATGTAGATACCGAAATGAAATACTTTCGTCTTGCGTTTCGAGGCGTTAAACGGATGCTACATTGGCATGCTTGAAGAACATTAACCATTGCCGAGGAGCAAGAGGGGAATGATAAATGAAAGCTAGGGAGTTTAATCGTGACTGGGGCTGGCTACCCTAAACCCGGGAAAGGGCAACGGAAGGAGAAGTTTGAGTGGAGAAGACAACACTGCTGACGTCACCGACGTAGTAACAGTCCTGTTCTCTTCACTGGCGGCCAATAGGTCCGATGGCATCCAGAAATCGCAGCAGCGCTTTCGCTGCCCTTTGCAGCTTTGATGCGCCAGACCATGGTCCCGAAACCTAGTCTGCGGAAAAAAATTATGGCACCTTCGCACTAACGATGCCAAGCCTGAAGAAAGTGAAGAGCTGGGCGGTCTTGGTTTCTCTTTATTTTTCTCTTTCTCTCTCTATCTTTCACCTCTGTTATTTTTTTGTTCTTTTTGTCTCTGTTTATTTCTACTTCTTCCTTTCACTCTCTATGTATTTATTTCTCTTTCTCGCTGGTTCTTTCTTTGTCTTTCTCTCATTTCTCCCTTTCTCTCTCCTTCTTCTTTCTCTTTCTGTCTCTTTCTTTCTATGATATGCTTCTTTCTTTCTTTTATTCTCTCTCTTTCATGTTTCTTTCTCTCTTTTTCTTTCTGTCTTTCCGTTCTTTCTCTCCATTTCTCTGTCTCTTTCTCTCTATGGTATGCGTTACTCTCTCCCCTCCTCCTTTCCCTCCTCCTCACCTTCACTTCCCTTTCCCTCCACCATGCTATACTATGCTATACACGGCCGTGCCATACTCTGCTAACGTGCCTGAATAGCTGAGTGTTACCCCGCCCACCTTCAGATCGCGGGCACGCGGCTTTCAATCCCGCCTCGCCAAGAATTTCTCCCTTTCTCTTTCGTTTTGTATCTCTCTGTCTCTCTCTTTATGTACTCGTTCCCTCGCCTATCAGAGTTAATGCATGCCACGCCGGACAAATCGGCACACGTGTTGTGGGCGCGAAGCAGAAGATGAAGAAAACGACCGAGGGGAAGAAAAGATCGAAGAGAGCGCGTGCCGGTTTATGATGATGATAACTTCTGTTCGCACTACCTGGCGGACGCGAAAAGCTGAAACAGCCGGACACATTTGAAGCCAGAAATTTAGTACGGAGGGTTCATAGACTTCCGCTGCGCCGTACTCTCAAGAATTTTCCGAATAATTTCTTCTAACCAGCGCTCAAGTAAACACTAAGAGTAGCGCTTGTCTACTGTTAAGTACCCCGCAGTACGCGGCATGGCAAAGCAACACCGATCACTATTTGAGGACATTACCGATTTTGTGATCCATATAGATATCACATCCAGTGTGATATCGCCACACATTAGTCATGCCCCAAATGGGCAATTCTTGCTCTAAAAATGAGCTCACTTTCTCCGTCAGCGGCAAAATAGCACTCGCTATTGAACAGGCCCGCATGAACGGGTAGAAATCTGCACCCTCCTTTTTCTCACGCCTCATCTGCGGCCGCGCGCGGGCGTGTAGGACCATTAGGTTATGTCGAAACCCGGCCGATGTTTAACCCGATCGCGTCACGCGCCGTTAACCGAGTCACTGCCGTTCGTGCGGCATTTCGCGGCCATCTTGCGCAATCGCTTCCCGCGCCACTCTTGAGTCCCAGGGAAAGGTGTGTGGCGGAAGAGCCGGCCGCTGTGGTCACAAGGGCGCGCGGAACTTTTCCTTTCGCTCACGCCCGTCTTACGGTGCTCGAGTATACGAGTGCGTTCGGCGCTCGGCGGGCGGAATAGCGCCGCGTCATTGTTTCGACACAATGGATGCCACCCTCGTTCGGCGCTCGGAAGAGGCGACTCCCGCCCGCACGGAAGGCGGAACGAAAAGCGAGGCAGTGCAGGGGGAGAGGCGCTAATGAGGACGGACCGCTCAACGGGTTCGCGTTGTGCGCGCTACACCCTCTTTACGCCCTCTTCTAGGTCCTTCGCCAGCGCTGTGTATACCTGCTTTTGTGACGCGACTTTCTTAAGCGAGATCACCGCCGAGTGAACGTTTTTCCAGTTGACCTACGCTCGTTAAGGGGCTGTTTTATGCGGCCGCACTTAAACGACAGAAACGATTTTCAAGCGTGCTAGTCTGATGTGCGCAAAGGTTTAGAAAAAGGGGTAATATAATGGTCCGGGACGTGTCCAGGTCTGGGTCGCCATGGAGCCATCGAGGCCTCTTTTCCTGAATCTTGCTCAGCAAGCCCACTTTTTCGTTGTGCCGAGACACGTTTCCCTCTGACATTATCGCCCGTATAGAGGAGAGTAGGGCGTATGAATCATCGAGAACGAACGACGAGACCACTCACGTTCCCAGAACAGCTTCGCTAGAGCTGTTTAATGCTGAAGCAGCATATTGAGTCGACGTCTTTGGCACGGTGAAGCGCTTCTCACAAGACCATGTCCTTTTTACGTAACAAAATATCCTGCATAAACTACACTGTAACGTTTCTCTCTTCCCATTTGATGCTCTGTTAGAATGGACGGTCCACCGAGTTATCCACAAAAAGTGGCCTAAGGACCGCAATGAATCGATCAGTCGGTCGGTTGGTTAAGCAGTCAGTCAGCGTTAAAAGAGATCGTGTCGTTACGAAAACCGCTAGCGGAGGTATTAATTATGCGTTATTTTCACACCTCCCACGATAAAAAAAATGAAAATAAGGCCGTGTGCGTTTACGTTAGAAACAAGACCGATGGTTTCTGCTTGTCTCAAACAAACGGCTGGACTTGTTTCTGCTTAAATATAACACAGCAGACGCAAGAATACTGACCTTCACCGAAAACAAAGAAAAATCTGTAATTTTGTTCAGGAAGGGTAAGACGGGGGCATGAATAAAATGAAAATATTGAGTAACTTGGCAATGCATGCAACGATGAGTGGCTGGGTTACTCACTACTGCGTTAGTAAAAAAAAGTGCTATAGAAAGGGAACAAATAGGGGAATATAACGAACGTATACATATTTGTACGAAGAATACGGAGGGAATGTTGTATTGAGATGAACCGAAAAGGCTAGGAGGACAGAACTTTGAGCACTCCAAGGTCTTCCTCGTATATATTTCTTTCGTGTATTGGAGGGCGTCGCGACCACGTCGTGACCACAACTGCGATTACTAATAGAAGAAGAAGAAGAAGAAGAAGAAGAAGAAGAAGAAGAAGAAGAAGAAGAAGAAGAAGAAGAAGAAGAAGAAGAAGAAGAAGAAGAAGAAAAAACTTTATTGTATGAGACTCTGTGGTTAATCCCGGGTGGAGCCCTCTTGTACAGCCCCGCTGGCCACGGAAGCTCCCCGGGCCTGTTCGAGGGTCACCAGTTGGCTCCCCAGTGCCAGCTAGGAAAGCCGTGCCTCCCAAGACCGCGTTGTGAGTGCTTATCGTGAACGCACCAGCCTAGATACTGCATGGGCTGGCGGCTCTGTACAGGGGTATAAGTAATGTGTGCAAGTGCGGCTAATACGTGCGTTGGACGAAGACAGCAGGACAGCCCGACTACAACGTACGCGTACCTATTTTACGACCCATTGAGGTATTGGTGCTTCGGTAAAGACATCGCGCTCACTTTCCCTCATTGTTTATTCATCGCCAAATAATAACTAAATGCAATCGAAGTTCAACGTAGAGGCAGCAATGCTTGGTCCTCGTATACCGACCCAGAAATTTTGCGTTACTTTTACTCATGACAAGACAGATTCTCAGGAGAAGACATGCCTGAATTCGTGATGAGAAGTTGTTGAACAATGTCTAAGGGCCAACGTTTAAAGGCGAAGACAGGTCGGCCTTTCGAAACATTGGCTCCAAAGTTTGGCGAATACTCAACTCCTCCCTCTCAAGAGCTTACGAGGAATATGTGACGACACTTCGACGAGACCCCGAGTTCATTGCGGAGGTGTTCTCGTGCGCGTGCTTTCGATATGCACAACAAGGAACGTACGTGCAACTTCGAAAAACCATTGCCCTAATAGTCGCCCGCATAACAACGGCACCGTGAGCGAACTCAGACCGACGAACAGTGGCGCAGTTGCGTTCTCGTGACAAAGCAGCGACTCGCATGCGCGCCGATGGGTGTTTCCCACGAGCTCACGACTCTTTCTGTTGGTCAAGTGGTGGCGCATGGCTGTGGTGCAGAAGCCTGCATTTAAAAAAGCGCGTTCGTGCTCATGCCCCCTGGGCTCGGTATACGCACTCGCAACACACGGAATGCGTAATCGTTTTCCGCCTTGTTGCGTCATCCTCGAGTCCCTCGCGGGACTTCGCGTCGCGGAGTACTCTCTCATTGCGTAACGGCCGCTCATTTATCTTGCCCGCGTTTTGTGTTCGGCTCGTGAACGGCACTGTTGAAGCTGTCGAGAAGGTTGTTGCTCTTGTTTCGTTACGCATGCATAACGAGCAGGGAAGATGTGACGCAGCGTGGGCGGTGGCGCTGGATTTCAAACCATGGTGGAGTGCGCTTCGGTTCGCTCATACGGAAACGCCTGCCCATCTGGGCGCACAGCACTTGTAGCGTCATTACGCTCTGCTCAAGTATAGCGGTCAGTGTGCTTCCTTGTATACTTGCGGCATATCTTGCTGCTCAGCACTATGTGGCGGGCTCAAAACCGGCCACATTGCGCTGGAGGAGGAGAGAGACAAAGCACGTGTGCCCGTGCTTTGGATGCTTTCTTTCTCTCTCTCGTTTTTTGGTTTCTCTCGCCCATAGCAACGCAATCATATGGTTCCCACAACACAAATGCTTGTTCGGCTGGCGTGCCTGGGTAGCCGAGTGGTTACGACGCTCGACTTCATACCGTAGGTACGAGGGTTCGAATCCCTCCTCGCCAATAGTTTTATTTTGTTTTACTTACTTCTTCTCCTCCTCCTCCCCCTTCCACTTCTCATTTCCGCTCCGCCTCCTTTCCTTCCTCCGCTCCACTTTGCCGAGCAGACTTCGCGTAACGCTCACCTCCCTCCGCCTTGCCGCCTCCTTGCCTAAGCACTCCTCGTTTTACTAGGCTTTACTCTCTCCCACCCCAAGCTCCAACATCCTTCCCCACCACGCTCCATCACTCTCCTTCGCTCGACTCTGTCCCTCTAACATCTTCGCTTTCCCTCGCACCTGCTGTACTCTGTAATGGGGCTTGCCCAATTCCTGTGGCCCATACCCGCCCGAGTTTTTGCGTACGCTGCTCGGACTTATTCCGCTGTTAAAAACTGTGGAACTTTACGTGTGAGAACCACAATTTAATTCTGAATGATTCCAGATTAATCTCGAGTATCTAGGTTTCGTTACCATGCAACTTAAAGCTCCGCTACAGCTTTTGCATCTCCGATCCATCGGAAGGCGACTTCCGCCTCAGAGATCGAACCATATTTATAGCTTAGCTCCTCAGTTAAGCCACTAAGCCACAGTGGCGCCTTAAACTAGGGTAAAGATATAATTATTCTTTTAGGCGGCTACTTCAACACGTCTGCGTGTAAATTTACCTCCTTTCTTTACAGTGTCAGAGAGCACACCACTATTGTGTTTTCTGAGGGCCCTTGTTTAAACCTCGCGTTCTTTTGCAACATATTAGGGCGCCAGTATAGCTGGCCGGTCTCTCTTTGGCGTTTCGTGGATGACACAGAAATACGCGGCAGTCGCTCTACCCCGATAGCTGACGCGAGAATCCCAAGCCACTCTCAGAAGTGGCGTGCGGATGGCGGCGGAAAGTTTCACCGTGGCGCGCCGACGGGACTGCACAAAACGTCGTTGTTGTTCCGCACGTGGTTCGGCCCCGCTGGTTGCGTGCGCACGCTGGCGTGCGTCGACGCGCGCATATTCCGCTGCCGTGCGCGGACTGTGCTGCACAATGGAAGCCGAAGAAACAATTGAACCCTTGGGGTCGCCTCGCTCAATGGTGACCGCCGCCGCCATTGCCACCGTGACGACGGGGGCAGCGCGGAGGCATGCCAACCGCGCGTCGTGGGAACCCTCTCTAATTGGTCTGAGTGAAGCGCGAGAAATGTCTTCCCCGCATCTAGGCACTTGGTCTGGTTGCACTTGCGTGCTGCACGGCCGAACATGCGCCGCTAACTCAACAGAGGCTACTTTCACTGAGAAATATATCTCTGGTCATAGAGGAAACTATGAATCGAACATTCGCAAATAACGTGTGTTCCTCCAAAACAAGTTTTCGTGATTATAAACGGCTGCTCGAGAGCTCGACCAAAGAGCACTTGTAACGTAGGCAGGGAAAGAGAGTTGCCTTAGCAACGGAACAACACATCCTCCTTTCACCAGTATGGGCGTTCATTGAACGTCGTGTTGGGTAACACCTGACGTGTTCGTCCGAAAGGGTGCAAAGATAGTGTTTAACGATATGTTGAAGTACCTCTTTGATGATTGAGAATGCAGGCAATAAAATGAGCCGGCCATTGGACACTTTTTGAGTTGCCGTTTTGATTAACGCAGTGCCACTATACATTGCGAGTCTCTAATTACGTAATATGTGACTCAACCTCAACCGCTTGACGTGCCATATAAGAGTTTTTTTTTCTAATGTGTCATTTGGAAATCACAGTCGACCGCTATGAACCTTTCTGACACCTTGAGCACGATATACATTGATGATATTAAATAAACACGAGCGACAACACTGCATGTTCGAACCTCGATGACGAAGTGAGGTTTACACTACCATCAGTATATTGCACGCAACTAGCTCGATGCGTCGCATATAACCGTGTCCTCAGCGTCGACAACGCTCTGGCTGGATTGTCGGGGTCGACGTCAGCGGTTCTCGCTCTGCGACCTAAGGTCAGGCGTCCCTTGACCGGCGCGGTATGCGTGACCGTTCATTTCCCATTCGCAAGAAGTCTTCTCGCGGTCATCCCGACGGGCCGGGAGTAGTGGCAGCGCTTTGTAGTCGAACGAACGCGAGCCATTCACTGTGTACACATGGCCCACACACACGTTCGCACGGTTTCAGCGCGCGGGAACTGAGGACGACGTCTTTATTGCGTCCAAATCACAGGGTCGCGTATGCATCGTTGAAATAACGGTACCGGGTACCCTCTAGGGGACATTTCGTCGTCTCTCAGCACATCGCGTAATGCCCTCCTGACATTAACTTACTTGTACTGTGAGAAGGTGATAGGCGGTCCATTAGTGGCAAGGGACTCAAACTTTGTGGACGTTCTCCGCGCTGCAACCTGCCGCTTTGAGCGTGCGCTGCCTTTTTCTATTTGAACAACAGTTTCATCAGCCACAACTGTCCATATAGAGCACCATGTATGTACGGTGAAACTTCACTTAAACGAACGTGAAGGAACCTCAGGAAAAAGTTTGTTAATTAAAGTGAGAGTTCGTTTAATTGAAACAGCTATGTTGTACCTTGTTAATACAAGCTGAAGGAAGCGTCAGGTGTTGAAATGACAGTTCAACCCATTTGCCGTGCTGCTCACTTGCCTTTGAATTTGTGCTTGTTGAGTATCTTGCATATCGGTTCTGTGGAATCCTGCAAGCCGCGGAAGGGTTAAGGTAAGGAAATTAGCAACCGTGATGGCGATGGTGCCAGGTTCGATCCTCGGACCAGGACTATATTCGGCAACTAGAAGCTTTCTTTCTGAGAAATCCGTAGGGATTTCCTTTGGCTTCGTGCTACAAACGGAAGGTTGTCCATTTCCCTTTCTTATTGAGGATCTTGTGAAGAATGCAGTTATCTTTTGCAGCACGTGTGATCTTAGGACTACAGAGGTCATGAATTGAGTAACGTTGTCCAAGCTCTCATGAACCTTCTCCATCACAACACTCTGCTGGGCAGAAAGAGGACTTCAGTTCCTCCAAGTGCATCAGTGCCTCTGCGCAAAATATCGTTTTTTTTTCCCAGAGACATGAGCTTCCGTTTGGTACTCGTGATAACCATCACGTGGTTGTAGGGTTAAGGCTGCAGTTGTTGCTAAGCTACGACTCCGGCGGGCTTCCGGAGTAGGCAACCAATCGACTTCAAGCCCATTCGGGGCTCGCTTTTTGTCACGTGGCAATGAAGTACCGTTGTCAACGCAAAACAGTGGTACCCGCGATTAGCTCCGGTGGCGCACCATTGACGGAGCTGATCGCAAACGGGTAAGACTCTGCTACAAACAGTGCGGCTGTACTTGTTAATGTGATCAACATGGCCTGGAAGGCACTTGATGGTGTCACGAAATATGTTGGTAGAACTGAATTTCGCTATGCACTGAATTTCATTAAACTGGAGTAAGTTATCATTGGGTTCAATGGTGCTTCCGTGGGGGATTTAAAATAAGTTCGTACAAATGAATAGTTCGTTTACTTGGCATTCGTTCAAGTGTATTTTACTCTACAGAGCTTGATATATTCACTAGACGCGAAGGAAACTCGTCTAGCTCTTTGTTTACCAGTCCACGGTGTTATCAATCAAAGATCGTTCACGAGGTCGTATGAAGGTTTGGCTCAGTAACCCACAGTTTAACCAGCACTGCTTTGTTTTTTTTAAAAATTCAGAGCTACATGCAAATTTATGAAGCAGCTTTTCATGTGCTCAACAGCAAAGCTAGAAAAAAAATTCAACCAGCTCCGCTTCGCGGACACCAATGAAACAGCGAAGCCGGGTGGAGATCCCTCCGTCAGGCTAACGCATTTCTATGTTTTGCAGGTCTTTCAGGTATGTTGTATCACTGCTCTTTATTAAACACTCTTTGTTTAGATTTGAGATGGCAGTGTAGTTTTATTGGATCTTGACCATACCACTCTCATACACAGGTTTACAAAGAAGCCTTCGTTTAAGATGGTCCAATATGTTGTATCACTTCTTTTTATTAAACATTCTGTTAAGCTTTGTGGTGGTAGTATAGTGTCACGCGGTTAGGTCGATGAAGGCAGCAGTCGGCGTGTCCAAGATGAAACCATTTATTTGGGCCGAACTTGTGGCCGGGAAACGGAAGTCAAGCTACAGCAATACACACTGTACACTGATAGCGGCGAACAGAGAGTCGGCCAACGAAAAAAAAAAAAACTGATAATTGCGGGGACACGCCGTCTTTTATACATCAAGCGTCGAACTTTCCAGCTTCATCACTGGTGGTCGCGCAAGCTCTGGAATAACCTTGACTATTCGCGCCCTGCGCGTAATCTTGACAAAATGATCTACTACAATCGCGAAGCTCATCAAATACTGCGGCGCGGTCTGCACCGAGCATTGTTAACCATATTTGCAGGACAAACCTGAATACATCAAAAATAGACACTTGCGGCAATAGCCACCACCTTTTATAATCACAAAGTATCACGTGACAGTGGTGTGACTGTGATAACGCGCACACCATTTGTTGGGCTAACTGTTGCCTTCTTCCTTTTCAGTGGAAGTTGCGTGTAGTGGTATGTACCCAGTTTCTGTGGCTCATACGCGTTTATGATGATGATAGCTTTTGATGGGCCGCACAGATTGCTGTGGCACACATCCATTTGTCGGGCTAACTGTTGCCTTCGTTTTTAGTGGACAAGTGGCGAGTAGTGGGACTTACCCAATGTCTGTGGCGCATACCCGTTTATGATGCCCACAAGCGATACCACGGATCCCGGACATGAAAGGCTAAACCAAGAACAGCTTCGCTGCTAAAAGACGCGTCAAAATCGATACGCAGTGAGAACTCAGAAGAGAGAAACAGCAATTTGTAGAAAACGCTTCGTGAAATCATTCATGTAACGGAAATGACTTCCAGCTTTGGCAATAGCCTCTATTGCTGCGACAATTTGATTGACTCTATCGGAGGAATTCAAGCCAAACGATTCGATGCCTTAGGGGGAGCTGGATAGCATATGTAAGTGTTCAGCTACTGCTGCGCATACCTTTGTTGCTTCGAATGCAAATACAACGAAACTCTCCAGAATGTTTCAAACTGGGCTTTAATAAATATACTTTTATTGTTACAAAACATACCTTTAATTAATACGGCGCTTCTTGCGCCATTTGTAAACACCCTCCGTTGCGCATCTGAAGGTGCCACTTGGCGGAAGGCTGCAGGTTGTATCCGAAGGTTGCAGGTGCAGTAACTGCCGGAGGCTAATTGTCTTTTCGTCCACTTCAGTTTCTTCCCATTTATACCATAATTTCTTCAGTACAGCTAAAAACCCTGTGCCTTCCTTGGCTTCATTGCCTGTTGGTTTTCTTTAGGACTGTGTCTAACAAAGAAAAACGAGCCCTTAAATTTCCCTTTTTACGTTCATTAATAGCGAGGGTCTCGTTCTGGCTGGCTTGATGCGTTGAGGTAGTATGGGAGGACTTATTGGTAAACGGCCAGCCCGTAAAAAGGCCACGTGCTACGTGACACCAGCTGACAAAAAGCAGTGTTCATGGCTACGAGCGACGCTGAGTAACACTCCCAGGCTTACATGCACAGAAATACTCGACAAAGTGGACGGGAGGACGACCGCGGCCGTAGCTCAACTGATAGAGCACCGGACGCGTTATCAGAAGGCTGCAGGTTCGGTCCCTGCCGGCGGCAAGTTGTCTCTTCGCCCACTTTCATTTCTTCGCATTTGTATCATAATTACCACCACATCACTCTAAACATGGTAACCGTTAAATGCGATTTTGTTCACCTATAAAGTAAGGGTTACGTTTACTTTGAGTGCATAAGTACTAAACTTGGTAACCCTTAATATCGGTGCACAAAATCAGATTTATCGGTTACCACGTTTAGAGTGTAGCTAAAAGACTACAAATAACGTCCGCTATACCTTCGTGACCCTCATTGTCTACTGGTTTTAATTAAGGCTATGTCTCACAACGAAAAGATCTGGGAGATCCCACGCACTGTGAGAATTGATGTAATACGAAGCAGCCAGCAAAGAGCTGCATCACTCGCTTTGTTTGTCTTTGAGGCAATTGAAGTCATTCATGTCACAACATATCTAGTTCACAGTATTTCGCATGATTGTCG
This sequence comes from Rhipicephalus sanguineus, assembly GCF_013339695.2. NCBI lineage: Eukaryota > Metazoa > Arthropoda > Arachnida > Ixodida > Ixodidae > Rhipicephalus > Rhipicephalus sanguineus. Next base: position 162,120,447 of record NC_051178.1, on the reverse strand, counting down.
TGCATTCACGCATGTACAGTCTTTATTAGAATGAAACGTATATTCTGGTATATGCAATGCATGACCTGTCGTTTATGTTCGTCACGCACTCATGTCATGCCATACCAAATTTTGGTGTATATCTAGTTAACAAAACGGCCGGAAGCGCACCAAGACAGTGTCATATAAATCATTCCGTACCTGACATGCATATTATGATTTGCATGTTAGGATGGGTCATTTATGTTCGTCACACAGTCACGTCACGCAATACCGGTTTTGGTGTATATCAAGCTAGGGAAATGTCCGCGGGCACACCATGAGCGTGGCTTGTAAATCATGCTGTACATGAAATGCATGTCATGATTGTCATGTGACCACCTGCCATTTGTGTTCATCATACAGTCGCGTCGCGCAACTCAATGTTGGTGTACGAAGCTAGCGAAACGGCCGCGAGCGCACCATGAGCATGACATGTAAATCATGCCCTACACGACATGCATATTATGATTTCCATGTAACCACCTATTATTTATATTCGTCATACAGTCACGTCACAAAATACCAGTTTTGGTGCATACCAAGCTAACGAACCGGCCGCGAGCGCACCATGAGCATGACATGTAAATCATGCCCTACACGACATGCATATTATGATTTCCATGTAGCCACCTATTATTTATATTCGTCATACAGTCACGTCACAAAATACCAGTTTTGGTGCATACCAAGCTAACGAACCGGCCGCGAGCGCACCATGAGCATGACATGTAAATCATGCCCTACACGACATGCATATTATGATTTCCATGTAACCACCTATTATTTATATTCGTCATACAGTCACGTCACAAAATACCAGTTTTGGTGCATACCAAGCTAACGAACCGGCCGCGAGCGCACCATGAGAGGGGCATGTATGTCATAGCGTACACGACATGCATGTGAATATTTTCATGTTACCACCTCTCGTTTACGTTCGCCTTACAGAAATACTTCGTCGTACCAATTTGGTATATATCCATATAATTAAATGGCCGCGAGCGCCCTGAGACCATGTCATGTAAATCATGCTATGCATGACATGCATGTCATGATTTGCACGATAGGACCTGTTACTTACGTTTGTCATACAATTTGTCACGCCATACCAATTTTGGTATATATCAAGTTAACGAAACGACAGCTTGAGCACCAGGACCGTGGCATGTAAATCATGCCGTTCATGACAGCCATATCATGATTTCCATGTTATAACCTATCACTTATGTTCGTCATACAGTCATGTTGTGCCATACCGATTTTGGTATACGTCCCATTAACGAAACGGCCACGAGAGCACGAAGTCGTAGAGGGCTAGATAGATAGATACGCTCAAAGTCGTGAAGTTCGCTAAGAAATGCTTCGCCTTTAAAAACGAGCCCTTTGATTCTCGTTCTTTTGCCATGTGTGCTGACATATTTTAGTGCTAGAATTAATAAATCGCGTTTTTTGTCGATTTTGCCTTCCCTTCCCCCTTGAAATGAATGAAACCTAAAATATAGCGACTCCACCCGGATAGCTTTCCTCTGTGCACTTTGCGCTTTATGGCCGTGCAAGGATAGGTAATGGGCTGTGAGAACCGTTGATTTCTGTGTCTACAGAGCCTTTACATTTGTTTATAATGTATTGCCCCTTATTGTGTGGTATTCCCTTTATCAGCAGCCGGAAAAACGATGACACACGCGTTTCTTTAAGTAAGGAAGAGACAGCTGTAGTTTGCAGTAGTCCTGTACTAATGACCTGCCACTCAGTATGCATATACACGTGATAGTCTTCAATATGGAAACAATTTGATCCAGTTTAGTGTTTCCTTAATTTTGTGCATTGGGACATACAAAGATAAATCAATGTTTTAGTGTTCATCTGTGAAATGTATACATTCATTTTACTTTTTTTAGCACGAAAGTGTTTTATGCCGCAGTCCACCGAGACTTCAGTGACGTATTTCCGTCACGGAAGTGACGTCGAAAAATTTTGCACGATCAGATGGCAAAGAAGAAAAGTTCCGTCAACGGGCATCGAACCCACGGTCGCGCGCTCCGCAAAAACAGATGCCGGGCACGCTATCCACTGCGCCACGGTCACAGACTCTAGAGGCTTTACAAACGCGCCTTTTATATCTACCATTCTCCCGGTCGGCGGGGTGATGTTGGGCTCTGGGAGCGGTAAAGTAATTCGTCGTTACTGTGGCCTCCACAATTAGCACCTGCAACGCGTTACACGTTCGTCCCATTCGGCGCGTTTTCAATAGAAGTTCAATTTTGTGAATGCCTTAAAACACCGAAGGGTCGCGATCTTAGCCCAAGCGTCGTAAAAGCGTCGGCCTCGCTCATAGCATCACGCTAATCTAAACCAAAAAAATCACAGCATATCCACGGAGTGAATAATGATGAGTGGGCGAAGCTGTGGAGGTTCATCTGTAAACCGTGAATCTTCCGTGAATTCTGCCCAGTACATCATCACCGACGTGAGATCGGGCGCGTTTATACTAAAGGTTCGATGAGAGTTATGACGACTTGCAGCTCACTTTAATTTTACATGTACGCTGTGAATTTTCATTGTTTAGAAAACCATTGCTTTAGAAAACTTCTGGCGTCTTTCGTTAAGCAGCTGGCGTCTTTTCGTTTTGCTTTAGAAACATCTGACTTTCTTTCGTTTTGCTTTTAGAAAACATCTGGCATCTTTCGTAGGTTTATTTCATCAATCAACGGCGTTTTGAACAAAATTTTTATTGTTTAATCACGCACAGGAGAAATCTCACCAGGCACTACCTTGGAGGTAACCAATGGCTGCTAATGGGAATGAGAGACAGAAGAAGTCGGCTTTTAGCTAACACTTACACTTCTACTTCTACTAACGTTTCCTACTGGAACATGCCAATGGCGGCTAATGGGGAATGAGAGACAGAAGAATTCGGCTTTTAGTTAACGCGCACGCTGCGAATTTTTTATTATTCAACAACGCACAGGAAAAATCTCCCACCGGCACCACCTTGGAGGTCAAGATCTGGTACTAGCGTTACGACTGGTTACGTACTACGACTACTACGACTACGAGGGACGAACGGGTGCCGCCTTAAGGAGCTTCGCCCCTAAAGTAGCTCTGCGACGCGCTGCCTCACCTGGCTGCAACACCACCCTCCTCGCTCACGCGCTCGCCCTGAGAAAAATCGCGGCCAGGGTACCGGGGCGGTACGACGCCCTTTGCGTTTCCCTCTAGTCCGGCCGTGGTGTTCAATCACATTTTAACATGCCGCGAGATGGCGACCAAGTTCTGCTTCCAATATGCAACGCTCTTCTAGCTATCACACATCGTTCTCTGATTACGCTTTCACCGTTAACTACTACTGCTACCACAAGGGTTTGTTTAATCATCTAACATGGACGTTAGTCGTCGGGATGGAGATGTACCACCAATAATCAAAGTGGGTGCATCCACTTTAAACGGCGTTGTAGCTGCCAGACATCCAATATACATTGTACAAACTCTCTTATATCAATGTACAGGGGTCATTCCATGCCAACTGTCCCAGTCGGGGCGCTCGACAAAAATCAATTTCTCTGAAAAAATCTGAGAAAATTACACACATATAGACATTAGCTCTACAGTATTTTCCCAAAATATTTTGAGCGGCAAAAATTTTTCGGTTACGTGAGCGCCATTTGAACTTCTCGATATTGTGGAAATACAGGTACGAAAGAAAAATTCGCTATAAATGGACCGTTTCACGCATTCATTCGAAACTTGCTTTTTTGTGTTTTATATATATATATATATATATATATATATATATATATATATATATATATATATATATACTCGTATATATATGTGGGGGGGGGGGCTCTTCCAGTAAAAGTGGGCCCCCCTGCTGTAATGCCGACTGGGGCGACGCAGGTATGTAATAAATAAATAATAAATTAATTAAAAAACTTGAACGTTCAAAGTCTTAAGGGGTAATGGCAGTGCCAGTGCAAGTTGTCGAGGCGAGAAACAATCCCACGTAAAGACAACGTATTGGTATAGCGCAGCTCAGTTTGAGCATAAAGAAAAGAGGCTTCAGCAAAGAAGGAAACACAGGCAACAGGATTAGCGCTAAACTTCCAACTTTTTGTTTATTGCATGACCCTACAGCACATTATATGGCTCACCTCACAGCACACGTGCGCTCATCCACGTGCGCTCACACGTGCGCTCAACAGGATGAGCACACGTAGCGCTCATCCTGTTGCCTGTGTTTCCTTCTTTGCTGAAGCCTCTTTTCTTTATGCTCAAACTGAGCTGCGCTATACCAATACGTTGTCATAATGCACCAACTTGCCCATTCTGCAGTAGTTGCCCACGTAAAGCTTTTAGCCAACTCCAGTTTAGCCGCGTACATCTCCTTGGCGTGAAAGTAACGATAGCGCATGCAATGACCCCATAGTTAAACGCCATGTGTGCTACACGCTTTTATTTCGTTGAAACAAGACGTCAAATGAAGCCTTGGCGTTTAGCTCAAACACGATGACAAGCACGGCGACTAGAGACGCAAATGCGGTATTAACGGCAACACAAGAGTCGAAATTCACGAAGGCAATCTCAGACCACTTCGCCATACTTCCCTTTAAGTCATGGTAGCCATAGTTACAGCAGACAGTGAAGAAAACTGGCGGCGAATGTTTTGGGAAGAAAAATTACAAACGACCTTGTTAAATGCGATTAATGTCCGTGTTTCGTTCTTTGAAACCGTAAAATAACGATTCCTTTATTTTAAGTTTTATGTTTAATCTGGCATTCTTTGTTTTAATACCAAAATACGTGCTGCTCAGAAACATCACCTTTGATATGTACATTACTTCTTCGTATAGACTCCGAGATGACCGTGGCGGGGGTTCCGATTTAAATAACAGCTATACTGTTACGCTGACGCTGAACTCCGTGCCTTCACAGTTTATTTTATCTACCTTTGCTTTCTTTATTTCAGTATCAGTGCAGTATTGCAAAATAAGGTTTATATGCGTGAAAATTATTGCCATTTTTTAGGAACTACTTCGTTTGTAGCGCGGAGGCATGCAAAATATGAGCAATGCGGCCTTGTGGGCGGAGCTTATATTTATTCTTAGGCTGTCACCGACTATAGTTCTCTGATTGCGCTTTCACCGCTAACTGCTACAGGTACCACAAGGGTTTGTTTAATCATTTAGCAGGGACGTTAGTCATCGGGATGGAGATGTACCACCAATCACCAAAGTGGGTGAATACACGTTAAATGGCGCCATTAGCTGCCAGACGTATATATACATTGTGCAAACTTTCTTATATCAATGTACAGTAAGCATTCAGTTACTTCTGTAAGGGCACGCTTTACTTTCGTGTTATTCCGATTCCTATGGCGGAGGGATCAACCGTGTTTTTATTGCGATAGCAATTATATGGACAGTCTCGGCTGGATTTTGCCGTCGCCGTCATGCACCGTATATGTATAAGTATTATATATATATAAAACCCCAAAGAAAAATAATTCAGAAAAAGGCTTCCGAAGCGCGGAATCGAACCAAGGACCTCTTGCTCCGCAGCGAGTGGCGCTAACCACTACGCCACGGAACGCAGGTCCTCCACGTAGCTACCGGCGAGCGTTATATACACACCCTTTACTACTTGACGGATTCGGAGATGGCCGGCGCTTATAAGCGTTTCTTCATTACCAGCGAGATGGCGCTAGGAGCGTGACGGACGCATTTAAATGTCGTCGGCGAGCTCGCTCGCTTCTTCTTATATTTGCGCAAGAAGAAGCTTGGCCTTCCGCTGTCTGCTGGCGCGGTTTTCTCGTGGTGAGGGCAAGAGGGATGTTTCAAGCTTTCACCGTGATGTCCGCGCTCATGTTAAGGAGCGCCGCTAAACGACGCCGCTAAACGAACAAACAGAAGATGAGCGCGAACTATCAAGTGTCACAGCTCGACATTTGAAGCACGCTAGTTTCCTTCGCTGCTTCGGCCGCCTTTGCACCAGGAGCGCTGTTCAAACTGAGAGTATCCATTGGCGAGCCTCACTTCCTATAGCATTAGTTTCTTGCTATCGCATTCATTGCTTCGCCCTTGCGGCGAAACTGTGATTTTTTTCTTTGTTTTGTTTGTTTATGTACAAGTTACATGTACAATAAAACTTCCGCTGTTGCTGATATAAAATCACTGGCTCTCCGATACATGACCATGCAACATGACGGGTGCTGAGCGTCAAAAGTTCCCATACCATAGCTTGCACGAAGACGTTGACTCTGTTGCCTGTGGAGAGGGGCGCACTTGTTTCTAGAGCTCCAAAATCCTGTACCGAGAAATTGACATTGTTTCACAAAATCAGCCGCTTTCCATAGTGAATGTTAATTCAAAAAGTCCGCCATCCAAACGAAAATCTTTCTCTCCATGTGTCTGGGGCTATTAAACGTGGAACCAAGGCTATATGACAAATCAGTTCTACGGAATCCCGCACTGTGGAAGATGGCTTATTAGGGGGAAAATTGCCGTCGACCCGTCTGCAGCCTAAAACTACAAGGAAATCTGTGCCGCCGCCACTGTAGCTTAGTGCTTACGATGATCGGCTGTTACTGTCCCAAAAGACGCGGGTTCGATGCCGGCCTCGGCGTACGCATTACGAATGAAAGTGCATGCACTGCGTGATGCCAGTGCGCGTTAAAGAACCCCAGGTTGTCGGAATTTCCCGGAGGCCTCCATCACGACATATCTTATGCCGTGAGTCGCTTTGGGACGTCAAATCCCATAAATAAATCAACCGTAAAATCCATGCGGCTTTTTCAGCAAGAAAAGCGTCATAGTTGACGAAACTACGTCCTTCCAGTGTTCGAACCTGGGACCAACGTCTTTCCTGGGTGGTCGCTGTACTAATTAAACCAACCCGTAGCGTAGCGAATATCAGCGCGATCGAGAATTAATTATCGAAGGCAGTACGTCTATCTCGGGTGCACAGAAAAACGTTTGCTAACTTGCGCATAAGAAAAAGAAGGAAATGCAGCAAGCGTCTTAAAATAAAGTTCTAGGGCAAATATGGTCCCCAATAAGTGTCGCCAGAAGTAACGAGCTTTTTAATTAAATAAGCATTTGTATGAGTTTACAGGTGTTATCATCCCCTGTAACGTCATTTTCGCCTCATGGCGCACACCCGTCCAGCAGATTAGTCGTAGTTAGCTTAGACGCCACCGAGCGAGAGGTGGCGCTTTGCTCGCGTGGTTTCCAGTGACTTTAGCGCGCTGGCGCCAGCAGCGCCACCTGGCGGGAGCGAGTTTATTCGGGTGCTTGAGAAATACTTCTTTCGGTCTTTTGCGGCTTGGCGCAGTCGTCGACGATTGACAATCGGGAGGGTCCGTGGATGCGATACCTCGGCTCGGTCCCACGGGCCCTCGTGGTGAGTCGAACGTCGGCGACACTGCATTCGTGGTACATTATATGTGTTATGTTGCTTTGTGTGGTATTTTCTCTGTGGGTTGTAATGGCATTATGTTTGGAGAATATGTCCTATTACCAGTTATTTCTTAGATTCGGCTGGCAAGCTCGCCGTTGTAAAAGCAGTTAATAAATGTACACGTGCTTCGTTTGTTGCTCGACGGTGTGACTGCGTCCGTTTGTTCCCAGAGCGGCGTTCTTGAGACCTCAGAGACGTGGTTGTTTAACTGTAAGAAAGACAACTGAAACTGCGATGACCAAGAACACAATGTGATAAATACACTAAAGTCGGGAGCTGTGTTCTGATTAGGTTTGTTTTCATCGCCATTTTGCTTTAATCCTTAAAATTTTCGATGCCAACTTGATTCATATATGGTGTTGATATGGTGTTGCGCGCCCTTACTTAGACCATTGGTTTGAAAAATAATGTAGTACATTGCTATGTGCTCCATAATTTGCGACAGATCGAGTGAGCACGCCTTTCGCTTCTTCCCACACTTGAGTGCGTTGCAACATTCACAGCATGGAACTATAGCAACACGCTGTGAATGTTACAAAGCACTCAAGTACGATGAATAAACAAGAGCTTTCACGGTGAAGATGCACAGCACGAGCTACGACTACCATAAATCAGCCGCAGAGGTACGTTTCGCCACGCACTTAAGCGATCGTTACATTGAAATCGAACAACTTCCGTTCTTTGTCTCGGGCCGCGGCGAAACCACCCAGCGGGGCGGACTGCGCGATGTGCGTATTCGCACCACTGGCATGGACGTGCGTCGTCTTTCACCCGTAGAAAGTAACAAAGGTGCTTTGCATTTGCACAGCGAAGATTGGGGCTGTAGGAATCAGTATGTCTGGCGACACGATTCGTTGCGGATGGCTTTTCAGTTTAAGCAGAATAAGTTAGCTCGACGCTGCTTTGATAAAACGTTATCACTGTCATCGCCAGCAAACTTGCTTGCATGTTTAACTGGGTCAGTACATTTCGATTTTGATAGGATACAAAGGTTACACGTCACGTAGTTAAATAAATCGTTTAGGAAACTCCAAGATCTAGTCAAAGAAAGAGGGCTCGTTCTTTAACAAGATCTTGACGTTTCCTAAGTCCTACGTAGGATGAAATAGACCGGATGTCTTGATAGTGCATGTATGTTCGTGGAACCCAGAGGCGTGGTCTTACGTATACTCGGAAGCAACGTCAAAGATATTCTCTGAAAGGAAAACATCGTGATGTCGGCTTCATATGAAAACCCGCGCAAATTTTAGTACGTGCCGCCGCTCCAACCATAACTGATATATGGATCAACGCTGCTCTACCTTTCCTTTAGCAGTAATATGTACTTGCCGCGACAAGGGCGATCCTTTTCACGAGTCGACGACGCGCGCTGTACTATTAGCCGAGCGTCGGGACCTCGCAGTGTTGCCACACAAGAGCTGCTCGTTGTCTCGAACGCGTGGGGGGAGGGGACGTGGGGATCCGAGTGATGAGACCTGGCCGGCGTCCTTGTGACACGGTGAGAACCGTGCCGCTATAGCGCGGCTGCGGTTTGGCCACGATGCGTGGACGACTCAACGTGATAGGTGTTCGCATCTTTCGCGAGCTAATACATATGAATAATGGTTAGGGAACTTTTCGCTGCATAGGCGGTACAAAAGAACACTTACCGAAGGCACGAAAAACACAACATGAACGGGTATAAAAATTGTGAGGATAAAAAAAAACGGGAACGGCCAGCGGGCATGGATGTAACAAGGGGTGGTCTGGAGTTGAGGCGTCCTTAATACTGAGATCGCGGTCATGCGGGAGTTATAGCGCCTATGTGAATGTGTTACTAATATTTTTTTAACGACTACTCAGTTGGTACCGTATCTCTTATTGTAGTGGTGCTACAGATACTGAGCGTTGTTCCTTTTTATTGCGATAGCAATTATATGGACAGTCTCGGCTGGAAAATGTCCGTCCCCGTCGCCGTCATTCACCGTATATGTATAAGTACGTATATATATATAGAAAGGCCACAAAGAAAAATAATTAAAATTCTTTCCGACGCGCGGAATCGAACGGGCGACCTCTCGCTTTGCAGCCCGCCGCGTTAGACGTTAGGCCAACGACAGCACCGTCTCTCAGCCTGTTAACGGCGAGCTATTTATATACACCATGTAATTCAGCATGCTTTCTTAGTGGCCACATAGATGGCGCGACGTGCGCGCGTGTTGCGCGCTTTAAAGATCGTCGCCCCGCCCCTGCGAACGCCGTTGCTCTTCGCTCTACAGGGCGTCGTCGCTTTCGTGCGCTTATCTCAAGGAAATAAGGGGCGGCCGCTGGGGTGCTTCGCTTCGCTCGTTGCAGCGGCCGCGTTTGCGAAAGGAGCGCGCTGTTCAAACAGAAATAAGTAACAACTGTGACAATTAGTTCGCGCTCGTCTTGTGTGTACCTGTTCGTTTGTTTCGTGCGTCCTGCTTTATGTTTGAGCAGTGCGCTTCAAGTGTCGAGCTGTGACGCATTAGTTCGCGCTCGTACTGTGTTCGTTCTTTTCGTGCGTCCTTTGGGCTCGAGCGCTGCGCTGGTAATTTTGAGCTGCTCTCCGTTCTTCGCGTTACATTACAAGTTATTGCTATCGCAATCATTGCGTCGCCGTTGCGGCGAAGCTGTGACTTTTTTTAAAGAGATAGCGATAAAGAGCTCGTTTTCGCAGAAAATATGGTGTCGGTGTCGCCGTCATTGGTTGTGAACGAAAAATCAGCGTGGTCCATGACCGAAAATTCGAGATAGATGCAGATAACGAATTAACAAAAACCTTCAGCAGGGCTGCGAATTGAACCCAGAACTTCTGTGTGGCAAGCAAGTGCCCAACCAGAGAGCCCCGCCCGTACTTGAAACTGTTTGAAAAAAAAAACTATATACGAATAAAATGTAGAGCGAGGAGTTTCCTTAACGCGTGTAATATTGCGTGAGAGAAGCGTAGAATCGCAGCAGGGGTCGAAATACGTGAATACCGCAATGACTGTTTGGTTTCAAGGCACCACCGATTACAAAGCGCACAGACATAATTAATAGTAGTTATCGGCAACAGCATCAACAAAGTGTGCAGCTGCGCAAGGGCGTGCGTTGTCTTACGCACGTGTAGTGGTGGGTATTTCGCCAATTCGCAACAGGAAGACTTATGGCGTAGCGGGCACTTCGCAACTGTACTTTCAGTGAGCTAGATTCTAGGATAGTGTGAAATGAACAATATCACGCGCACGGGCGTTCCTTTCCTTCCGGCACGGTTGAGGTGTCCATCGAAAAGCGAAGCCAGGCTAGCGATTGAGAAGGCGATGCGAACGGGACCTGATTACGCTAGCGCGTTTGAGCCTTGAACGCGACGCTCAAGGGTTCTCCAAGTGTTACTTTTCAAGGACGCTGCGTGTTTGTACGGGAAGTGTGTTGAGTTGTATTCTGATATATATACCGATAGTTCTATTGAATATGAGAAGGCAGTTTCTGGAACACCTTATGCGATCATGTTCTGGAAGATGTCAACTCTTGCTAGCCGTACAGCATTTTGTTATTTTGTCAGGTGCCAAGACAGCTAGCACTGCAATAGCTAAAATGACGGCAAACACCAGCGATTATATACTCACGGCACATTTCACGGCCTCTGCCATAGCCCCACAAATACTTCGTTTTCATTGCGATAGCAATTATATGGATGGACACACCAGACGCATGTCTGCCGTCGCCGTCAGCGTCGCCGTGATATTCAACATAAAGTTCAGATCGAATATAAAGTCCAGGTCGTATGTTCAGTGTGCGAGTGAAATCGTGAGAGGGCTGCCGACGATCGCTGCTCAAGTAGAGAAGCAACGCGCAGGCCGCCTTTCGTTGCTCGAAAGGCGCACTTCTAGCCAGTGAGCAAGAAAAGTCATGTGCCGCCATACGTAGAAAAAAAAAGCAGGTGAAAGGCAACAGATTGATGGACATGTGTTTCATTAAAGACAATAAATTTTGAAGAACGTCGTACCGGTGCGATATGTAATATTTCTTTAAGTTATGGTCACTTCTACTTATGGTAGACAGGCCGTTGTAATAACAAGAAGTTAACTGAGCGTAAGAGTAAAGGCTGTAAACCGGAGGATCGCCGTATAATCTTTTGTTGATTTCACGCGATAATAGTTTAATCACAAAATTGAAAGAATACGCCTTTTTACACAGGTTCAAGAACGCAAAAAAAAGTCTGTTATGGTTGAGACGTGGTATATTAATATTAGTGGAAGTCCATGCATGGGCCAGACTTCGATCACCTAGCATAAAAAGAAAAAAATGACGCGCTTAAACAGTAATCTCTTGCTTAGACCAGTAGGTAAGCCAGATTGACGGGCAGCACTGCAATTTCTGAGCATGCGCCGGTATGCTTAGGGTGTACGCCACTTTTCTGCCCCACTGCGAACGTTCAGTTGGCAGCCAGAGTTAATGCTGTTGCGTGTTTCTCTACATTTGTGTCCGTCTGAAAATAAAAGCAGAGCGCAAAAAAAGACGGGACACAAAAGACAAGAAGACGGGACGTGTCCCGTCTTTTTTTGCGCTCTGCTTTTATTTTCAGACAATGCACCAACTCGCCCAGCAACGCGTTCTATTAATTTGTGTCCGTGTTTACATGCCTTACTTTCTTCTACGATGAAGGATCCCTCCCGACAACCTCCTCTCCTAATCCCTTACCCCAGGTCGAGGAGATAATCAGGTTAGTGCTTTTGGATTTGAAAACACAGACAAAATGGCAGTCGAAAGAAAGTCGAGCACGACATCAGCTGCATCGCACGTTAATGTCGCGGAAGTAAGAGCCCTCCGCGAAGTCCCTCACTCGTCGTGAAGTGTGGCCAGTGAAACCAACGCCAACAGTACACGACACTGAGTTGAGTCCTTCGCAAACAAAAACGAACGTGTGGGTCGTTACGCTCGGGCAATCTCACCCGGCTCGCCTTCGTTCAGGAGCGTCGCCGCCCAGCGCGATCTGTCCGGCGCTTGGCCCGCCGGAACGTGGGTCGAGTAATTCATGGGAACGTGTCAACCGCGAAGAGTGATGCGCTTCTTCCGCGCTATGCCGCGGAGCCGCCGAGACTGCGCAGCGTGCGACGAAAACTGGGTCTTTCGAGTTTGAGGAGGGTAAAATAAGTGGAAAGTGCGAGACGGCCTTGCATTACCCTTTCTTGAAAGGTGTAGCCTGCACGAAGCTCTAAGAGGTGGCGCTGTCTACCCGGCTAAGCTTGAATTACTGGATTTGCTGCGTTTAGGTAACAGAGTTGCGCATCTGTCTTCCAAACGCCGCTAGCAGCCATACATTGCGGAGAAGCTGACGCTCGGGCCAATTTCTGTCGCTCAGCGAACCGCCGCTCAGCGAACTGAATAACACTAGTCATCGACAGTCAATGTTTATTGTCGGTATTCGATACACCAGATATTTAATCGGCGACATGGTAGGCATGTCGCCTGCAAAAACGGAGTGCAACATCACCGCGTAGCTGTGGTTGCTAGCCAGACCTATGCGCAACTCTGCTACCGAAAAGTAGCATATGCAGTCACTCTAGGCTAACCTATAGGTCGGGCTAGCAAACACAGTTATGCGGTGAAGTCGCACTGCGTTTTCGCAGGTGACATGCCTACCGTGTCGCCGATGAGCATGTCTGGTGTGTCGAATACCGGAGATAAACATTGACTATAGATGACAAGAGTTAATTCAGTGCGCTCAGCGGCGACGTCGAAAAATACAAAAATGCGCAGAGCCAGGCCCGTAGCCACCGCCCCCCCCCCCCCCATCCCCGAAATTTTGATGGAGGGGGTGTTTTACCAAAAAAAAAATTTAAAAAAATAGGTGTTATTCAAGGCTTTCAGCAAGTGCCCCCCCCCCCTCCGAAGAATATCCCCCGAAGAAAATTCCTGCCTACGGGCCTGTCCCGAGCGTCAGCTTCTACGACATGCACGGTTGCTAGCGGCGCTTGTAAGACAGATGCGCAACTCTGCTACCTAAAGGTAACATATACAGTAACTATAGGCTAACCTAGAGTTAGTGTAGTTACCTTTAGGTAGAAGAGTTGCGCGTAGGTGTGGCTAGCGACCACAGCTATGCCATGAAGCCGCACTACGTTTGTGCAGGCGACATATGCCTACCGTGTCGCCGATCGACACGTTTGGCGTGTCGAAGACCGGTGATTAACTTGATTGTCGATGGCTAGAGTTAATCCGGTTCACTGCAGCGGAAACGTCCAGAAATAGCAAAATTGGCCCGAGCGTCAGCTTCTCCGCAACGCTTGGTTGCTTGCGGCGCTTGGAAGACAGACGCGCAACTCTGCTACATGAAGGTAGCATATACAGTAACTGTAGATTATGCCAAGAAGCCGGGATGCGACGCTCTTAAAGTAGGCGTATGACGTAATATCTCATTATACAAATGATAGCTAATGAAATACTTCTATGAGCTAGGATTACTCTTCGAGGGCTACGGTCAATTAATTTCAAGACTGCTTTCTGGTGCTCGACTGCTCATCCGCTGGTCGCGGGACCGAATCCCGACCGCGGCGGCCGAATTTTCGATGGAGGCAAAAATGCTTGAGCCCCGTGCACTTAGATTTAGGTGCACGTTAAAGAACCCCAGGTGGTCGAAATTTCCGGAGCCCTCCACTAAGGCCTCTCATAATCATATCGTGGTTGTGGGACGTCACACCCTAACAAATATTATTAGGGCTCTACTTTCGGTGCTGATGCCTGAAAATAAACGTGCGTACAGCCCCCCCCCCCCCCCTTTCCCCCCTCCCCTCCTAATAATCTAAATGAGGTGCCAAGTCTGCGCACTACCTTTACTCAGTTGGACCTGTGCCGTTACTTTTAAAGAGCAGGGTTATGGCCATGCAGATTTTGGCGATAATGGCGTCGAGGACCCTTGATGTCGCGTCTCAAAAACTTCAGCTTCCTTCCTACCTTCACCTCCAGAATGTCAGGGAACAAAGCAAGCCAGTGTGAGAAGCGCGCCATGGCTTCAGTCTTCATTTTTACATTCAGTACGAAAAGCTTGCTTTCCTTTGAACTAGACCGGGAAAGGGGGGGTGGGGGTGGAAGAAGGGCGCTCCGGTGAGGATTGGCTCCCCCTAGTGGAGACCCCTGCGCACGTCTATGTGCCTCAAGAGTCATTCTATTTAAGCTTGTCGTTGCATATTTGTATGTATGTATGGTGCTTTTGAATATGTCCTCTTTTGTTTTCAGCAAACGTACAGTGGTGCGTTTGTAGTGGTGCCTGTAAAAATCAAATAAAGAGAACACTCCAATAGACGATCTCCGCATCCCCCCCCCGCAAAAAAATGCAGCGATGAGACCTATTGAAGTAGTTACATGGTCACGAAACAAATGATGGAGCAGAACAAAGGAATGCTAATTTACAAGCCCCTCAATTATCATGCAGTCACAAATTTTAGTTAATTCCCCGTCATTTAGAAGGATCAATGCACACATCCTGTGGTTAGCGCAAGTGAAAGAGCACTGATAAGGCTATTTCCTTTCTACCACTTATTTTATCAGATCAGAATCATAGATGTAATTGAAAGTGTTCCAGAAACCTACTCTATTTAGTTCTTTTTTCACTTTTTTAAAGAGCGCCTAAGTAATATCTCTAGCAATGTACTGTTTAAAAGCTGTGAAGTTTAATTTTACTTTATGGTAGCAAATAAAAGTCCTTGTATTACATATTAAAGTGTTCTACAGTGCCTTATATACATCGTTAAAAGACTACATGAAATCTGCAATACTTAAAGCCTGCACTAGATGTTTTTTAAAGAACTACAGAACTGTCCAGCCCTCCTCACCCCCCCCCCCCCCCCCCGGTTTTTTTATTGAAATGGGTTCTTCACAAGAATGTCATATTATTGTTGTCTTTTCTTCTGAGTTTCATTGCTAGCCACATTTGGAAGCATAAATCTAAAGATTGCATTTTCATGTAGAGCATATTCAGATAGTGCATGTAGTACATTTTTTGCGGAAGCGTGGAAGTAAACGTTGTGGGCTTACTGATAACAAACTACACTAGCGTTACAGAAACAAATTCCTGAAGCACATATTCTATAGCCAATGTTCTCTAAGGGAATGTTATTTTAGCGAAGTTAAGAGCGTGTGATGTGGCTATTCTTGAGCCATTATGAGAGTGTCGTTACCGTATTTACATCCTGTGTTGACGTTTGCGTTTTGCGTATACGAGGCGGTGCTGAAAAGTTTCTGGCTTTGCACAGAAAGTGTATAGCTAGAGCTTTGAAAGTACACATTTATTCAAAGTAATTCATCCGCAGACAGATGCCATTTCTAGATTGTTTTTTCATCTTTTCTGGTTCATTAAAAAAGCATGCTATAGGTAGTCAATCCAGCTCTCAGCGCCATGTTTCACGTCAACAATGTCGTCAGGATGCCTGATGTCCCTTGAAGTGTTTCTTCAAGTTAGGAAACAGATGGCAGTTGGAAGGAGTTAGGCCACGTGAATATGAGTGATGGTGGGCGAATTTTAAGCCCAGGGTCTTCAATTTGGCAGCCGCAACTTTGGACACGTGCGAATGTTCATTGTTGGCTGTTCAAACATTATGTCACCCACTTCGTCGAAAGCTTGCGCATGTGTAGCATATTGGTGCCAATGGAATCAACATGCTATCGGAAGATTTCCAGGAACTGACCTATATTTCTGGCAGGTATTTGCCTACCATCAAGAATCAGCTTGCACGCGGCATAGCTTGTTACCGGATCCCTCGAGGTTGTCGGGCGGCCACTGCACGGTTCATATTGAATGGTAAAATGACATGCCTTCAAACGAGAGAGCCGAGAGCCAGCTTTTAGGTGTGCTATAGGAAGGATACTTCTATCCAATTGTGTGACATTTCAGTGTGAAGGTCCTTTGTAGACTTCTCCTGCGGAAATAAAACTTTATGACACCCGGTAACTCCACCTACATGAAACCTGCTTATACCTCTGCCATCTCACGAATTCCGTCTGAAAATGGAACTAGTTATGAAAATCAGACACATCTCATACTTGCACGATCACTTAACATGGTATCAAGCTTTCATATGGTTATATGCATCTGATTCAATTCTGAGCGTAAGGTGGCAAAGCCAGGAACTTTCAGCATCCCTTCGTATTTTAATCGGCAAGAAGCTTTTACTAACTTTAGCTAAAGAAGTGTGGCCTGAACGACATTACTTCTCTTATTAAGTAAAGTTATGTATACTATTTATGGATTCGTAAATGTTAAAAAAAATCTGAAAGAATGTTTGTTGAAAGTGGTGCTGTCAAGTGCGAAGATGTAGACCTGTGTTGCTGTGAAACCCTTTTGTATTTCACCGACATTTCTCACTGCCGCTGCACTTCTGCAGGCTGGCATCTCCTGGTAAGGCACTTTCCGGCCTCTAGTCTTGCCTTCTGGGTCAATTCGCAAATTGACTTGAATAATTCAATACTAAAACACTCTTCTACTGAAAAAAAAAGAAATGATTTGCTCGATTAGCGTTAAATTTAGTTACTGATCTTGAAACACCACCGTTAGCTTTTTTATTCTACACATGACTTGCTCAAAGTGAAAGAACTGATACCGTGAGAACTGCAATGCTGTAATCTCACAACAAAGCAGCAGCCTGCTAGAGCCGTAACTGAGGATCGACTGTCGGGCAAAGCTGTTCATGATTAAGGGAAAGCAACTCTACCAGAAGGGATGAAACTAAAGACAAGCACATAGACACCACGCTGTAGGAGTCGCAAGCTTGGCCCACTCACTGACACCCTGAGCGAAGCTCACCTTGTTTGGCTCATTACGGAGCCAAAAGCAACATGATTGGGGCACAGACACTGATCACTAAAATTGCAACAGGTCAGAGCAAACCTAGCAACGACTTGTGAGAGCCGTTCGGCTAGTGGGTGTGACGATTCTCGAATGAAAAGCGGAAAAATTGTCGATGAATAACTAGACCTACGAAAAGGGCACATGAATGACAGGAAATACGCTCAACTTGCAACTGAGGTTGCAAGTTGGGTGTCTTTGCTGTCAGTCCTGTGCACCTTTCGTCGGTGCATTAATAGCCCATTCCCCAGCTCATGATCCTACAACTAGCAATGCGACTTTCAAGTTAACCAGCAGTGCAAAAGACCACTTTCTACGACCTTGATGATACGTGGCGAACAAGGTGTGGTTGCAGTATCGAACCGCCAGAAGGTCAGTCAGTGCCCGCTTACCTTGCGCTTTTCGCGATGGTCATTGCCAGCACTGCCACCACGGGAAGCAGAAGACGTTTTCTCTGCTTCCCGTGGTGCGCGGCTGATATTGCAAAAGAGATGTATAAGAACTTTTGATTCATCCTAAAATGTTCTGTGAATGCTTGTGTGATCATGCGGGATGAGAAGAACACGCGAGGACATTATAAGTACCTGTGTACCATGCGTTTGGACGCTGACCACATAACTGACAGGAGATTATTACATTCCGGTCCATCTTTTAAACGAGGAACCGTACTCCGAGGCGATAACATTCGGAGACAGTGCCGCTTCGCGTGACGCAGAATCTCGCGTGTCCAATTACTGAAGCGACTACTTGCGCGCGTTTCCTCAACCATCCTGTCGGCGCGCACTGAAAGCGATTATACGGTGATATATCGAACACACAGTACGGCCCCAGGGTAGGCTTAGTCGCACTACCGGAAGACCTTTGTTTGCCTTTGTGGTGCCTCCTTGTCACATCCTTCTCATGCGGAGTGCCATGGTACCCGCCGAAAACTCACCACCCTGTGCGCCAATTATACACAAGCGAGGACGACCTTTTCTATAATAAAGGGAAGCAGACTTTTAAGAGCTTAATTGTTTCTTTTCTTTACTAAACACAATATTAATGAGAACTAACAAACAATAATGCCAAGGAAAGTATAGGGGTTGGTATTTGTAGTAATTAAGATATAATTGTGAGGAAAGTAAAGCGGACGAAAATATTACTATAATAGTCACATGATAATGCTTTCTCTTTTTCTCTTCGTGGGAGTCTGCCTCTCTTTTTAAATAGGCTATTCTACGTTCACTTTTCGTGGGATGAGTTGCTACAGTTCCAAAGATGTCATATCCAGTTTTCTGTGTGTGCTTTTAAGCGGAAGTTCTTTTTTGTAAAACGATGCCCTTATCCAAGTATACTTGAGGAAATACCTCTGCTCGTAATGGCCTGAACGCGTGATCTGTCCATTTCCGCCCTTCTTTCCACGCATAAGGAATGCCGTAGTCATGAAGTGTCAACCCGGGTACTGCGCAGAAGAGGCGGAAAATGATGCAAATGTAGTGTAAAGGGCGTTGAAATTTGTGAGGAGTTTTTTTTTTCTAAAAGACTCGTGGCGCATGCGAAGGTATACACTTGAGCAAGTACAGTTGTGCATCCGGCAAATCACTGTTAACATAGGTCAATAATAATGAGTGCCACAAAAAAGGGGGTCTGTTCCAAGTCGGATATTTGCGCTGACAGTGTCCTGGCCCTAGTCGCATCGGAGAAGAAATTATCACGTATATCAGAGAGCTACAAAAGCTTGACGTCATTGCGAACATTTTTTTTTATTGATATGATATATAAGGAGATGTTGGCGCACAATTATGGCGCCGGCTACTCCTTAGCCCTTGAGTGAAACTTGAACACATATCTTAAAGTAAAACATACAAGGCAGTTCATGGAAAATAGAACACTCGGGCACACATATGCAAAGACACACTTATAGACACATATCACAACAAAATGATAAAGAAATGTTCCAAAGTCAGCGAATGAAGTCTCTGAGAATGTGTCCGTCGTTAATATTTGGTCCGACCAGCACAAAACAGCAGAGCACAGGTCTGGTCTTTAAGATGTATTCGCTCGTGAGTACATAACAGTCGATACGTTATTCACTTCAGCACACACATATGATGGGTGTCATATGAGACTGCGCATAATAAGTACGACATGTGTTATACAAATGAAAGTTCGGTATTTCTTAGTGCTTGTCAGCAATGCGGCTGTCTTGTAAGAAACGTGTTAACGCTTTTAAAGCTTGCGTCTGTGAAACTCTAGTTGGCCACGGGCCCAGAAGTTTCCTCAAGCTAAATGGTCTGCGGTCTAATGCCAAGAGTTCCGATTTAAGACGGCGTCGCGGCGTGTCATGATGTGGACAGTCTATGAGAAGGTGACATACGTCTTCATCTATAAATCCACATTCGCATTCGGGAGTTTCAGCTCTACCAATTCTGTGCAAAAAATGTTTTGTGTATGCGGTGCCTAGCCTCAATCGGTGAATAAGAGTTTACATACTTCTATCTAATGCTATCGTAATTTTGAATTCAATGAATGGATCGATGTGATATAAATCACAGCTCTTTGTACTTTGGTCAAACCAAGCAGTTTTGCTCATTCTGAAAGTTGTAGCCTTTATAAGACCACGCAATTCAATTTTCGAAAGTGGTAAAGAAATAGTAATATCTTTACGATGTGCTTGTCGTGCCGCTTCATCGGCAGCTGTGTTTCCAGGAATGTTGCAATGGCCAGGTATCCATTGGAATTTGATTTCATGTTGTGCCTTGCTTGCTTTGGTGAGCTCTTTCAGCGTTTCGTATGTCATGCTATCACTAATTACTGTCGTGTTTGTACTCGAGAGTGATCTTAATGCGGCCTGTGAGTCGCTGAAAAGTACCCATTTTCTCGCGTCTGCTGCCGAGTTTATAAACTTTATAGCATACAGAATAGCGAAAAGCTCTGCTGTAGTAGATGACGTCATACGACATAATTTAAATGATTCCTGAATATTGAGCTGTGGTATGATAAATGCCGATGTTGAAGACGTTGTGATACTTGAGCCATCTGTGTAAACCTGTATGTACCCTGGATACCGCATGTGTATCTGATAAAGCGCTAGTTGTTGAGCAGCTTGGATGAACATGTCTCTCTTTCTGATAATGCCATCTGCTGAGAATTCAATGCTTGGTATTGCAAGTAGCCATGGAGGATAGTCCATTTCAGAGCTCCAAATTTCATTTCTTGGTAATATATGTACATTACTCTGTATTTCTGCATGAGCATTGCTTTTATCCCTTCGTAAAATCTCCAGTGCCAAGGGGTGGTCCTTGTGTTGCGTCTGTAAGCGAAAAAAATGGCGGCATGTTTCGATTGTTCTCATGACTGGAAAGGGTGCTTGTCGAGTCTCAGCTATGACAAGGCTGCTGGAAGTCGCTCGTGGAACACCTAGGCAGACGCGCAGTCCCCTAGCTAATAGTCTTTGAAGTCGCTCCTCTGAAGTGCGGGAAAGGCCGTGTAAGACTGCTGCAGAATATGCAACTTTTTGGTCGTATTAACGCATTGTGAACAGCGAGCATGGATGATACAGATCCGCCCCATGATGTCCCAGCAATTCTGCGGAGTATATTCACTAGCATATTCACCTCGTTTTCGAGTTTCTTTATGTGAGGTGCCCATGATAGCTGCCTATCAAGTATTACTCCGAGAAACCGATGCTGTGTCACAGTCATTAGTGGTTCGCCTTCTAAACTGAGATTGAAGTTTTTTAACTTCTTACGGGTGAAGGGCAATACAGCTGTCTTTGCGTGCGACAGAACCATTCCTCTTTCTTTTAAAAAGTTGTTAATAATATTTATGCCGTCTTGCAATGCAATCTGAATTAACCGCACGTCCGTGCCAGATGCCCAAATGCACACATCATCTGCATACAAGGAGTATTTCAACCTAGAAGGCAGTCTTTTAGCTAAATCAGCCATAACACAGCTGAAAAGAAAAGGGCTGAGTACGCTTCCTTGTGGCACTCCCTGTCTGACATCGTGTTCTGCACTCTTTCCTTCGCTCGTCTGAATGAATATTTTGCGACCTGATAAAAATTCATTGGGGATTGTGCGTATAGGCAAAGTGGAAATTTTGGAGCCCGTAATATCTGTTTTTTTTTCGTCTGCTCTCTCTTTCAGAATCATTCATTTCTCCTGGATTGTTATATGATGAATGATACAGCGTTGTTTTTGGAATAGTTGAGTTTACAGCACAATTTTGAAGCTCAAAACCGTGAGCTAGCAGTAGAAGTAAACTTTTGTCGAGGAAAGTCAAAAGTAAAAGCTAGAAATCAGACGTGCGTTCTAGAACGAACGCAAATTTTATTATGGTAGATACTAAGAGAAGTTCTGTACGAATAGTCATTTCTCTGTTCGCAAGTTGCGTTACATTCAGCGAGTGCGCAATTACCCTGTTGATATAAGTATTTATGCAAATTCCAAGCCTGATACTTTGTATATTATTAGTGAACCTCAGCAGTGAACGCTTTGAGCAACGTTGAAGTATAAATGTGAAACTTCTGAAAGACAAAACTTAAAGTCCGACGCTACACAGGAGGAAAGAATCAGGCCAGGAATTCGGAGCGGCTTCAACGTGGTTAATTACGGCATTTAGGTATTGCTAAATATTTCGCATTTCTTTGTCAGTTCTTTGCTGATGTGCCAAAAAAGAAGCGCCTACACAAGCTCTCACGGTGTTGATTGACCTTGACAAACCAAGAAGGGCACGCGCCCAGGACTGGCGAATATATCATACTTGTTTCGCGATCATTTTAATCTGGACTTTGAATAAAAAGTTACATCTGGAATAAGCTACAACTCTTGAAAGCTTTGTTGGCCAGTGGTCATTAGCTATTGTACAATGCAGTGAAACGTAGCTGCAATGCACCGGTCTTTATGGTTAACATCATTTCGCCTATATGTACGAAATCTGACGCGGTGCAGCACTTAAAACTGAGATTTTAACCTGGCAGAGACCAGCTGTCTTAGATACCAGATCTTACACCGCCAATATAATAGACCGTCTATTGTTTAAAAAAGCAGGGAACACAAGTATATGCTTAAATAATACTATGATGTTTATTGCGTAATAAATAAATAGGCGATAGACAGTACAACACATTTTACAAGCAGAGACAACACAAAGGACAACACGTAGCATATCCACGCACAGTTAGAGACACCTTTCGAAAGCCAAATGAGAAACCCCGACGACTCAAAATGAACAGAGAGATCTGGCTTCCTGTGGCCCGAAACACCTTGTTCAGCGAGTCTAACATCCTCGACGCACAACCATCACAGACAAAATCACGCAAGCAAAACACAGTGTTCCCCCCTTCGCTTGAACACAAAGAAATGGACACTATGACAAAACGTCGCACGATGACACGTTGCCTAAGCATTTTGAGTCCTACAAAGCGGCATAAGGACCCAAAGAAGCATTGAGCGCGAGATGGTTGAAGCGATAAAGGCAGCGGAAGAAGTACAGGAACAATAGCCACATTAAGTACGTTACAGTGAACGGGGACAGATGAAAACATCGAGAAAGAAATTTTGCTTCACGGGAGACGCTAGGACCGCCTTCGCCCCCTCACCACCGAAGCCCGCTGTCCGCGTCTGTGTTACGTAGGAACTGAAATATTTCTGCCGAGGTCGTTTCTGAAGTCGTGAAGTCGCGGTGACGCACGGGTTACTGTCGATTTTATCACTCCATACCGTAGCTCCGGGTAGTGTAAACCACTTCCTTCAGGAGTCTGCGTGTCTCACGACTGGGCAAGGTCGCCATCTTTCTGTTTTCCCCTTCTATGTTTTGAACGACACAAAACAGTTTGCAGACAAGGGACGTATATGTCACTGCTGTAGATGAGGTACGCTACGGAGCAAGTACTGCTCTTTGTCCTCACTAAAGTGTGACACACTGTACTTTTCGCATCTTGGCAGACAGGCGCAGGTTTTCACGTTTAGGCGCACCACAGCTAAAACCTTGTCTAGATCGTGGCAGCATTGAGCATTTCTACCGTTGAGTAATCAAACCATTGCTATCGAAAACAAGCTTCATCGCGCCGATGGGAAATCTGGTCAGTTATAAGATCACCTTCTTCTTCACATACTCTGTACTGGACAAGCCAGAATGACTGCATCCCACGTGCTCCACGGCTACTCAGTGTAGGATCGGCGCTCAATATTTGCCGTAGTATCCCGGATGAACGGCGTAGGTGGGAGCCAGGATGGCGGCCGCCGCCTTGACGTGGTGCTTGTCGACCACGGCGACGGGCTTGGCATCGAACACGGCTCCGCCAGTCTCGCCGGGGGCGGTGCCGGGCTCATTCGTGGAGATGGTGGCGCGGAAGCCTCCAGCATCGGCAACGTAGTTCACTTGGCGGTAGATGCCGTTAGCGTCGGTGTAGCCGTACGAGCCCTTCTTCTGGTTGGCCGAGTCACTGCTCTCCTGGCGAGTAAGCCTGGTGCCAAACTCGTCCACGGTGTCGTAGCCGAACTCATACGGCTGCGGGGGCTGCAGAGATGAGCGCAGAAAAGAGGTGCTTTACTCACAAGAGCCACATCATTTTAGTGAACCGTTCGAAAATATTGTTAGGCATTATTCGCTGCCTGATAAACTGGCGCACGCTTGAGGGCAGCGAAGGCAGTGCTCGTAGTAGGGAGTGTTGACACTCACGCAAGGAAATGATCAATGTGCGGTGGAACAAAGTGGAAGTAAAGAATATGGCTGTTTCTGCTTAGTGAAATAGCTAGCCATTTTTGTGCTGTTGAACAGCGCCCGTCCTCGTGTCACTTTCCTACGTTATGTGTTCGCGCTCTTTTTTCCACGTTTGAGTAATGTAACAGCTAGCCCGCCTGTCGCCGCTTGCTCAGTTAACATATCGTTGGACTTCACTGTTATTGAGCTACAGTGAACTAAAGTTGAGCAGTGGGAGAGTTGGCGAATGGCATCGATGATGATGGTATATCCGCTGAAAAGTTTTGTTTACTGTCTACTGGCACGCGCTTCAACTCTGACAGGATCGCAATGGCAGACAATAAAGGCATGTTTCAAAGGGGCCGAATTTAAGGGAAGATGCCTTCCATCATTGTATTGAGCGTATGGCGCACTTAAACATTGCAGCCGTTATGAGGGGCAGTCAATTTTACGCCAACACTTTTTTATTTATACAGGACATCACCCCGCAACTTTAGCAAAGCTCTTGCAAAACTCGGTGACACGACATGTCAGTGGTAGCTCAGTCATCTTTCTGGTAACAGTTTCAGACAGTGACTTGTACAGACACTGTACAGACAGTGACTTGTTCAGACACTGTACAGAAAAATGGTTCACTCACGTAGACAGGTTCGGCAGCGACGGCTTTGATGACAGCAGGAGCAGCTATAAGGCCTCCACTGTAGCCGAATGCACCACCGCCATAGTGGCCTGCGCCGGCACCGTAGTGTGTGGCCAAACACGAAGCGTATCCCACCAGGATGGCGAAGGTCACCTGTAAAGACAATCACATGTTACGTCATAGATTCTTCTTACAAGTTTAGACATTAGAGAGCATTGATCGATACGGCATTTGCTATTCCGCGCCCCCAATAGGGAAAGCGGTTATCTTTCTTTTCTAGCGCTGGTTGTACCCTTTTACTACTAATAATAATATCTGGGGTTTAACGTCCCAAAACCACGATATGATTATGCGAGACGCCGTAGTGGAGGGCTTCGGAAATTTCGACCACCTGGAATTCGTTGACGTGCGCATAAATCTAAGTACACGGGCCTCTCAAACATTTTCGTCTCCATCGGAAATGCAGCCACCGCTGCCGGGATTCGATCCCGCGACCTTCAGGTCAGCAGTCGAGCGCCATAGTGCTATCTTACTGTTCCCGGACATGTTAAACCATTGAGTTTAATATATAATCCTTCACTTCACTGCATACTCAAAAGATATGGCCATTTGCATAGTTTTCTCAATTATGACAAAGAGTGGCAATCGAAGTTTCATGTCACGGTTTCATTGAAGAAAGCATCCTATGCAAGAGAACGGGATACATTTTGTTCTTTATCCCCTACAGTGTAGTGGGCGATGCTCGCTTGAAAGCAACACATTTTGTGTGAAATAGAAGCACGAACAGCTTTAGCGCTATCACCAGCTTTCGGATTGTTGATATAGACATTTTATCGCGTTGGAAGCAAACTAAAGGTCTTGCAGATTTTTGCGAATGCCGCCATATATAGGTACAGTGATTCTTTGCAACGTCGCAGCGCCCCCTGTTGCAAGAATCAAGCAGTTTGCTCCATGATGTAGTTAAAGCAAGTCACACCAGTCCTCTAATCCGCATGCAATGTGCCAAGAAAATCAAATATATTGCTGGCTTAACCTCTCTAAACCTCACAGTCTAACATTATTCGTAAGAAATCCAAGTTATTTTGTCTGCTTGGGGTTAATTAACGTGCGCCCAGTGAATGGATGACGAGCATTCTTTGAAACAACCCGCATTGAAATTCTCCCACCGAACCGGGACCGAACCTGAGACCTCGTTCACTGCAGCGCGATAAGAATGTGAACTATTTATCACGGATATTCGAATACTGTGTAGCACCTCCTAGACAATAGGAATATACAGGCGAAAGCGATATCTCAGGTGTACAAAAAACTTGGTTTTAGCAGCTTTCATCTAATTCAGAAACTCATCGACGCTAAGGCAAAGGTAGTGGTTAAAAAGTGCGATGAACTGTTCTGTGTATGTAGCTTAGTGAAGCACTGAACAGTGCGGTAAGAGCTATAATGCCCTGACATGAAGCTCTAAAACAGTCAGTAATATTTACTGTTTCTTCAACCTGCAACGCCATTCGTCTTTCGCTCTTCCCTGGAAGAGAGAAACTCAAAGAGGCGAGAATGAAGTATATCTCTGTAATTAACTTTATAATAGGCCTCAATGCAAAATATATGCGCAAGTTATCTGAACTAATAGGTTTGTAAGTGACTGTGACAAGTTAGGCGAATGACAACGCTCTTGCGACCGTCGGTACTCGCCGCCATCGCAGACGCTCCCTTCTTTTATACCTATTCCCCATTCAGGCTACTGATTACCGTCGCTCCTACCCAAACTCTTTTTTGAATAGTTCATATGAATTTATCAGAAACAAAAGCTTCTTAGTTGACGAACAGTTCGTCCTGGCACGGGATCCGAACCCAAGACCAATGTGTTTATGGGGCGGAAAGGACCACCGCCTTACCACCTCATAAAGGCATTGGTATTGGGTTTGAATCCCTGACAAGAACGAATTTCTTTCTGAGGAATCGTTATGGATTTATTTGTAGCTTTACTTTGCTACGAGTAGGCTGATTACCCTTTTCCCTTTCCTATAGTCCTCAGAATCTGAGCGAGCTCGTAGCGTTGGCGGGAGACCGCAACCTGCTCGCTGAGCGTCCGAAGCAGCGAGGTGTGTGCGCTGCGGACTTACCTGAGCGATCATTATTCCTGCGGAAGGAGATTAGTAAGCCCTGTGGCTGACGGTGAGGGACGGATAGCGAGCTGCAGTGGCGACTGACGACATGTTGCCGGTGGCGGGGCCTTCTTATACCCCCGGGCGTGCGGCCCGCGGTGCGTCCATTGTCCCAATTCCGAGGTCACGCGTTTCGCGTCTCCGGATCGTCCGTCCCCGCCTTCCGCCGGCCGCAAAGCGAATCGCCGGAAACCCAGCACCCTCTCCTTCGTCGGCACCGCACAGCGTGGGCAGTTGTTAAGAAAAACAAGTAAGTATCGAAAGAGACAGGGGAGACCGCAGAGTCATGAAGAACGCGGGGCGTTCAATGAAAGAATGCAAGAAAATAATAAGAGAGAGAACGAAAAGAAAAGTTACTGGAGAGTGAAAGGAGTAAAAGAAGATGATGAGGACGACGTGGTTGACGACGGCTGTCTCTTATTTTTTCTGTGTGTTTGTTAATCTTGTCTTCTCTCCATGGAAAGACAAGTGAGGTATTTCTCACCCTCCCCGCGTGAGAGATTTCCCTTTCCTTCACGCTAGTGAAGGTGCGTAGTTTGTGTAAGAGGCGGTGGGAGGTTAGAGTTTACATCAGTCAGCAACGACCTTTGTGTCGCAGCTTATGCATGGACAGGCGCGAGAAGGTGGCTCGCGTCCAGTCGGTCATACACAGGGCAGTGGCAGCTTTTTGATGCTGCTGATTGCCGCTGAGCGTTCGGACTATTGTGCGTGCAGAGCGTCGTGTAGTCAACGTAGCGCGCAAGGACATGCAGACGACTACGCTTCGATGGGCGTCATTCGCGGTGCTGCGTACGCACAGCCCGCGCAGGTCGTTCCGGCTGTCCGTAAGTTTAAAGAAGTTGAATATGGATCCAGTGCGGGACGTCATCTGGCGCTCGCTTGACTGACAGTCCCCTGCACGGGCGAAATGTGTGTCAGCGTAACGCGCTCAGTGCGCTTTTGTGGGTACGATGCTCGGGACGCTTTTTGGGCGACGGCCGCCGCTGCCGTATACTGCAGCGGCAGCTGCTGTATACTCCAAGCCGTGCGGAGGCGAGCCAAGGTTATTTCGGCGCTCGTCATACGTGTGACGGGTCGTGGAGGGACGGGCGACGTTGTTCCAGGCCTCGAGTAGACACTTGAATGATTAAAGAGGGCCCGAAGGAGCGCTCGTTGAAAGGAAAACGGAGCGAACCCGCTTGCGGGACCTAACAGGCATGCCCCGTACGCTGTTCACTGCTATGATTGAGTTGGCTTGAAGGCGAAACGAAAGCATGTTTGTGGTCGGACGTTGGACCGCTTAACAAGGAGAAACGGACTTTTGTGCTCAACCACTACGCCGGAAATCAAAAGCGCCGAATTTCTGGTGGAAGCCTATAGGCTGGCGGGCTAATTATAGTTGGTTGGTCGAGCGCGCGCATACGTAGTTACACTATATATATAAATCCATGGACAGCATGTCCTTATAGAACTCGGCGTCCTTTTTTTAGATCTTCTCTGGCGGCGTGCCAGACTATCAACGTCAAGGCGCACAGCGTGTGGTCAACCGACTCCTTGACGTCGGCTTTCACAAATATAAAGAAGCGTGGCAGACCTGTTCTAAATTGGAAGCATTCTTAGTTTAGGAAAATACGAAGCTTCAAGTGGCGTAACGCGCAGGTGATCTTTCGTAACCTCACTGTGGGAAGCGCTGTAGATTGTCCAAGTCAAATAGTGACAAGTGCTCGACTGTGCATTGTGTTCTTGTCAGAACGCCTCGTTAAAGTCCCCTAAACGCACATTAGTGACGTTTTTAAAATAACATGCATTGTCTAATCGAATGTGTCATCTCTCTTGCACGCACCACAACAAAAGTTGGTAAAGAATTGAAGATCTTCGAACACCGATAAAGTTTCGCGGATACGCGCCAAGGACAGTGAACGAAAGCGGAATACTAATAAGAGCGCGCGAGCCTGTACGGCATCAAACTATACTGTATGCTCAGAGTACCAGCTTGGGGCTTTTGGCTTCACGCTACGTAAAGCTGCTCGATAAGCAAGAGCAACCTTGTTTTGGCAAGCGGGAGTTGGCGGCACTCATGTAAACAAACTTCGAAGTCCGATCACTGCGGCACCTACGCTGTTGAAGTTATTGGGAACCTGGAGATCTATGAAACTGATGAGCATAAACGATTTAGAGCAGGGGGGGGGGGGGGTGGGATTCAACCATACTTCCTGTATCTTTGTGCATGCGTTTTTATGTGTGTGTGCATATATACACATGAAAAATTGAAAAATTTCGGGGGGTGAGAGGTTTAACCCCCCCCCCCCCCAATCCCACTCTGGCTACGGCAGTGAGACATATAGCCACTTGTGATGACGTGCTACCCGTTATGGCATTTGTTTCTCAGTGGAAATGAAATTCTAAGCGGGAGAAGATAAAAACTCGCGTGCCTGCATGTTGCAGGTACATCAGGGAGTAATCACTTTAAGAAGCTACTTCTACTACAACTGAACGATTAAGGGCAGCACCTGTGGCTGGCCACTGGAATTCGAACTATTGTGAGTGGGGTAGCTATATTGACTATAAAATAAATTGCATGATCATTACAATTCAAAGCTCACGGGAAACGTAGGCGACAACGTAGCATGTACAGTCGAACCCCGCAATAACGAAATCCCTCAACAACAAAATTCCCGCGACTACGAAATATTTGCTTGTGCCAGGCGAACGCCCATAGGATTCAATGCATTGCATATCGCTCAAATACGAAACGTTGCTGAACTGCAATCCCACAATAACGAATATTGACGCAACGTTTCCCGCACGTAACATACTCGCGCAAGGTCAGCGGAGAGCAAAATTCTCTGAACTGTCTCCGCTGTACGCTTAAGTTGCACAAAAAAGTAACCACATCAGGCATGCGTGGGCGCCGCCATCTTTGTTTACAAAATCGGCACGCTGTCGTAAGTACTCGCCGGCGCCGGAAGTCGTCATTGCCGCCATGTTGTTTAATTTTTACTTTTTTTATGTGCCGTCGCATCGACATAGGGTTGTTACTGGCACGTGACTACGCCTCGTGTACATGCAGCGATGCATCGTAACTCGCCACGGGGGTCTAGTGGTTATGGTATTCGACTGCTGACCCTAAGGTCGCGGGATCGAATCCCGGCCGCAGCGGCCGCATTTTCGATGGAGGCGAAAATGCTTGAGGCCCATGTGCTTTGATTTAGGTGCACGTTAAAGAACCCCAGGTGGTCAAAATTTCCAGAGCCCTCCACTACGGCGTCTCTCATAATCATATCGTGGTGTCGGGACGTTAAACCCAAACAATTTCTATTATAGTGATGCATCGTGTGCTGTGCGCAGTTGGTGCGGTGCTGCTTTTTCGCGAAGTGCTGCGTGTCGCAGTTCGAACCGCGTGGTGTGCAGCTACTGCAGCGGGGGAAAAAATGATTGGCAGCTTGCTTCGACGCATGGTCAACGCTTTCTACTCTCGGCAGCGAGGTTCCTGACAGCATCGGTGTCGATGTATTTATTTGCGCCGATGAAGATGTGATAGTGATAGTGATAGTGAACCAGGGCGTAAGCCACGCGTAGAAGCCTCCCAACCCACGACGTGGTCGACACGATTCGGACGTTCTTCGCAACTCACAACGATGATGTCGCAATGGACCACTTGCTACGCAGCGAAGAAATATGTATGCGTTTGCTGCATGGCAAAGGCCAAGCTAACAGACTTTTGGTAATAAACTTTGGTTTTGTGGTCATTTCCTTACTTGTATTGTGTTATTTCGCGATAATAAAGTTCTCGCCATAACGAAAATTTCCCGTTTCCCCGCCAACCTCGTTATTGCGGGGTTCGACTGTAGTTAGCATTTGCGTTTGCGTCATTCATCCAATGCAGCTCGAACAGCGCGACATGAAAGTACGCAATTATGCAACAATGTCACGAGGGATGCAGCATTTCAGACAACGGTTACGCAGCGAAGTGGCTGCTGACTTCAGTTTGTTACAGTTAAGTTCTAATCGCTAATGTCAGGCTACATCGGCTGGCTACTTACATACCTTGGTTCTCCTAAACAGTTTGCGGAAGCGATGTGCGCTCACGTGGCGATTCGCTAATACTGTTTTATTGCGATAGCAATTATATGGACAGTCTCGGCTGGATTTTGCCGTCGCCGTCGCCGTCATGCACCGTATATGTATAAGTATGTATATATCTATAAAGTCCCCACAGAAAAATTACTCAGAAAAATGCTTCCGAAGCGCGGAATCGAACCAGGGACCTCTTGTTCCGCAGCGAGCGGCGCTATCCACTACGCCACGAAACGCCGATCCTCCACGTAGCTAACGGCGAGCGTTATATACACACCATTTAGCGCTGGACGGACTCAGAGACAGCAGGCGATAATAAGCGTTTCTTCAATACCAGCGAGGTGGCGCTAGGAGCCCCACGGGCGCATTTAAAAGTCGTCGGCGAGCTCGCTCGCTTCTTCTTATATTTGCGCATGGGAGAAGCTTGCCCTTCCGCCGTCTGCTCGCGCGGTTTTCTCGTGGCGAGGGGTAGAGGAATGTTTCACCCTTTCACCGTGATGTACGCGCTCATGTTACGGCGCGTACGAATGTCACTCGAGCTCAGGGACGCCGCTAAACGAACAAACAGAAGATGAGCGCGAACTATCAAGTGTCACAGGTCGACACTTGAAGCACGCTAGTTTCCTTCGCTGCTTCGGCCGCCTTCGCTGCTTCGGCCGCCTGTTGCAAGGCGGCCGCCTTCGGCCGCCTTGCAACAGAAGCGCTGTTCAAACTGAGAGTATCCATTGGCGAGCCTCACTTCGTATAGCATTAGTTCCTTGCTATCGCATTCATTGCTTCGCCCTTGCGGCGAAACTGTGACTTTTTTCGATTAGTGAATTTGTGCAGCCATTTGCGCAGCTTTGCCCCCCGAATTAGGCATGTGCACGCAAACAACGCCATATAACAACCACCAAGCAGTCAGTAACAAAAACTACAAACGATCTAAACATCGGGGCGTATTCACGCAAAAATAAGAAAGTCCCTTAGGCTAGAATTTATTGTGAGGAACAACTATATCAAATTCTGGTGCTATAAAAAGAGAGAGATAAGAAAATGAGGGAAAGGCAAGGAGATGTTCTGGTGCTAGACACACAATCCCACCAGTGCCACGGAGAATCTTTGTGAATTCAGTCGTTGTTAAACTGGTGACCAGTGTAAAAACCGAACTTAGCACAAATTCAGGCAGAATATGTTACCTTCGTTAGCACACTTGATTGTGCTTGCTCAGCAAGTGAATAAATTTATTGAAGAACTAACAAATTAAGGCGATGCTTGAGTCCATTTTTACATATGAATTCCATAAATTTAGTGCCGAACGTTGACGATAAGCCCTTGCACTGCACGTAGAACTTCATGGGCTGTTTTGAAATGGAGTACACCGTAGCAACTTTTAATAAAATCGCGCGCGTCGACGCCAGGATGTGCTAATATCATCGCGAAGCAACGAGATCAGCGATACGACGACGAGTCTCACACCGACTTTCTGGACACATGATCGCGCAGATAATGCTGATGTGTATTCATATCTAAGCAAAGAGCGTAGCATACGCAGCTAACACGCGAGTGCTCGTTCTACGCTCGCACACCATCTAGGAAATCTCGGTAATTCTCGCCTACATTATGCGCTACTATGTCCAGAGGTCAACGCGCACTTAATATTCATAAAAAATTGCAACGGTGTAAAGCTGTGCTGGTATTCTTCAATGCGATGAAGGAAAGCCATCACAATGACGAGCCAGGAGTGTTTGTGTGTGTGTTTATAAATCCAGCGCTTTGTTTTTTTATTGTTTTTTGTACACGACGAAGAACACTTAAACAAGGGACGAGACAAAAAGACAGTAAGATACACTGAAAGCATTCCCACAAACAATGCGAACGATCGCTATAAGAGTTCCCGGTGAAGAAGCAGGCAATGAGCTGTTTCGAAAACGCTATAATTCCGCAAAAATTTTCAATATATAATCACATTTAATGCGTCAATACTTGTTACTCCTTTTGATTAAACATTACGCACGTTGCAACATTAGTCACGGAGTCAAAACGCTTAGCCTCTAAAGACGTTATATGTTCAGCGAAATGTAAATTTAGACGCAAGAACAACATTACAACACATACAAGGCACAAAAAAAAATCCCTGCCAATCCTTGACACGAAAACGACGTGGTGGCATGCAGGGGAGTGGCATTGTGAACATGGACAGACACAAGCATAAAGCTACGTGTTGCTGTACTTGTTGGCCTGGTGATGTAATTTTAATTAAATAAGCACGGGTGTAATGAATAGGAATAAGAATGTATAGAATGCACCCTACGCTCGCACATGTATAACCCAAGTGGCGTTATGCAAACTCTTTCCTCTTTAGCAATAAACTCAAGCTGCGTGCATATGAATAGGAACACACAAGCGATAACGAACGCGCACACATACCAAGCAGATGAAGATAGATGACAAATAAATACACCAACGCGTCACGTGCTTTACAAACATGGACAACACTACACAATGTCACAATAATACGAATACATAAAAATGCGCTTGTTTTGTTTTTGCGTTTTTGTGCATATTACGCATTTTGTATAATGTTCTTTTTTATTTCGGCGCCCGTCTTTTCGCCACGGCCCGTCTAGCACACGCAGTTGAACCTTGAAGCACAATTACGAAGCTTCAATTAATGTTCGTAAAGGTAATCTTTTGCATTTTTTTTAATATGAAGAAGGCTCGCCTATTGGTACCCGTAATAAAAGCTGCAAGAATGCTTGATAAAGAAATTAGTTATGAATGATTCTGCAGAAAAGGATGGATGCATTAGGTGCCGGAATGTTTCGTACAATATGTCATCTGGAAATAGCATCTGTGTTTTAAGCAATGATTAAGTATTTACATGGCTTACAACTACCAAGTGAAATATTTACGCGAAAGCTTGTCATCGGTAGTGGCAGTGTAGCATTTTCGTGTTTGGCAGTGTTTGTATTGGTGAAATACTGGGAAATTTTATGTCTTAGTATAATCCTAGTATATCGATCTCTTGGAAGGAATACTGTGATACTTCATGTTCAGAATAGTGTTACTACTTCGACTGTATTATGTGCCTGCACACTGGATGATTCACTGGGGCTCCAGTTTCGTAAAAATTGAAGCATTTTGAGCATGATATGGTAAATAAAAGTTTGGCATACATTTTCCAATAGTACTTTGGGTCTGCCAGAAGTTTGCGCAGGATAGTTTTATCTACGGCGCCAAATTTTTACCTTGATTGAAAGATAAGACCTTAAATGAAGAACGCATTTATCTGCAGATGTAAAAAAACTAAAATTGTTTTTGTTCAAAAATTTTGTTACAAACGACGCAAGTGAAGCTGCATCGTTTTGAGATCCGTGTGGAATGGTAATACAGCGAAGCTTTCTATATACGTACTGACACATCAAGCAGAAGGCAGGATAAGGCCGCAGGGGTTTGGAATGGTAACACGCCCCGTGTAATGTAAGTGGGCTATGGACAATATGAGTGCTTCTAAAGTGTGCTGCCAGAACCTAGTTTAGTGGGAGTAGGGTGAGTTGAAGTGCACGTCTGCGGGGGCACTGGCTGCTGTTCCGGGCTCGTTCGTGGTAACGGTGGCGCGGAATCCTCCGGCGTCGGCGACGTAATCGACTCGACGCGTGATGCCGTTGGCGTCCGTGTAGCCGTACGAGCCCGTACGCGAGTTGGTGGCGTCGCTGGTCTCCTCGTGGTAATGGTGGGCGCCCTCCACCGGGTTCACGCTGTCGTAGCTGAAGTGGTAGGGCTGCGGTGCCTGTGAGAGGGTTTCGGGAAAAACGGAGGCAGAACAAAACAATCACATTTTTTTGTGTAAGAGTGCGCTTGAATATGCGCGCATACATGGCGTGCGATTCGTAGAAAGTAACAGAACATAGATAGATAGATAGATAGATAGATAGATAGATAGATAGATAGATAGATAGATAGATAGATAGATAGATAGATAGATAGATAGATAGATAGATAGATAGATAGATAGATAGATAGATAGATAGATAGATAGATAGATAGATAGATAGAAGGAAGGAAGGAAGGAAGGAAGGAAGGAAGGAAGGAAGGAAGGAAGGAAGGAAAGGTGGGAAGGTTAACCAGACTGCGTAGACGGCAATTCTAGCGAGTAACACCAGAAAGCTAGAGAAAGGGAAGGAAGGAAAGACAATTTTGTTGCCAGATTTTGTACAATCGGTTACCCAACATATGAAGAGGAAGAGCGTGGAGAAAGAAAGTGCTCGGCTAACATCGGAACCTACGCTTATTGGCGGGAGCTGTGCACTCGGCGCTCGTTGCAACCACTTTTGTATAGCGAAATTACTGTCACTAAATATTAGGTCAGCTTATATTGCAGACATAGGTGTTCACTGCGAACAAATGTCTCAAGAAGACTCAGGCTTGCTTTAGGAAAACGTAGGTAGGCTGCACACGACGCACAAATTACGCATTCGCCAGAAGTTGTCGCCCTGACTCCATAAACTGAACGTCACTGTGCTTGTGCACATGACATAATCATTCATGGCTGATGTTAGGTTTGTATTTCGCGGCGACCTTGTGTGTTAAGACAGAAAATCACACAAGCTAAGAGTCATAGAAGACAGACACCGTTCCGTTGTGCACGCTGTTTTCACAACATGAAGCCCTGCCAACAAACTGAGGTTCCGACCGTTTTAAAGAACAAGCAAACCTGCGAGAAAAAAGCTTCTCTTTCGTTGCAGTGATGTGGCGTAATAATTTTTAAGCAGATAACCTTTACCCCCACCTTATTTTTCATGCTATTTGTCGAAAAATCATGAGCAGAAAGCACTCGTGCCTCACATTCAATCAGCGAATTTTACCTCTGATACTTTTATCATGCAAGTATTATGAGTTGCATTCTTACTTTCAGTGTGGCAAATTGGTTGCAGCAAATGGCCATAATACTTGACCACAGTGCTGTAGATATGTATCACAACTAGTTCACAACGTATCCGCAATCTGATTCTTTCTGACGCCATCAGAGATTGTGATTAGTTTAGAGCTAAGTAAGACTGCAGTAGAAATGTATAAATATTGCGTGGAATAATAAAATACGTAATTATTTAAATGCCGACACAACGAGAAAACTGTCGGCCCTTCCATCCTTCCCTCTGTCCCGTGAGACTATCCCCGTCCTAAAAAGATAAGTGGGTAACACAAATTAAATTTCTAATGGTCCAAAGGGAAGTGCCTTAATCACTGGGCTACACACCCATTTTCTTTTTCTTTATTTATCGTTAACCACAGGTCATGACAGTATAATCATGACACACCATATTCGTTTTATGTGCCTTGATGCGTCAAACACAGATATAACATCTTCACTGCCATCAGTCGTCGTATACACATCATGCACTTTGACAATAATTTCCATTAACTCAATGAACAGAGGGAACGGTATTATCACAGTGCCTATGTGCTAACAGACTCCGCCATACGGAATGCAGAGCAAAAGGTAACATCCACTAGCTGAACACTGCTTTCAAGGGGCTAAAAACGAATTTCATGGCCTACACACGCACATAGGGAGAATGTGAATGTATCTGAACCATATGAATGTGTTATACCCCCTGTGCAAAAGAAATGTAAAAGTAGAACACTTTCTGTGATGTCTTCGTTGAATTTCGTGGTAGTAGAATAAAGGCTCTCTCTAGGACAACATTTAAAAGCGACACGTATGTATACGGAGAGCGGCAAAAATTTAATTTTGCGAAAGTTTGATGTTATACGCGCGTTTCAGTGGTCGCGGCAATCACCTGCCTTGGGTCCATTCCTGAACAATGCTAGAAAGAGGAAAGTTGCCATGCCGATTGCATCCGAAGACAAAGGTCTAGAGAAGGCTGCAGTCTACAATAAATCTCTATACTTACGGGTCGCTTAGAAACTCCCGAGAGAGAGTTTGCAGGGAAATGTTTCTGAGAGGAACAGGTGCTGCCACTAAGATCGCTCTACTATAGGATGATGGTCACTCAAGTTTACGCCGCGGCACTCAGTAAATATGGCGTTTTTAGCATCGAAAGATTCTGATATATGCCCAACGTGATAACTTAGTTGCTGAGGTGCCGCGCTGCTCAGCTCAAGCACGGGAGTTTAAATCCAGGGCATAGCGCCGCATTTCGATGGGGGCAAAAATGAAAAAAAAAGAAAAAGAAAACACATATATGTGCATATATTTAAGTGTACGTTAAAGAATACCCGATGATCAAAATTACTCCAGAGTCCCGCATTATGGCGTGCTTCATAATCATACCGCCGTTTCGGAGCGTAAAACCTCAAAAATAATGTTTTTTATTTTATTTACCTAAGGGCCAATGAAAACATCCTCGACGGAATAACTCTGAGTTGGGCACGAAACGAGAAATGGGCTCTTACGTCTCACACTACAATTTTATTTATTTATTTATTTTTTGCGTACCGAATATGCCAGTGCAGTGAGCCAGACCGGTACAAGAGGCAGGCGTAGTGTTGCTTTTTCTTTTCATGCCCTCAAGCGTCACATATTAACTGTAACGTGTCTGCGCATTATCTTTCCTCAAGTCTTGAGTAAAAAGAAAGGCTTCCTTGTAGAGCTACGAAGACGATGGCGCCTTGCACGAAAGAAGAAGTCCTTCGTTACAAAAATAAAGTACGGGCACACGACTGTTGCGGCACGAGCGAAAACGGAATGAACTAGGAGGGCCTATTCATGGATCGCTAATGAAACACCGTAACAGTACCGAGGATTTCCGCATCATGAAATAGCTAAGTACAAGAAAGCAGAGAATGTACTGAGTTCCTTTTTTTCGTTTTTCTGTGATGTCGTAACGGATGAAAGAAGCGTTCAAGGTGTACTGCGCAGTGCAGTGTCTCCAAAGTGGTATTTGGGCTTGAGTCAGCCCGGGAAATAGACCGAAGCAGAAACTGACGCTTTGTGGTGTCACATAAAGCGTACCTGCCTACGATGCCATTATGTGATTAAACGTGACATTAGAGTGAGAATTTTATTACACGATTTTTTGTGAAACCTAAGTGGATTTTCGAGTTCCTTTGCAAGAATTGAGTGATTGTTGAATTAACATACCGAGGACTCGGCAGGTTTTTTTATTTTTTAAGGGAAAATTTCGTGTCAATACGAAACAAGAAGGGCGACAGCTTTACCTTAGTTTTTATATTCGGTAATAGTAAATAGTTGGCAAATAAAAGATGAAATATATGAAGCGTGAAAACTGAGAAGCATTTTTTAATCCCTCGTGCGATGCAGCAGGCTCGAAATACAACTCATCCCTCTTTATAAAGATATCATGATGAATTTTATATGAAACTTATAACAATTTACCTATTGTATGCTTAGTTTAGCACCGTACCCCTCGGGGCATGAAATTTACGTTCGGTAGCCACCGTATACTTCATGAAAAATCTACACTACTGAGCATAAAGAAAGGTATGTTCCAGTTGCTGTTCCCTCGTTCTGGTTTAACGATTTTGAAAGATACGACTGCGTAATATATTGAATTAGGACAGTGGGCTTCCCATTGACGCTTTTCTTGCATGCCCTAAAACGCGTTGCCTGGAAAAAGATGGATGAGTATTGCCAGAAACATTCCCATCGACAAAACTAAGCCGAATTTACGGAAGTGTCGCGCTTGCTCCTACTTCTTCATTTGCACAAATGAAGGCGTTTGTTACTCGACCTACGGTGTGATAAACCCTGGCACGAAGATAATTTTCACTCGTTTGTCTTTATGGGGCGCACCACGCGTGTTTTCCTGACTCCTCTGCGGCACTCCTACGCGTCTTCACAGAGGAATAAGACGAAGTGGATGCGTTGGCGTAACGTTAAGCGGACATTGTATTTAGCATGACGCCGCAAAAATGCGAGACTCAACCTCCGAGCGAGCGCCTCTTCTGCACGGTGTGCCCAAAATCAACGAACTAGTGTAAGGATTACAGCTGTTTGACTCTCTCGAAATTAAGATGGGAAGTTATACAGAAGTTATTGTCCATGACGAATAGTAGCGTCTGGGTTCAATCAATTATCTGTGGTATACGTGTTCCCAGGCATAATAGCCGCCCAGAGCACAGACTGCGCAAATAAACCCCATTGCTGCTGTATTAATTCACGGCCCCATCTGGTTTGACAGATAACTGCGTAGGTTGCAAAGACTACAATGACAGACCGAAGTATTTCGTTAGTGATTATGTTCTCAGGTTAAGAAACAGATCAGCCTGCACGCAAATCTATAGTCGGGTACAACGTTTTGAAGGCAGCGGCATTTACCCCTCAAAGGTGGATGCGCACACGCCAGAACCAGTGAGCCTGCGTATTAGGTTGACGTCATAAGCCCCGCGGCTTATGACGTCAGCGTGCTACATTGATGAGTGCTGCATTGATGGTATTTCATCATGTCTTAGAAGGATGACTTTCTGTGCGCAAGCCAGTCTATGTGCAGTGCAACAACTCTTGCGCCAGTCTATCCCCGCAAGTATTGCACTCGTACATGCGTAGTCGCCGTTTCTTCAAATATGCAAGACCTACCGGACCTCATAGTCACGCAGGAATGCGATAGGCGAGAGCTCGAGCTGGGAGTGCCCGTATTTCGTGCCGTTTAACGCGACTAAAAGTTTAAAGGAATTCGCTTGGGTGCGTAACGCTAACCGGTTTCACTCTCTGCATCTTTCGTCGTTGAAGTCCATTGTTCTAAGCCCGCGCTGCCGTCCCGTTCCGCAACTGCGGTGGGTCGTTACACGTTTTATGGCGGTGCAATGTTTCTCGCACTCTTGGAGTCGGGCAGGTCGCCCCATGCCTCCTCACGCAGTGGCTAGAGAATACTTTCAGAAACCGTTCAATACCCTGGCATCGGCAGTATATCCCTAGGTAGTCCGAGCCTCACTTCTTTATTCTGTGCTGTTTCTCGGCACCTCGTAACACGTGCGGAACGGTTTCACCGTCGGTTACTTTACGGGGTTATACTGGAAACCGTGACTGCATTGTTCTGGTGGCAAGGTGTTTAGCGAGCCGCCAGCAATGTGGTTACCTCAACGTAGCCGCCGCCGCCGCCGCCTGGGTAGACCAGCACTTGAGACATGGCGCAGGCGATGACGGCCAGGAAAATGAGCTGCAAGAAAAGAGAAACACACACAACGGTGAGGCGGCTTGGGTTGACATTCTTTCTTCGAAAGGTAATCATGCACACACAGAGGTATCTTGGAATGCGTTAATTTCAAATAATGCGAGAATTATTAGATTGCCAGTTTCTTCTAGTTTTGAAAGCGTGGTGTGCGCTGTTGTGTTCTAGCATACAGTTAAAGTTGGGACGTGTTTTTAGGACAATGTGAAAAGTCACGAAGACGAAATTCAGTTTGAGCTGGGGGAAATTTTTTTCGTGCATCATCAGGTCCACATTATTGAGAAAGTAAGCGCTTAAGGGGAGCATATGTTGTCCACAATACCGGGAACCCAAGAATACTGTCTTGTCTCAAGACATATTTTCGGTTTAAACGTAGCAACAACCTCCCTCGCGAAACCTTTTGTCCTAGTCATAGTTATTACTCAACTATTTCTCCTCGCACTTGTCGAGGTGGACAGAGAGACACA
This sequence comes from Rhipicephalus sanguineus, assembly GCF_013339695.2. Taxonomy (NCBI): domain Eukaryota; kingdom Metazoa; phylum Arthropoda; class Arachnida; order Ixodida; family Ixodidae; genus Rhipicephalus; species Rhipicephalus sanguineus. Next base: position 162,080,002 of record NC_051178.1, on the reverse strand, counting down.
AACATCACGGGGTCAAGGCACGCAAGATTGAGGCGACCATTGTGAGTAGCAGTGTGGACGTGAACTTACTACCCATGAAATGTCATTTCCCTTCCTGCACAATACTATGCGTCAAGCTGCTGGCGAGAGAGTGTGCTGCTGCGAGTGTGCTAAAAGCCTGGTTAAGAATTTTAATCGAAAACGAAGCTTAAAGAAAGTACCCACATGAATATATAATATAGCCCTATTAGGTGCGTGCCGCTGTACAAATATTTTCAATAGGTCAGGTCTCCCCTCAAATCCACGCACAAATCTTTGTTGCGTTGCAAGAGGTGTCGCGCGATGTTGAGCACAGCCTCTAAAACTTTCCGGACCGATCTAGTTACTCTGGCTCGGGGATTCCATAAAGATGCGGTTGTGTCACAAGGCTAACAAAGGGCGCCTTTAAAGCGCAGATCCCTGCAATCGCTTTCTTGTCATTACCAATGTCGTCCTATAAAACAATAAGCAATATTAATCTTAATTAATTAACAGACACAATTTCGTTAGTCCTCTTGGATTCCAACCAACGTTACTGGAATACAAAGGGTAAAGGCTGTTCACGGTGCGGGTGGCTTTTGAGAGCGGACGATTATGAGGTGACTCCCCAGGTATACACCGAAGCGGGCGGTCTTCAGCGTTTGTTTCCCTGCTACCAGGACGTTTGGGATCGTCGCACGCAGAACTAGGCCTGCAGAACCAATTTCCGGAAGAAGAATCCACGCCGACGATGCTCCGACAGTGTGCGCGCGTTGTCGATAATCCGGGGGGAATCGCCGTCGAGTATCCGGGTGTTGGCGCCGTGCCACTGGGGACTCACCTTGGCGAGCATCTTTTGCCGCTGTGCTTCGACGCTGCTTCAGCTGTTTGTTATTACTCGGTCTGACCAAACCGCGGTCGCACAATAGAGTGACAGCGTCCCTCCCCGACGTCCGCTTATATATACGGCTTCGATCCAGGTCCCAATTGATTATGGCCCTCCCCCGATATCAATGGGGGTAATCTGGATCCACCCAGCGAGGGCCGGCAGTGAGAATGTAGCGAGGGATCTTCTTTCCTCCACTGTTGGTCCTCGCGGCTGGCTACCGGCGAGCGTTAAGTTATTCTGAAGGCATATGCGGGTTGGCATCCTAGAAAGATAGTGTTTCGGAAAGGTCGCTCTCCTGCCTTCATGAAAACGAAATCCTCCGCCACGCGGGTTCAAAACGATGCCGATGCGAGAGCCCTCGCGGTTGCCGCTGGGATTTCGACGCCTTTCTCGCCCCTAGAACGCTTGGCATTGTGCTTGTTATTTTATTCCCCCATCCTCCTCTACTTACTTCCCCGCTGGCATTTCCTGTGGAGTACGAACTAACAGACACACTCACTGGTCGTAGAGAGATGAGCGAGATAGCTCGCTCTCCGGAACAACGCTGGTGGACCACCCGGGACATATTTTTTTTTCCTCCCTGTTTGTTCACTTTGTTGCTCCTTCTCTGCTGCGCGTGTTTGGTGTCTGTTTCGAAGAGCTGATATACGCTCGGCCTGCATGGCTTCCGTTTTGTCTCAGCAGGTCGTGTTTTATTTGTCGTGCCAATGATACTTTGTTGCGATTCCTCCCCGGACACCGTTTTCCTTTCGCTCCGGCGGGTCCCTCCTTTCTCTGGCGGGTTTATTAAATTTCGTGAAGTATCGATGCGCAATCGCAGTGTGCCAAGGCGAAGAAGGTGTGACGTGTACTGGAAAAGTTTTACAGCGAGGCACAATACCTCCCATTCGTGCATAGAAATTTCCAGCTGGGTACAGGTAAACAGAATATATAGGTTAATCCGCCACGCGCTTTCATAACGCTCAGGATAGAAATCGCTGAAAGTGGTAGTAAGGGAATATAGCCTACTGCTCAGAGACAATATGAATACTATAGTTCACCGAGAGGTTCTTACTCCAACATAAATTGTCAGAATTACTTCCAATGAGCGCCAGGAACTCCGAAGAAAAATCTATTTGGGCAATCCATGCTCATGCCATTCCAAGGAATAAAAGAGCATAATTTGATATACGGGAGCTACAGAACACGAGAAAAAGAACGTGATTGCAAAGGTGCGCTAGCAATTTTAATTTCTTTTCTCGATCGTCAATGAACGAAAACATCCTACTTGCGATGTTCAAGCAAATCCTAGCACAGGTCGCTGGCAGGACTTGAGTCCCTTCAGTCCTCAGAGATGGTGATTTGTCTTCTTGATATCGAGCACAACTATATTCACACTAATGAGACATAAAAGAGAAATGCTTTTGCAGGTTACAAAATACAGTTCATTCTTTTTGTATTGTCTTGACTTGCCTTGCCTGTCCCTGAAACGGTTATGCGTGTTTGATTGTTCCGCCTGGGTGCTACATCAGCTTCATCTTGGTTTCTTTGTTACAAGGTCTCTGTTTAATAAAAGCAGCTGCCTACGTGGCAATGTGTCACGTGTATTAGTACATGGCAGACCTGCAACATACTATGCCCGTTATATTGAGAGCATAGAAATCCCGGCTGTTCCAACAAGAGAGCTAGAATGAAAACTGATGTGTAGCATGTTTACGACCTCATCATTACTGCGATCCCCATGTCGATGCTGTAGTCGCTGTATGTCAAGAACGCTTACCAACATTGGAGAGTTTCTACGAACAGAAAAATATTTCATGCGAATCAACAAATAAGGTAGCTGAATGAAATCAGTCGATGTGTTAAGGGTTTCTTATTCCAGGAGCTTGCTGGTATCATACGTCAAAATACATCTAAGAACATTACCAGCTATTTTGCGCTTGCAATGGAGTGTATTCCATGTAGAGCTGGTCGTATAGGGTAGCTATCCCAAAGAATTGGGGCGCACGTTTCTCCGGTTCCACGCGAATGAGTGCACTTGCTGTGTGCTATCGAATCGGATATGAAAACTAATCTATAGGATCACAACGTCGATTCTATGTGTATGTGGCAATTGCGTTTCTTTGTGTGCTGGCAAATACTGTTAGTCATGCAGGTGCGCAGGCACGCACACCGAAGCGTTGGATGAAAAGTCATAAAGGCAGAAACACAGAAAAAGCCTTGTTTTAGCAGTGATGCAATCGCGCATCCAGACGTGATCACGTAAACGACGGTTTATATCTTCCACGTTAAGTTCGATTCCGTTTACTTGCGATATACAACTAAGAGCACACGTGCAGACAAATGATGCCATGGAGCAAGCCCAAGTGCCACGAAGACTATCGTACGATTCCTTTTATGCACTTCTGCAGTCAGCACTTGAAAGGAGGTAAAGTTAATCTTCAATTGATGCTTATCACTTCAGCTGCCTAGGACATATTTGAACTCCAAAATGCGTCTCTAGTAGAAATAGTGTTCATAACTGATGGGTCATGCCTTCTCAAGGCTACGCCTCAGCTCTCGAAGGCGCCGCGGCATGGGGTCTTCGCATATTCGATCACTCGCTTGGACTTCCTTAACATGCGTCGATATCTCACTTATGCGAGCATTCTCGCGTTCGGAGCCCCATTCGAAATGTGGCGCGGCGGCTTGGTTTAGAATACGCGACCTTGTCTCTGGCGACGCGGCATTCGCAGCCACTGCGCCACTGCTCGCAGGGTCGGCAGAAGTGACGATTTCAAGCGTGCGTGAAAAACGTATGGCAGTGCCCCAGAAAGCGTTTACCCGTGGGTTACCGTTTTGTGTACAAGCGCGTGCCCCCTTTTAGAGGACGTTTGATCAAATAATTCTCAGCACGTTCTTACAAAAGCCAGTTATTCGTTAGGCGCCAGCCTTTATCGTGGTTGCATCTGTGGGAGGCTGAGTAAGGCCCATGGCCTGGCGAAATCACATTCCCGCAGGTAAGGGCATTGGGCTATCCTCCTCGCCTCCGAGAAACAACCTTTGTCACTGAGCTTCTGGAGAAGGTGCCGTGCTTCTGCCAGCGCTTCCGATGTCGTAACGGGAGATTGTTACGATACGGAGCGTAACACCAAGTACTGTATGGTTGCTCAAAGAATAAACTGATCTGGCATAGAATGGACGCCGCAAATATAGGAGCGTTATTGGGGTGTTTCGTTGATATCTTTCTGGAGGCAAAGAAAAGAAAACTTAATCCTCTGACGACCTCGCCCAACGTTATAAATTTTCGACAGGGCTGCAAAGTTATGTGCAGTAAGCTAGCACGCCAGTTCATCGATAAACAAAATAGCACCGAGGGAGAAATGCTTCATGCTTTCTACCTTGGCATGCTTCTACCTGTGGATGATGTTATCGTGTTATGGTTCTCTATAGAGGCAGAGATGCAAAACGAGTCGTATCACCCAAGACTGTTTAGTGCGTTTGAATATGCAGAAAGGGAGTAATACCTAATTTCCTCCGAGAGCATAAACTCTAGAAGAGAATATTCGGCCTTTCAAGTCGTCAGCAATGTTTCCTGCGTTTGAAAATGAAAGTGTGATAGGTAACAACCACAAGAAAGCCACGAAAACCATATTTAGCCTTAATTTCCATGGTCGTCTGTTAGAAGTTTCAATAATGGCGCAACAAGTATAATTCATCACCTACAGTGCGTTTCCAAACCGTAAGTCAACCAAAAATATCACACGTAATTATCTGAATTAATTTCACTGCTTCGAACAAGAAACATATTTCGTTCTTCTTGCTTATGAGCAACGCCAGTTTACAGGAGTGTAATGCAACTTTTAGGTTATGTTTCCCTTGAAGGTAATTCATTCGTTATTCTTAGTTTAGGAGTATAGGAGGTATAGATGCCACCTGAGTCGTATTTCAGCAGCGTGCAGCATTGGACTGCCCAGCTAACCACAGCTGAGGCGCAAAAGGCGAAGCACTGTTCCTTGACAAAGTCTTATTATCTTATCAAGTTTTCGTCTTCGTGATGACGTAATAGTGATGACGTCACTATTACGTCATCACGTGACATCGTCGCGTCGTCAAAAGTGGGCCGATCCTGGAGACACTTCAAAACTACGTCGTCTGGTGCAGAAAGCTTCCGATGCCTCCGATCCCGGAGGCAGTGCAAAACCGCGTTGGGTGCTGAAACCTTTCGAAGCGGAGGGATCACTACAATCTACTGATAAGGAAAAGAAGACGGCTTTCGCCTTCGAGTTGTCTTAGTCAAATGCGTTAGGAACCTTGTCGGTGTCTCCGACTCACGAGCCGCACTGCAGTCCCTGAAATCTCCGCGTACGCAAGACCAACTAGTCCTAGACATCAGGCGCCTGGGCAATAATGCTCATGAACGACACCACGATGTAGTACTGCAGTGGCTGCCCGCTCACTGCGGCATCGAATGGAATGTTCGAGCTGACTCCGCTGCCAGAGCTGCGCATGACACAGCATCTGAGGAAATTTAAATTCCTTTTTCAAGAAAAGACGCAGCGATTCTGGTGTCTGCGTTCGCGCGTAATCTGCAGAGAGCAATATGGAGCGATGCCAACAACCAGTACGGACCGCTGCACAGAATAGACCCGACGTGTAGCTTTCATGTGCCACAGGGATTAACCAGACAAGATGAAACTTGCATTCACCGGCAAGATCAGGCAGTCGGACTCACCCACGTGCACCACATGTGACACTCGGGATGGCCTAAAGCCCGTACTCTGCGACTGTTCCCATTACTACGCAGAACGACAGATTCTGAAGGAGGCACTTCATTTGCAACGCGGCTCGAGCTTGGAGCTGCGGCACCTTCTCGGCCCGTGGCAAGACAGCAGTTGTGCGATGCGCAGCACAAAAGCGCTGTTGGCGTTTTTGAGGAACACTCAGCTTAACCAAAGCCTGTGAAGGACTCTTCTTATGTATATATGTATGTTTGTGACTGTATGTACTATTTGTGTGTATATGGTGTATATGTGATCATTGTATATACCATAATCTCCCGACACCTGGAGTAGCAAGCCAGGCGACACCCCAGGCTAACCTCTCCGGGCATTTCATTCAAGAATCTTATCTCTCTCTCTTGTCACTTTTTGGTTGGTTCAAGAGACCTATCTTCTTCAAGAGACCTATGTTTGATGAACATAACCTTCTTCTCGAGCAGTTTGATTGGGATCGCTTCAACTCCCGATATGTATTCATCCTTCTTTATTTCGTAACAGTGTCATCATATTTCATTGTAGTAGGTTCCTTACCGACAGAAGGCCGCACTAAAGCTGAGTGTCCTATGAAATAACATGCTGTACGCCCTGAAAGACGTTTCATGCTTCTCGCAGGGCTCCGGCAATAAGTTTGAATGATAGTTAATTCGTAGTGAACTTCAGGACATTTTAACGTAACTCCCATGATATGAAGATCCTCGAGCAGTCGTGGAGCTTGTGATGTCATAAATTCACGATAATTATATGTCCTTTCTTTTTCTAATCCGGATATAAAACGTAAAAACTGCGCTAAGTGATCCAGATAATTGAAGGTTAACCCGTGAAAGCGTGACAGCGATAATTATTATCGGTGCCACATCTAAGGCTGTTTTTTTTGTTTGCTTAGCGCTCTTTTCCTTAGAGTGCAATGCCGTCCTCGACCTAAATTATACCCGTCGACCCAAATGAATCTGCCCAGAAGGCCATTTCGTCTATCTAAAAAACGTGGACCTACGATTACACGAGTGACGCGCGCTGGAGAGTTTCCGCTCATTACTTTAGATCGTCTCTTTTTCAGTTTAAGAACGATAGAACCGCGTAATCAATTTACGGCGTGAAAAGGCCACGTCGCTGCGAAATGCGTTAATGAGAAGACGGGTCTTATAAGGACGTATGGAGCAATACTGAAAGTCCCAGAAAGCCGCGACAGCCGATCCATACTGACATCATTGGGACCAGGCAGCACCGAAACAGTAGGTTATGCAACGTTATGAATGTTTTTTTAATCTTGCCACTTGTGACGATGAAGAAAAAGTCGTTGTACATTGAAAAGCGATTTAATAAATACACGAAAAGTACCGTCGATATGGAGACACAGCCATTAATTTTCTCAAGTATGTAGACTCGGAAGTCTAGTATATCTGTCGTTAGATATTATTAATGATTAGTAATAAAAAAATCGAGAGCCATTTTTTTTTACATCTTATAAAACAGTGAAGTTTTGTTGTACATAACGTTTGAGATATGCCTTTTTTGGAAATATTCTTAGAAAAGTGTTACACTGCTTAAAAAATTCAATAAAGAAGAATCATTTACAAAAGGCTCCGAGTCATTATATTAGTGAACTATAAAGCATTACTAAGAGTCTCTTGTATAGTTCCCGCTGCAAAAATCATCAAGTATACACGTCGACCGAAAAAAGCAAAAAATTCGGCAGATCCCACGTACCGTGGGAATCGATGTTATGCGAAGCATGCGCTGGATGATGACTCTGGCGTAATTTTTCACATTGAGCGAAACGTTACGAAATGACGCTAGAGAAATGTGGAAGTGGTATACGTAAACTCATATGTTGAAGAGTCGCACATGTATTATATAACCAGTCGTTTACAGTTGCGTAACGATGCCAACAGCAACATGGGTGTTCCCAACACCAGACGCGGTAAGCTGATATGTAGTGCTTATATTCTTCAATACTGGATAGAGCGAATCCGAACAGGACAAAGAAGAGACACAGATGTACAGGACAGGCGTTACTCGCAACTAAGCTTTCTTTAGGTAAGTTTCCCTGAATATGTGGTACGCAGCCGAGTGGCACGCGCAGGCGCACTGCACGTACGTTGCAGTTGTTACAGTTGCGTTACAGTTGTTATGCTTATACTAGTCCGTTATGAATGACGGAGAACGCACCCACGTTTCACAAACCTGTGCGTATGTGTAGGAGGGGTTCTTGACAGTTATTGAGCAAGGTCATCATCACCGTGATCAATGAGCACCAGAGGCTGGACCAGACTTGTTATCGCATTCGTTCGTGATCGCAGCTATGAGGGGTCTAAGTGTAGTGAAGTGCAAGGTATAGTGCAGCTGGTGGAAATCCTGGATTCCTCTTACGATGAAATGATCTATGACGCCTCCTGTCCTGGACGTGGCAGCGAGGTCTTTCGATGCCCTGTCCACATTCGAGCCGTCTTTCACGCAATATAAAGATGCATTGTTGGGTCTTGATAAATCCATGTTGAAGTCACCTGTAATGATGAGAGGCCTGGTTCCCCCCTCAGATTTATTGTAGGAAGCATTGACTCTGATTTCTGCGTAATCGACGAGTGCATAGTAGTTGAGCTTCTTCACTTTCCTCGCGTCCTCCGCGGTGGTGTAGCGGTTACGGTGCTCGGCTGCTGATGCGAAGGTCGCGGGTTCGATCCCGGCCGCGGCGGTCGCATTTCGATGGAAGCAAAATGCTAGACGCCCGTGTGCTGTACGATCTCGGTGCGCGTTAAAGGTCAACTCCGGCGATTTTTTGACCATGTCAAAGTAATGGTGCTTTTATGTTCCTGAGACGCTCCTGTTACGGGCCCGATAGCAGAAATACTCGGCAAATTGGAGAATAATTTTGAATAAGCAAAGAAGCGCAACACCGAGAACGAAACCCAACCGAGTGCACTGTCTACGTATGACGTAGACGTTGTTACAAACGAACCGGAAGTCGTGCAAGGCATGCCGGTCACGCCGGCGCGGAGTATGAAAACTGTGACAGCCGGGACGACCAGCGAAGCGCCGGCCAAACCAACGCTGTCTGTCGCCTTGTGCACAGTAGACGCTCGCTGTAGCGGCCTAAGCGCCGAAGTTAGCGGTGCCCTCGGCTGCGTCACTTCCGCCGCCTTGCCAACACTGACGTCAAAGACGCAATGTTGCCAATAATTGTGGGAAGCCAGGAAGGCGTTTGCATACAATCTTTAAAATTCATTTGCAAATAATCTGTGCATGTCTCAAGCCTGTAATTTGGCATAAATGGCGGAAACGTGCAAAGGAACGTACCCAGCGAATTTCACTGAGATCCATCGACCTCGAAAAATCGCCGGAGTTGGCCTTTAAAGAATACTAGATGGTCAAAATTTGCGAAACCCTTCGCTACGGCGTCTCACATAATCACATCGTGGTTTTGAGACAAAAAACCCAACAATTATTATTATTGTTATCACTTTCCTTGCGTGTCAATGTGTGTGTTCGCGGTTACTGTGTTGGGTGAGACTTTGTATCACCTGTGGCACATACCCGCATAACATGAACTCTGGTAAGCAGGTATGTGCCACACGTGACTGAGAGAAAGGGTTTCACGACGTACGCGACAGGTATTTTGCGTTATTCTTGTCATGACCAGTGAATCGTGTTCGTCATACACTGATCCTCTGCTATGCCAATTTTGGTGTATTACATGTCATGGAGACGACCAGGAGAGCGCCCAGACGTAGGCGGCTAGATAGATAGATAGATAGATAGATAGATAGATAGATAGATAGATAGATAGATAGATAGATAGATAGATAGATAGATAGATAGATAGATAGATAGATAGATAGATAGATAGATAGATAGATAGATAGATAGATAGATAGATAGATAGATAGATAGATAGATAGATAGATAGATAGATAGATAGATAGATACGCCAAAAGTGTCTGAGGTTTGCTAAGAAATGCTTCGCATTTAAAAAAAAAGGCAGTTGAGCTCATATATAATGCCATTTGTGCAGAAACACCTCGAATAGCATCTTGAATTATCACTACCCATTACTATTCGGCTTTTAATTTTGTTTTATTCTTCTTTACAGTCCACGTAATATTTTCTTTAGAATAGCACCGAAAACTTAAGTTCAGCCGAAGTTCATCACAATCCGCGCTGTTGGAAAATGCTCGGTTGTGCTAACCTGTGTTCGTTGGGCTTCCTACTTTGTACAGCAAGCAAAATATTTTTGCGTCACCAGGGCAGAATGTTAAACTAGTTTTTTCCCAGCATACAGCAATATTTCTAGTAAGTAGCGCAGCTCCCTCCTTGTCCGCAATTGTAACAATAAAATAACCGGCATTTCTATTTTTTATCACGACAAAAGTTATCTTGTCGACCTTCATTATACGGCAGAGCAATTTTTTTTCTCGCCTGCGTGGGCTGATGTTTCAATCAGTTTTTCGTTCTGCACTTGGAAATGTGCTGACAATCGTTCCAGAGTACTGATGTCATATATTATCAAAGCGAAGGTGGGGCTTAGACTGTACTTTAATGGTATTGTTGTACAACTCTCAGGAACTTGCTGCTGTTGCTTTTCCGCACACGCTGTCATTCGCAATTATCTCAGTTTATTCAAGGAATGTTGCCCAGTTTGCCGTTCAGAACCCTCTTTTTTGTTCTGTTCATTTTACATGTGAAGATGTAAACAAAACGTGCAGTGTGCCCGAAGTGCCTTTACCAACAAGTAGGTCCACCTATCAAGACGTTGACCAAAGAGTATAAGGCCTTTATTCAACCCTCATACAACCTTTATCTGCCTGTCTAGATTGCAGGGATTAAGGTGCGTAATAAGTATTAACCATCGAGAGGAGCTAGGGCATGATTGCACCAGCACATGCGAGCGTAGGCGTTCTTTTGAAGGGGAGGTGGGGGGCAGTAGAAAGGCGCCCGTCGGCAGCTTTCTTTCACTCGCGCCGAAGTAAGACTCCATATAGGAGGCGTTGTTTACAGTGTTGCCACTGCGCGTTTATAGCACTGCCTCTATTCACCCCCCTCCCCACCACACTCCTCTCCCCTTTCAAACCATTGTAAACCTTAACTGCCGCCGCGCAACGCTTACTGCCACAGTTTGCGTTCTCAGCCTCTATTTAGAGAACGGCGCGCGATAGAAGGCGTAACCGGTCTCCCTGGCATTGCGTGAGAAGCATTGCTCGCTAGACGGAGCGAAAGCGTTTCACCCGCCCGATTTTTTTTTAAATTTTTGAATGCTTTGTTTCGACGTAATCTTTTGTCTTCCGCGTGTTGCGAGCGCGTCCCTCGTGAACTCGTTCTGCGGAGCACTCATCGAGTGAAGGTCGTACGTGACGAGGACCAACCCCCTTTAGCGAGGCGATAAAACCCGGTGACGTCACAGCTCGTCAGATGGCCGTGTCGCTTTTCACTTCCGTAAAAGAGAGCAGGGAATTTCTTCGGGGACCGGAAGCCCGAGCATCAGAGAGAAAGAAAGAGCGCCTCAAGCCAAGGAGGGAAAAGGCAATGGAAGCAAAAGAGAAAGCGACAGTTTTCGCAGAGAAATCAAAGAAGGAAGAGATGGCGACTGACGATACTCCGAGAGGTCGGTGCCATAGATCGCCGCACTAACCGAAATCTTCCTCCTCGCCGACAGTCTCGCTGTTAAGTACGTGCCGCGTCTGTGTCAACTTAACGCCGCAGTCGATTGTGCGCAGAAAAATGCCTCGGTATTGTCACACGGCCACGTGGGAGACCGCCCCGTCATTTGCCCGGGAAGAGTACGGGGCCGGGTATACCGAGGTGGGCGAAAAAAAGGCGTGAGCTTAGAAAGCGTCGCCGAGGGGGGCGGCCAAACTGTCAATTCAACTCGGGCCGCAAACGATCCGGCACGCGAACGGCGGCGGCGGCTTTGTGTCGCTCGCTTTGACGTGGACGCGCGTTTCGCAACCTAGCTCTGTGTAGTACGTCCTGTGGTGTACGATTCGATTTACCTGACAAAGGTGACCCGTCTGCTGATGCGAGAGGTGACGGCGCACCGGAAGACGTCGCAATCGAGTTTCCGTCGTTGTTATGGGGCGCGCGAAGTGACACTGATGGGTGTCCTTTCGGACGAGTTTGATGCTCCAAGTACTGCGTTCAGGGCGGCTCCCCATATATAACCCGCCGCCACGTTATCTCTGATGCACAAGGTTCGTTGACCCGGAATACTGAGATATAGTACAATCAACCACAAACGCGTTTCAATATGGAAATATGTCCACGTCTTCACGACACGGTGATGGTGTTTCAACGTATGCTGTGAAACTGACCTTGCTTAGACTAGTTAGACCTTACTCACACCTACTTAATAATAATAATTGTTGGGGGTTAACGTCCCAAAGCGACGATATTATTATGAGAGACGCCGTAATGGAGGGCTCCGGAAGTTTCACTCGTGAAGTTCTTTAATGTGCACCTAAATCTAAGTACACGAACCTGAAGCCCTTTCGCCTTCATCGAAAATGCGGCCGCCGCGGCCGGGATTCGACCCCGCGACCTTCGGATCAACAGTCGAGCACCATAACCACTAGACCACCGTGGTGGGTACTCGCACCTGCTTTTTACGGGGCACATTGATGCCATATAGCAGCGCTTTTTAATTAAGCCTTCAGCCGTAACTGCGAGAAAACTATTAGTCTAGTGAGCATGTATTCTAAAGTTTTATACTCGTCTCCTTCTAACCAGCTATATTTCGCAAAGAATGATCAAGGAACAAGGTTTAACTAAGAGGAAAACATAGAAGTCGAGTGGAGGAAGGAAGGAGCGGAAGAGAAAGAAAATGCGAGGTTGTTAACCAGTCCACAATAACTGGTACGCTGGCGAAAGGAATGAGGGAGTTTGAAAGTTAGAGGTAGAAAGAAAGAGGGAGAGAGAATGAAGGAACGTGCTACTCGACCTGGGACTAAGTTAAGCACAACCTTACATAAAGGAGCAGCCTTTAGTCACGTTCAGAACATTGAGGCGAGAGGCATAACTCGAAGAACTGGCTCAAACTTAGCAAAAGAGAGCTGCTGTTAGCTGTGGCATCTCTACGACGTTGCATAGGCTTTAAAGGTGCCGTGTTTGGCTTCGTTCCTTGCTTCGCGATCACGGAAAAAATTGTGGATTCAAGTCGCACCTGTGCTTGCAGGCACTGCGCGCACAGAATGCGGTCACCAAAAGCGTTTAAAAGAGCATCTATACCTTCCTACCTTCCAGCAGAGCTGTCCGAATCGCTCAGATAAGAATGAGCAGATAACTAAGTTATTGGGCAGCCTGTCTACGAAGTTTTATCTTGAGAGTTACCTTTGAAGACGCCAGAAATTACCATCGTTCATATATTACATTTTCAAGCTGATGTCTAACCTTTCACCTAGCTCTCCTGAAATTATATAAGCGGTACCTTTCTCAAGTGCGGTGACTTGCACGGGAGCTTGAACTTGCCATCAGATGCGTGTGGCCGATTAGAAAATCCTGAATTTCTCAGCATCGGATTACGTACACCTTGGTCACGTCAGCTTAGGAGAATTAAGATTAGCGCAAACTTCTGTGAGGTAAATAAACAATTAGGTCTTTAAGGACTACGCTGCAGAGCGAGAGCCAGCATTTTGTTGATGGTCGCATTTAAGCGGTCTCTGTGCACACACTAACGCCGTCGCCACATGGTGACGACAATATCGATGTTACATTCACGGCTCCTGCGTTGTGAACTAAAAGGTCGCCAAATACGGCCAGTGAATATCAGTAGAAAATCGGCGAATGCAAGTGAGCGCCTTAACAGACTCCGCTTGCGCTGCAGGCATGGGAAATGTAATTACATGTACGTACAGTACTCACAAATAGAAACGCGAAAATTTAGGGCTATGTAGTGCACGTACAGTCGCTGGCAGGAGCCGAACCTGCAACCTTCAAATCCGAAGGTTGCAGGTTCGGTGCCTGCCGGCGGCAAATTGTCTTTTCGTCCACTTTACTTTCTTCACATCTGTATCACAATTACTACAATACACCTTAACAAAAACAAAAGGGAGCGAGAATGGAGCAACGGGCTGCGTTTCTCCTTCGGAGCAGCGACTTCCTTCTTTGCGGAAGCTTTACCCGTCGCGTCCTCTTGCAACAATAGCAAGCGCAAAAACATTTCTCCTTAACCCACGCGGTAGTCTTGAACATGTCACCTAACGCTGCCAATTAAAAAAAGGCCATATCTCATATATGGATCATTTATGAAGGGGATTGAAATGACTGAAATATGGACGCTGTTTATGAAATGTAGAGATTTTTATTCCACGGTTATGTTTCAGCATGTCACGTAGACCAGTCACGTAGGTGTAGCTTACCCCCCCCCCCCCCCAAAAAAAAAAACGTTATCAATTGCAATAGGCGAGTAAATAATGTTAAAGCATCATTTCGCGAAGTCACAAACATTCTATTCCTTGTGAAGCCGCGAGCCTCTAGCAAAACGTCCGCGAGCCTCGCGTTTGAGACCCCTGTGCTAGAGTATGTGTAAACGCGCGTGTGTGTATAATAAAGAAAACAAAGCAAGCGCGTCTGTTTGTATATGACTGTAGAGGTTTGTTCATGTTGTGGGTTCTATAAACGTGAACGAATTGTGCATTGAATTCATTCAGTGCGTGCTCTATGAATATGTCTCGCCTACCTTGTAAACGTGTGTATTTACTCTACATTAAAGGGGTCATGAAGCACCGCTTGGGCTGATTGAAAAAACACATCCTGCGGAAAGCTGACACGGCTATGAACTGCTCTGCCAAATATTACAGTCGTGCGCGCCGCGTAATGGCCACAAGCGGAGCGCGAAGTTGCCGTTTCCCCAGGCACCCTCTTTTCAAACAGAGGCCGGTTCTCACTCTCGTCGGTGGGCGGGGCGTCTGTCCGCTGTTCGTCGCAAGAGACATAGCATGCTTATTGGCCGATAGCCGACGTAAATCGAGAGCGGCGTTCGGATCAGATGCGCTTCTGGCCGCGGGGTGCCGCCACTTGCCGGCGCCGCACTCCTCAGTACACGGTAGCCGCACTCGCGCAAGCGAATCACAGCGGGAGAGCGATCGCGTTTCATGACGCGCGCTGGCGTAACTTCTTTCCCCCATGCCATCCCTCCCTGTCTAGCTTCCAGTGCGCTCGTCGGCACGAGAAAAGAGAGAAAGCGCTGGGAGCGTGCGCCAAACCCCCGCAACTCCGCTGATTCTTGACGGATTCGAGAAATTTTTGCGGCAATCGATTCGGGAGGCAGCACACTCCGATACTGAGGCCATTAGATCATTACTTGGAAAAGTGGTTCATGACCCCTTTAACCTTCGGCGTCCTTGCGTTAAGCGTGAATGTGTCTACCTCCCCAACTGTTAGTCAAAAGCCCATTCTGTGGTAAAGTGCCTTGACGCGCGCTTAGAGGACGCACGCATACACTGTTCTGTAGTATCATCGCACTCCGCCTTACAAGTAATTGCGTGTAATTTTTGTACCGTTGGCTCCTTGCAGATGACGCCAGCTGCCGCCTACTTCACGGCTGTGGCGCCGTCCCATCTCCATTTACTCACATGTTGTTAAACAGCTATCTACAGGAGCTATGCTCTGTTGCACCGGTATTGTTTTGCTGCGATCAAGCGTACTTTTTGGAGGCACATGTTGGGACCGATTGCCCCGTAAACGCGTAGATAACGTCGCTACACCGTGTTCAAGAAACAAAGACAGCAAGCCTAACGTGCAGTCTCCGCGTGAGAACTCTTTTGCAGTATCCGTCTCTTCCAAATTGAATGCCGTCTCACTGGCCGAGCGAAAAGTGCGAGTTACGTCTTTCCATGTCGCGAGCTTTTCGTCAGCACCGATTTGTCTCTTAGATTTCATTGTCATATCGTCTGATAAAAAGCTCAGCGAGACCTTCTTATGCGATGGCCAGAGGCCTATACTGTTTATCTGTTGAGAATCGATGCAATTGTTAGGCCTAATTCTATTGCTTGCTTCGCTGGCCTGGAGTCAGCCATCTTGATTTTGACGGAGGAGGACCGTTTCTCTGCGTCAAAAGAGAGAAACGTTCCCCCATTTAAAGGCGAACATAGGGGATATCGCCGCTCCTCCTTTAAAACAGCGAGGGCCGCTCCATTTTTTTGAGTGTACACTTAAAACAGTACAAAGTACAAATAATGCCCCCTATACCTTCCTTGGCTTTATTATTTGCTGGCCTACATAACTAAAGTAAGATGAATATAACAGCAAAGATATTTGTTCACGCTAAGTAGCTAAAACAATTAGCTTGTCAAACAGGGAATTTTATTGGGTACTGATAACAATGGTTCACATGAGCGTAACCCTATGGGGTAACAAACACTGTATATTGGACACGCATACATACACGAAGACACAATAATCGTCGGTCCGATTGCACTATGTCACCATAGCATGCCACTGCCGCATTCAGAGTCATAAAAACTGCAATGCGCGTGAAGGAAGAGATTGTAGCAGGTTGTACATATACATAACTAGGTATCCGGTGCAGGTGACCCTTTCATCTTTAGCAGCTTGCCAAGTGTCGTCGGAAGTTTCTGGGTTCATATTCACTCGTCCTAGGTTTGCCTTCCGCCGCGGCGGTGCAGTGGACAGGGCGCTTGACTACTGACACAATCCGGGTACAAAATGGGTACAAATCCGGGCAGCGGCTACTGCATATAGATGCAGGTGAAGTGCTAGAGGTCCCGCGTACTTAGATTTAGGTGTACGTTAAAGAACCCCAGGTGGTAGAAATTTCCGGAGCCCTCAACTACGGCGTCTCTCGTAATCACATCGTGGTTTTGGGACGTAAATCTCCTACAATTACTAAGGAGAAAGACTTAGATTCCTTATAAAACGTGAAAATCGACCGTCGGCTTCCGACGACGTAGGCGTCAACCAGGGGCGCAGGCAGAAATTTTTTCGAGGGGCGGGCGGACATCCTCCTTGATTTGAAGTGGGGGCCGGGCAGGCAGATGTGGTCAAGCGTCATTTTGGGCTCTGTATGCCATAGCAAAAAAAAAAGGGGGGGGGGGGGCACGGGCCTGGTGTGCCCACCCTGGCTACGCCACTGGGGTCAATACGAGCCAGTGGCGTAGCCAGCGGTGGAAGGGCACACCAGGCCCCCCCCCCCTCCGAAACTTTTTTTTTGCCGTGGCATATATAGCCCAAGATTACACTCGACCACATGTTACTGCTCGTCCCTCACTTGAGAGATGAAGGTGGTGCCCCCCCACCCCCCGAAAAAATTTTCTGCCTACGCCCCTGATACGAGCGATGCGAAAAATCGTCACTTGATGACGTCACCATATAACGTCACTTAATGTGACGTCACATGATGACGTCATCACATGACATCATCGCTTGGTCAAAGGCGGCCAATCACGGAGGTAGTCCGAAACCACGTGATATAAAGAAAGCTTCCGCAGGAGGGCGGGGGAGGCTCAATACATCGACTGCGAAGAAACAGAAGATGGCTTTCGCCTTCGGGTCGCCTTAGGCTATAGCATAAAGGACCCTGGGAGTTTTATTAGGTTTGCTTTCATGGCTCCCGAAACGTCTTCAATAATATTGAGGTCAGCCTCCGGTGAGTCCAGCATAACATCACCCCCTTGAGTTCCTCCAGCATCATCCTGATGTTCCTTGATGATGTGCGCAGGGTTCCCCATTAGGGTGGGGGGAGAATCTCACCGCAGCCCCCCCATTGGTCGATTTCGGAAAAAAAAAACAAGCTTCGCAGTGGATGCAAAAATAAAAATGAAGTGATGACGTGCTTCTCAAACGACCTGCCTTTGATCCCTAACTTTTCGGGGGTAAAAATGGGTAGAAAACAGCTCTTCGAAGCAACATCATGGTCCTCGGCTACCATTATTGTCAAACACCTGTATGGTCATAACCTTGCTTTTTAAAGAATGACGGGACAGGTACGACTGAGTAAAAGTATGGAGCAGAGTTGGTGCCCCCTTCACTTGGTGAATAGGGCTTTACTTATGCCGCAAATAGTAGCAATAGCCTTTAGAACATAATCTATAGAACATAAGAAATCATGTGCTACTTAATCACGTCGCTATTCGAAGCCGCTGTGAATGACAATGGCAGTCTGAGGAGTGGTAAAAGACTGCCGGCGCTTATGGCGTTATACACGTTAAGAGAGCTGCATCCACTGCAGATTACCATGGTGATTAATCTGGGCTGGTGTCCAATTCGCAGGTAGAGAAGTGACGGTGTGAAGCTGTAGAGATACGAACTCGTAAGCTAATAATATACTGAGCATGCATGTCTAAGATATAGCCAGGCATATAGCCTAGGATACAGACTAGGATATAGCCGAATGCCACTGACTCCCAAATGAAAAAAAGTAAAGCTAATAGCTGGCTATTCTTCAGCATTGACAAATAAAAGTATTTTCTTGCGCTGAATGAGTTGGTGCTGTACTGAATTCAGCTCATGAATGCTACCTGAAATTAACGGTGTGTGAGGAACACCGCTGCGGGTCCCATCTTGACGGAAAGATTGACTTGTTAGTGAAGAAAACTTGTTTCCACTTGTCGACAGTCCATTGTTTTATCTATCTATCTATCTATCTATCTATCTATCTATCTATCTATCTATCTATCTATCTATCTATCTATCTATCTATCTATCTATCTATCTATCTATCTATCTATCTATCTATCTATCTATCTATCTATCTATCTATCTATCTATCTATCTATCTATCTATCTATCTATCTATCTATCTATCTATCTATCTATCTATCTATCTATCTATCTATCTATCTATCTATCTATCTATCTATCTATCTATCTATCTATCTATCTGTCTGTCTGTCTGTCTGTCTGTCTGTCTGTCTGTCTGTCTGTGGGGTCACATGGTTGCTTCAAAAGGTTAATTTCTTTGTGAGAGAGGGCAATTGAGGGAGAGCATACATAACTCATAACTAGAGACCGGATTTTAGGCAAATGCCTATTTTTTTCTTTGCGCTGAGGGTGAAAGCAACTGGGGGCGATGTGCGCTCGCACGAGCAGCCAAACTCTCTTCCGATAACTAAATAATAAACCATGATCGGCACCACTGTACAACCTTGCAGAGCGCTCGGCCACGCGCTCGCGTGATGTAGCTCATACTGAGCGTGATAGTACGTGTATACACACACACGCAAAATTGAAAAGTTTCGGTGGGTGTTGCGGTTCACTGCCAGGGAAGAAATTGGCTATACGCGATTGGACTCGGCGAATAGAAGGAATACCTCCCTTCTGGCTTTTTGCTCCTGCTCTGCCCTTCTCAGTCATGCCGAAAAGACACCCAGGATTGTGTTGATTCGACAGTGGACACTTGACTCACCCTGCAGAACACGGGAGAGACTGTGTTCTGCGAACTTTGCGGGACAAAGCACAATTGCGCGGCTTTGTTCAACTGTTGCCACCTCTGTGCCATCTTAAGCATTAACATTTCTGTTTTCCTGTCGTAGATAGAGGTCGCGTACGTCTTCGTTCGAAATTATTTGCATTTATGTCAAAGTTTATTGAGCTTATATTTGCGATATCGGAGGCCTAAAACGTTGGTTTTCCTTCCTATTTTTTGGCACCTAAAACGAGCCTTTTTTAATGCCTAAAAATCCGGCCTCTACTCATAACACGTGTCGGTGGCACTCTCCGACACGGAGGCTGATATGCCTTTTTTATTATTTTTCTCTACCATTTTTTATTTTTTATTACTGAAATTTTCCTTCCTTCTCGTGTCCGTCCCTTCCTTTCTGTACACAAGTCTGTCCATTATCGAAATAAAGTAAGTTGTTAGCGCATCACCCTGCGTTGTCTCTCGTTTGTTCCTCTGTCCGTGTCATGACTGGCAGCGCATTACAAGATGAAGACGTACCAACTAGCCCCTGTTGCAGCCTTATTAGTCTGCTTATCGTTGTCATAAACCGCCTCGAGGGAAGCATATCGTTCGCATGCGGAACGTTAGGGAGCGCTGCAATCACGGCGCACATAGGCGCAAGCGGCCATGTCACGCGGTATCTTTTTTTTTTTTTTTTGTATTTCGCAGGCATCTGTAGTAAGCACGAAAACACCAATACTTAAAGACAGAAAGTTAGAAACTGTCTAACCAGACGTTGCGCAAGCTGATCTGCAACTTTCTCGTTGGAATTTTTTGCCCAGCTTTGTTGCTTCAAAAGTTAGTAACTAAAGATGACTAATTTGGCAATTAAGAAAAACAAGAAATAGTGCGACGTACTCCAGGTAATAGCCAGCAACCTGCATTTGGTCGCGTCGTCATAGAGTGCATCGGCATATTTTTAAACTCTGACTAGAGATAGCTAAGGCATCCTGTATACTGGAGTTTGCTTGGTATTACATAAGCACACGATGAACATGAATGACAGGTCACGACATGAATAGCAATATATTCGCCTCATGTATGTCATGACATGAGTGAGAAGATGCCATCATGGTGACATTGTGGTCGTTTCATTACCTTGGTATACACCATCATGTGCATGCCATGATGCGCATGCCCAACACTGACGACGAATCATAAAACTAACATGCATGTGATCTACATCATGACTTGAATGGCTTTATTCACATGAAGCCTACGCCGTTGACGTGGTGTGTGTGAGAATGTGCATGCATGCGTGACAAACATGCAGTAGTGAATGACGTATCACGAAATGACATGTATGTCATGAAACGAATGGCCAAAATGACCAGATAGGGTTTCACTCATTTCTTTATCAGGGATATCGGAATACGCATGACATAACATAAATGATAATGCATGACGTACATTCCACGACGTGCACCATATTCATTTACTCGCATAATACCAACATTTGTTGGCCAATTGGCGGTTAGTGTCCGCTAATGGTGATTAGTGGAGGTCTAACTGTTGACTAGCACTGGCTAATGGTGGCTAATGCTTGCCAGTGCTGGGTAGTGGTTGCTATCGTTAGGCCAATGCTGGCTAACTGCCGGCTAGTGCGTACTAATTCTCGCTATAAGGATGGTTAACTGGTGGGTAATGTTCCTTAGCAGAGACTAATATCACCTAACTGTCGGATGTTTATGGCTATGCTTGTTAATTTGGCTAAATGTTACCTAGAGGTGTATAATTCTGGTTAACTGTCAGTTAGTGTTGGCAGTAAAATACTGTAAAAAAGTTGGAGGACGCTTGAGCTTGGCCTTCAAGAGCAGACCGCGATAGCGTAATCGGGCCCCGTTCACATCGGCTTCTCAATTGATAGCCTTGCTTTGCTCCTTGGTGAACACCTCTACCGCGCCGCAAGGAAAGGAACGTCTGTGCGAGTAACATTGTCCGTTTAAAACTATCTCATTATGCTAACTACAAGTACAGTGGCGAACCGCCCACTACGCCACAATCCTTCCTTTTGCGAATCAGCGAAATACCCACTATGCGTCCGTAAGGCAACACGCGAACCTACGTAGCTGCTCACTTTGTTGATGCTTTTGCTGTTGATGATGGTTAAATATGTCTGAGCGCTTTGTAATGGGTGGACCTTTAAACCAACCAGTCCTTGTGGAATTCACGCATTTTGACGCCTGGCGCGATTCTACGCTTCTGCCGCGCAACATGTCATGCGTGAAGGAGACCTCGCATTACATGACATTCGTATAGGGCCTTTTTCGGAAGCAGTTCTAAGCAACGGTGGGGCGTTGTGGTAGAACACCTGCTTGCCAAGCAGAATGCCGGGCTTCGATTCCCACTTGAGCCGAAGTTTTTTTATTATTAATTAAGTTGCATCGATCTCGAATTTCCACTCACGGACAACGCTGATTTTTCGCCCACAACATACTACGCCGACGTTGACATCGGAATTTCTGCGAAACGAGCTCTTTAACAGCGCGCTCTCCGATTCAGGTATGGGAACCCTAAAGACCACCGTGCAAATCGGTTTAAACCAAGCTTTGACTTGGCCCCGCTGGAGAGACGCGCGGGCGAAGGAACCCCCGCGCTCCTTCCCAGTTCAGACGTGGCTTTGATTGGCGTTCTCGTGGTGCCTCACTGGAATTATATACTGAAAATGGGCTACACCCGGAGAAACGATTGTCATAACGGTGCATTTCGGCACGAGAAATAGCAAGATTATTTGGCCAATTACAGAATGCCGCACTAAGTCATAAACTGTTGGCACTCGTCCGCAGGCATGTGGTCTTGCTGGCACTGCAGCTTCACTGCAGCTCCGATAAATTGAAGGCAAAAACAGTCGCCACATGTTTCCTTTCGTAAACTTTAATACTCGCACACACACGAAACTAATCGGGGAAAAAAAGTTGATTACAAAGGATGATCCTTGGGCTCGCGTTGCTGTTTCACTTGGCGAATATCATGCTGCATATCAAGCTGTAGGGAACACACCTGTAGTGGAGAAGTCGCGCGTACACAAAAAGAACAGAAAAGAAAAGACAGGGACAGAGGCCCTTGACAAGTGCATGAAGAGCTCGCTGCAGAACTTGAGGAGGATTTTGTTAGTAAAAATGTATATCAAATGTAAAGCAGCGCATTGCAAATGTCGTGCTTAACAGCAAGGATAAACGCTTATTGTGGTACACGGTCTTTGCTGAATATGAGCGAATTTGCACGCCAAACACAAAACAAAGTGACAGTATAAAAAAGAATATCGTATAGAGGTTAAACAAGCAGTAACACGAAATAAATAAACCGGTGGTTGAAAGAAATAGCGTACGTCGCTGACCTGAGCGACAAGTGCAGAAGAAGGAAGGGGGTTATGAGAAGGAAAGTATAGCTGTGATATAAATATGCATAAGCAGAAGATATGTCTAGCAGGAATAAATGAGAAAGAGATTTAAAAGAAAAACAATGCCGGCACTTGTAACAGAAGGTTAGTGTGCATTCAGAAGGATGGTAGAACGACAAAAAAGCATGCTTGACTATCTACTCGCACTCGTACCAATATACAGCAGTCTACGGTTTCCTAAAGAAGCTACTGAAGTCTCCTGCACTGACTGAGCTCCACTGGTGGTAGTAGCCAAGGAGGAGAAGCGTTATATCGGTGGAAATGACTCGTGCACATCGTGATACAATTTGACTCTGGCGAGGTGTTTCACTGAAGCTGTTGGAAGTTCCTTTATTTTGTGGTGCTTACTACGATGCGGGCACAGCGGTCAGAGCCGGGTTGGAGTAGAAGGCATCGGCCGGAGCACTGGGAGCGGTGCCCGGCTCGTTGGTGGACACGGACGCACGGAAGCCTCCGGCGTCGGCGACGTAATCCACGCGGCGGTAGACGCCGAACGCGTCCGTGTATCCGTACGAGCCCGTGCGCGAGTTGGTCTCGTCGCTGGTCTCCTCGTGGTAGTGGTGTCCACCCTCCAAGGGGTTCACCGAGTCGTAGCTGAAGTGGTACGGCTGTGGAGGCTGTGTGTCAGGAACAGAGGTGAAAGAACAGAGCAGTCAGCGGTGAGACATGGCGGGCAGATTCCTATCTAGAACGGGCCTACAACACAAGCACCGCTTCTCGTAAGCGCAGTTGTCAATCAATCAAAATATTTATGCACGATTGTTTTAACTGTAGAGCTGTTCTACGCCTGGCGACGTATGAGTATCCGCGTCGCATGTCACTCTCCGGTTCCCAGATACACCCACAGATGGCGTGACTACCACGGTCGCGGATGAAGCTGTAGCCGCATAGTGAAATTAGCATAGCGTGGCTCTAACTTGAATAGGGCCTAAAATCCCTGCAGCAGGGGTGGTTGTGGCAAGGGCTGCAACACGTCCTTTCCCGTGCGTCTCTACTCTACAAATAGCGTAGTCACAGACAACAACACAAAATCACAAAACATCAGAGAAGATTACAAAAGAAACACTGGAGAACCGCACATCCGCGGTTCCTTCAAATTTCACACTGGGTGTAACCGGAGTAAGTTTTTTGTTTGCTGATATGCTCATATAGTTATTGTGAATACCCTTGACAGACGAAATTTTGTGAAATGAACTGGTAAAGAAGGTTACCCGCATTTCGGAGTGGTCTTAAATATTAAATAAATAAACATATTTCTTATCTCCATTTCTTCCGCGTACGTAATGCTCCAGCATGGCTTAAACCACACTCCGTACAGAACTACTAAATTCGTGCGCGGTCATTTTCATTGTCTGCATCATCGATACCATAAGGACACACAGGGTCTTTTTGTATTCACCTAAGACGTCTCGAAGGCGAAATCCATCGTCTTCTTCTTCCTACCAGTCTATGTATTTATTATGTATATTATGTATCTAACGTGGTTTTCTTACTGCCTCAAGGATCAGAGGCCTACAAGCGTTCTGCATCTTCACTGGCTATGCGCTGCCTCCGTGATGGGACCACCTTTGACCAAGCGAGCATGTCATAGGATGACGTCATCGTGAGATGTCATTTTATGTGACGTCACTGTCATTTCACGATGACCTCATTAAGATGTCACACATTCTGGTGATCTGTGATGTCATGGCGGCGCCATATGGCGACGTCATCGTGTGACGATGATTTTTTACATCACTCGTGTTTACGCCGCCGACGCAGACGGTCAATTTTCGCATTTGATGACGCATATAAGGCTTTCGCCTTAATAACCACAACTGTCATCGTCGGCAGCAGTGTCATAACAGGCATTCATTCACAAACGCGCACTGCGAGATCTAGGCTAAGCCTCACAACATCCCTAGTTAGTACAAACGTATGCATTGAATAATAACGTTAGCGTTGATCGGGGCTGATTTCCTCGTAGGTATTTGGTACAATATACATATCTCCAAACCACTCATATCTGACCCTTTCTGTACATATTACTGTGTGGGGCTGAACATTTGACACACTAACCAAAATTACTTCTTTTCTAGCCTTGTCCTAGCGCTGAGCATTATATACCACCATCAACTATGTCGAAGTAGATCAATTTAGAGCACCAAGCATGACGGTATTACTTAAAATTAAAAAATAAAGTAGCAAAGCTGACGAAAAAGTATCTAGCGCAGCTCTAATAACAATTATATAAACGTATATCTATGTATAATGCATGGCTTAGGTTGCGTCACACCTTCCGATGAAACATTTATGTAGCAATTCATAATATTAACAAAATGCTCAGGGAAACGATTAGCGGTTACATTCTAGCGCACTTACGTAGATGGGCTCCGGGTAAATGAGCTGCGACATGGCGCAGGCCACAATACTGAGGAAGATGAGCTGAAAAACAGAAAGAATGGTTACGTTTAGGGTACACATAATATTTATTCAATATCCTTAGCATTTTATCACGATGACTTAAAACTGCAGCTAGTTGGGCACACTTAGTTTTTTTCGAAAATATCTTTAGCAAAGACTCTAGCAGATCTTTCGTGTTCATTCGAATCATTTTTTTTAAATTTGCAGCATTCTGATACGGAACGCGCCACAGCCCTGTAAAGCCCTGTAAAAATTCATATTTTTGTTTACGCTGTCATACATTATTATTTCGATAAACGAGAGAATAATCCACTTCCACGTGGTAATGAATAGTTTAGAGTTGTTTTATTTATGTATCTTTCTCTACCGCAATTAAACGGCTAATAATGTGGCAGTACGCAAGCTTAACATACGTGAATTTTTATAAAAATCCAGGCTTAAACAGATCATACCCGTACCCAACGCCGGGCACGACTCGCAAACATTCAAAGCAAAAAAAAGTCAACATGAAAATAGTTTCTACGATACACATCCTCCTTGCAACACATGCGCTCCATCATTCTTTAGAAAATTTATAACAGCTGCACCACAGCAATATTTTGTTTAAATACATGTCATTCACTAGTTGAATAGGGTATCTGCGCATATTTTTGAGCATTTAAGAATATTAAGAACTATGTATTTGTGTCGCGTAAGTTCCAGGACAAAACCACGAAATCCTCTAAATATCCTAATGCATTTAGAACAGAACAAATGCTCGTTAACCTGAAAAAATCAAAGAGAGTACCTCCTGTACAACAATAATACTGCGTCATGTAGCAAGGAATGAAAAATAATGTTATGTTATGTCTCTTGCTTTGTCCTCTTTAGCAATATTTTACAGTACGACAAATATTACGAAGTAATCACATTTCAATGTTGAATGTATGTTGTGGAAACTACATTGTTATATGATTGTGATACGTATTGCAGCAGGGATTTATATAATCAAACCATGAACGACACTAAGGCAAAAAACCGCTCATAAGCGCTGAGGCGTACGCATATATCAAAAAGTCATATCTGGACTACTAAAATGATCTGAAAGGCTACACTGCCGAAGGAATACTGAAGAAAACCGTTCTAAAGAACGTTACAGCTTTGCTGCTTCCCCTACTAGTGCTGGACACGCAAGTGAACAAAGTGCTTAGCTAGTACACAAACATGTATTCCCAAGTAATGCAAACCGTCTGCATGTGAATGCAATGTAGATCGTTTAGTTTAGAATGATCCGCATATGATGCGTGCGATTGTATGCATAGATTAGGGGAATGGTCTGGATGTGATTAGTTGAATTCAACTT
Organism: Rhipicephalus sanguineus; assembly: GCF_013339695.2. NCBI lineage: Eukaryota > Metazoa > Arthropoda > Arachnida > Ixodida > Ixodidae > Rhipicephalus > Rhipicephalus sanguineus. Next base: position 162,053,848 of record NC_051178.1, on the reverse strand, counting down.
CGAAAAGACTCACAATGGCTGTAGGATCCCCGTAGTGGCTGGAATTTTCACTACCATTTATTTCTCAATGAGCATCGAAAGCTGGGTACACGACAGTTTTAACTTTAAACACTAATTGATTCACTAATTAGAGCCAGTGAGCTAGTTGTAATGAACGGTATTCCATAACTAATCAGCCAACGTTGTATTTGCCGTCTAGTATCGCTCATTCTAAGTGATCCTAGTCGTGAACACTTCTCGTATTTGACGAACCTAAATGTAGCAAATAAACTACCAAATAATAAAAGCAAACTTTAAACTCTACGCCCATTATAGTAAACTATAAACCATTACGTGTTCGTCATCGAAAAGCGATATCATTTGCAATTACCGCAATCGGAATGTTTTCTTCGGTGGCTCATTGATGTGTAATCAGTACAGAAATCTACGCGAGTTCTGTTAAGGATAATTGCAAATCTTGCGCAAACGCGTGTACTGATTGGTTACCGAGTGAGAACATTTCAGCGTGGAGCCTACGTGATCATATTGCCTCGCCGATATCACAGTCTTCCGTCAGTGTTCAAAAGGCGCTGGCTGGTATTAGTTGCGACTTCTGCATGTTTTACATTCATTCAATATAACCACCCTCTATAGCGTCTATTGCGGTTGCATGACTTATACGGAATGTTGCTTGTAATGTGCAGTCCAGCTCGTTTCCAAATGCACAATACATTACAAGCAGGCATTCTGTTCTTGCGGCACTACTCCGTGTAAAAAGTCTTCACGAACAACTGCATAAAGAGATAATCTCTAAATAGCTTTCTTTCTTTGCGCGTGTATTAAAAAAAAACAGCATTAAAAAAGAAAGAAAAAACTAGTCGGTTAATAATTTATCGTTTGCTTGAGCCAACAGTTCACATTTTATCATTGATGGCTCTTAATCATGGAGTCAAAACAAGTTGGAGTAACAGAAATTTACGTAACATTTTCTGCTATATTTAATGAAATACTCCACTCGTATAACAGCTTCTAAATGCTGACCTGTTATGAGCTTGCATTTCTGTATGAAAAATGAAAACTGAAAACTCTCCTAAAGAGTGTAATGTAATAAGTGTTAAGCCAGAATGGTACGAGTAAGTCAGAGTGCTAAGCCAGAGTGCAAGTCAGAGTACTAAGCTATAGTGTAAGCCAGAGTTTCGGCCTAATGAAACCTTTTCTACGTGTAATCCTTTGTCTGCCTCGTCTCCCAAAGGTATCCAGTGTGATGAAGATTGTAATACCGGCCGCCGATTCATGTCTCATAAGCTCCGATGCTACGTCAGGCAAAGCGAAGAACCGAAGGTACCAGCAGCGCACTCAGGGAAACGAAAGCAGTCCCACAAGCTGAGCATCGAGCGTCCCGGGCAGGCCTATGCATGGAGGATGGATCACACATATCGCCCGAAGTCTTGGTCGACTGTCTTGAAGCGTGGCAGTGGATCGCCGCGGATCGAGGCACTCACCTTTGCGAGCATTGTGTCTTCGTACGGGGGTGGCTTAGCCGCACACTGAACCAGATAATTCTGTCGCGGGTCGTCTCTCGGAACGAGCTCTTTTATACCCTCGCTATGGTTTCCAATGCCGTCGAGTGGCGCGTTACCGTGAATACGCCATCAATATTCCGCGCATCCGGTGCCTCACGTCCCCTTGACTTAATTTGCTTCGCGGGAGGAGCACCTGCTTTGAGGATTACAGACAGCCTTGCCCGGGGGATGCGAGAGGGCGGGGGGAGATTCAAAGACTGCATTAATGGGACCCTGCGATTGTCGGAGCGTCGCTTTGTCTTTCTTTCGCCCCCTCCATCGCACCCTCTTTATCTGAGAAACAAGGCATGGGAAGGGGGTAGGGGGGGGGGAAATCTGGCGGCATTTTGCGTGTACAGCTCTCCAGCGAGCGCAGGTCAATTGTTATGTGCCCGTTGTCACGACCGCGATCTTGCGCAACCTCGCGAACCCCACTCCCCCTGGACTACACCATCTCCACCAGCACAGCCGTTTCTTCTGAGAGAGAGAGAGAGCGTTTTTTTATCTTCGACCTGAGTCGCGTCGTTCCGCAACTTTTCCGGACGAAGAGTGCTGAGAGCCTTCGTACGCCGGGAGAAACACCCTTTGGGTCGTCGTATAGTTGTAGTCGACTTTTTTTTTTTTTCGGATCACTGCTTTCACCCCGCGCAGTTGAAAGCGCTGCGATTTGTACGTGCCCTACCGTCGATAACCGAGCACCCCACGTGTGAGCGCAGGGGTATACGCTTGTACGAAAATACTACTCTCCTCTTCCCTCCCGAGGAAACGCCCGAAGCGGAGCGCCCCGTACGTGTGCAGTGCCGTTACCTTCTACGGAGCCAGTACCGAGATCTTGATGGCCTGACGACAAGAGGCTCTACAGAACAAGGAGATTTGCGAACGCTTGCCGTTGCAGGCGGGGTGCGTTGAAAAGTAAAAGGACAAACAGACAAAGTCGGATGTTATTTCGCTCCTGCTTTTTTATTCAATTGTGATACAATCTGTATGCACCTTCGTGCGGGTTTAGCTGCGTCAGTAACTCACCGAGACATGCACGATGTCTACCGGCTACCGATTGCAGTGTAAAGAAGAGGCAGAGAAAGCTGGCTACAAGAACTCGCTGCATACTCGGCATTGCTCGTTTCCGCAGGAAAGCCCCTAGACGACGAAGAAAATATGAAGCCAGGGTCGCTGATGTTGCAACATTTCAGAAGGGTTGCGCCGAGAAACAACAACAACATTTCAGAAATCGGCGAAGCGTTAGCACAAGGTCTGCGTCCGCGGTTCAGTTGAATATTATCGTCCGTGAAGGTTCCTGAATTCTTCTCACAGCTATAGTGCATCTTTAGCGATGAATAAAGCACGCAGTAAATTGCAATTAATCAAAATTCGAGTCATCCTGAAGCAAAATAAAAAAGAAACAATGCACACATCAAGTAAAGATGTCTTAACATCGATCCCGCTCTAGTGCAATGAACAAGAGCCAGCGAGAAGATAGCAATGTTTTGCCCATAACTGTATTGTACTTTATGGCGTGAGATTTTTGAAGTCGTAATTGACGGGGCATTGATATACATGAGCAAAGAAGCACGAGATTTTCTTTCGCAGTTTGTCGATCACCTCGTTGAGGCTTTCGCGCAGTGCATTTATGATTTCAGCGATTGCAATCGCGCATGAAAACGTTACTTGAACAAGACGCGCGGTTAGGTTGTAACTGAATTTCCGTACCGTGGCAAACAAGATGCCGCTGCAAAGCCTTCCTTGACTTTGTGCGGAAACTAGTTGCACAAAATCGCCTGGCCACTGTTTTGTTAGGTTGGGAAGGCATTCTCTGATAAATTATTCGTGCGAAAATTCGGCTGCCTGCCACCTTGCACGCATGAAGCACACGTTTAATTTTCTTTTCCTGGTATTAGAATTACATGGAGTTTTTACCTACTAAATTGTTGGAAACAAGGCCGTCAGCGCTTAACACTAGCCTCACACGACCTTAAAATGCCGACGTACGCAAATCCTCTTTTTTTTTTTTTGTGGTACCAAATATACCGACACTCCCGTGCCTGTAATCACTGCTATATCTGCATTTCACGTCGCCATTGCATGTCATTCGACGCACGAACATAATTCGCTGCAGAATAGTCGCAATATGTACACAGCTGTCCAATCTACAAGTCGGATTGTTCATAAAGGAACTCCCGATTGCTCAAGCAGATCGAATCTTGGAAATGGCGAAATGCGTTCCAAGCGTTTCGTCACCTTCCAGTTGGTTTCATAGTGTTCATTGCCAAAGACATAATGGCGGACGCGCGTGGTGTGTGGGCGGAGTAGCCGTTTTCTATCGGTGTGAGCATAACGATTGATGTCAGTTTTTCCTAGCCTAACAAAGCAATTAGTGACAGAAGGAGCCTATGAAAAGCAATAAAGATCCAGGAGAGTGCACGTGCGTGTGTAACTTGTCAACAATAAATCATTTCAATGAAGCTGAAACGTCTACAAGGACAGATGCAATTACAAGGATAATAGCAGGCTTTTCAACAAGGAACGATTGCACCAAAGGTGATTAGGTTCACGCTGAATTGGTAGTTGGCAGAATTTCCCGAGAAGGTGGTGCCATGTGCCATGTGAGGTTAAATAAACCTGTTTTAATGTGCTAGCTGAGATTTAACAGCATTGAGCTCACCGATTGTTAGGAATAAGAGTTCCTGGAAGTATACACAGGAATAGCTGTTCGTCAATGATAATAACGTTGTGGACAGGTCACCTGCGGCCCCATTAGTCGCGCTTCAGCTAGCAGCCCGGAATACTGCTCTTCCTCTCGTAGATTTCAACAGGATCTTACTTTCCATACTAGTCATTTTCGTTGTCCTCGTTGGTGTACCGTATTTCATCGTTTATAGCGCGCCCCTTCTCCACAAAGCGCTCCCGCAACATTCGAAAGAGGGACAATCAGCAAATACAAGGACTAAGTTATATTTAAGTTAGGCGTGAACGACAGCTTAAAAATACGCCCAAATGAGTTCAATCTAACACACATTTCTCGAAACGAAACATAGCCTCGCTCTTCCGGGCATCATTTGTGCCCGAGCCTCCAGCAAAGGCACCACCAACACTGTCGTCGGGTTCCCCGCGTCATTGGCGTGAGTAACACGCTTGAATGTACGATGTGCTGATTGTCGGCGCTCGCAACAGACAGTGAAGTGTGTTTTACGGGTGCAGTGGTGCGTGCACCTCCTGTAGCAAACATCGCCGCGTTTGCACACGGGAGTTCACTGCATGGGCTGTCCCTATACGCTCGGTATAGGAAGCGGCAAAACTCCTCGTGTATTTGAGCTCCATATATGTGATGTCTAGCAAGAAATCAAAGGGCGTTGATGTCCAGGTCTAACGCCGGGGCTCCCGATGCGTGACGAATCGTGGGCACGCAGTACCCAGCAATGGCGACAGCGGGGGTTCCGTCTTCGACGGGCTTTACCGATTGTGGATCGAGAGCGTCACGACAGGCAGCCGCAGTTTCTGATGACGGGGACTGTTTGCCCTTTGGCGGTGGGACGAATGAGTGAGTGCAAGCCAGACGCGGAACGGACAACGACTGTGCGCTCACGCCGCAAATTATGCCGTCGCCAAAAAGCAGAAAGGCAAGCATGCGCCTACAACAATTCTGGCGCGCGCACCTGGTGTCATCGGGATGTATAGGGTCGAGAGAGCGCCGCAAAATCGTGCATTAGCATCGCTATCCCTCGTGAGGCAGTGTCTCGAATGCAGAACAGCGCACGACGGACAAACGAGGGCCCCCTCCTGATCTGGAAAGCGAGTGCAAGGCCGCTTAGACGGAGTAGTTAATGCGTGGTTTTGTACGCAGACGCTGCGTGGTCTCTCGATTCCGGAATGAGACGACATGGGAAGATAAGAGCGCGGCGAAGAATGCGTGGTTAGAGGGGATCGCGGAGGAACGGTAATGCCAAATCTGATTCACAAAATGCGCACGCAGACAGGATAAGTATTCGCCGCATCGTAAATTTCACCGCTGGCTGTATACAACTGCTAAGCAGAGGAAAACGGAGGGACAAGTTCACCCTCTTGACGTTGAGCATAGGCATAGTTAACCCAAGTGACGTTGAGCATAGGCTCAACGTCACTTGGGTTAGCCAGCCGGTACTTTACCACCTAATCATTCTATGTCGTCTAATTCCGGAGAACGGATAATTAAAGTACAGGAGTAAAGGAATGGAGTAGCTTACAGCGATTCCGGTGAGCGATATATTTGGTTGTGTGCTTTGGCGTCCTTAGTTTTCGGAAGTGTTACGAACAAATATAGTGATGCATCGCTTTGTTTTGCGGCCTTGTCTTTACGGACATGATTATTACGTGGACAGATGCGGGAGGTGTCTGCATTATCATTCATCCATTAAATGACCTTGATCCGCACGGTGAAGCCAGAAGAAGCAGTCAGGGTGGCCTGTGTCCAACATCTCTAACACACACAGCTTGTCCAGTCGGCCTATCTGTTTTGTCTCTGGCGATCAAGAGGTATCATACGCTAAATTCAGCTTCAAGCCACTGGTGCTGGAAACAAATCCTCTTGGCAGAGGTTCTGATCTATTTTTTAGCTTGCTTTCTTAGCTTTGGACGACGCCGTTCGGAATTGCTAATCTCTCAGCGTGCCAACCATGATTCTGTGAAGAGGCTGGGCAAATGCGCATTACAGAAGCATTTCCCAAAAGCGCTAAGTGGTCTCCTGCATTTCTCGTCCGGGCTTGAGCGTCAACCGTTTTATGAAATGCCGAAATATAGGAACCACGCTGCCGCACTAGCACTGAGAGCACAAATTGCTGATGTGTCTGTTCGTTTTGGGTCCCGTTTGTACACCGAAGTTTGTTCGAACGAACGAACGAACGAACGAACGAACGAACGAACGAACGAACGAACGAACGAACGAACGAACGAACGAACGAGCGAGCGAGCGAGCGAGCGAATGAATGAATGAATGAATGAATGAATGAATGAATGAATGAACTTATTTGTCAAAATTTTGCACGGTTCGTCATCATCGTCTTCCTTTGATGAAGGGCTTTGTGCTCCATGACATCCTCGTTCGTTCTTAGTTATTACACTGCATCACTTTACCTTGATAAGCTCTGCGGCAAGAAGAGAGAAGAAATATTAGACAAGGAAAGGCAGGGAGGTTAACTAGTTTAGGAAAACTGGTTTGCTACCCTACACATGGAAACAGGGTGGGGGAGATTTAAAGATGTAGAGGAAAGAGAGAAACACAACACACACCGACACAGCACACACAGTCATTCACAGTCGGTCACTATTGCGTGGTACGCGACATTTCTGTCACAGCCACTTGTGCAAGTTCGTCTCTCATAAAAGCGTCAGCAGTTCCTTCGTCGCCTTCAGCAGCGATGTCTTGTGTTGACGACATGCACGAGTTGTTTCAACAGACATTTGTCTACTGTCAAGGTGCGCTAGAACGGACGCCAGTGACTGTCTCTGAACATTATATACCGGACAGTCGCACAGGACGTGGTGTAGCGTCTCTTCGCAACGACAGGCATCGCAAAGAGCGTTGTCGGCCATTCCAATCCGAAAGGCATAGGATTTCGTAAATACCACCCCTAGCCAGACCAACAGGATCAATCGTCAACGCCACCTGTCCTCTTTGATGCATCTCCGTATGCCAGCTGGACTCCGCCCAAGAGAGGCCACACTGCTTTGCGACAACTTGCCCAATATAGTCCTTTGCTAAAGCATACATAAATTTCCCGAAGCATTTCTTGTTCACTGTTTTGTATCATGTAATGTATACCCCTGTCATAAGAGCCAACTTAAGTGCACTCTAAGGGAGTGGACTTCGCCGCAAGTGTCATTCGCGCGCTGTCAGACGGGAACGGTTAGTGACGCTCACTGCAAAGCGCACTTTCCGGCGTGTGCGTTCGCGAAACTCACTTCGCCGCGACATAACGTCCAGCCGCGGTAGCAGTGGCTCGAGAATAAGTAAGTTATTATCGAAATATGAATTCATAGTATTTTTTAAACTATCGTTTCCGTTATTGGGAATATTGTTCTGCATTAAAACATACTATACCATAAAAAAACTACTTTGCTATACTCTCGCTCTAAGGAAGTTTACAGCGACAGCCGCCAGGGGCTTGCCCAGCACACGCCGGGCAACTGCCGCATCCACCGCATTTGCACCTAAAGTTTGTAATAAGACCTGCTTATAGCTATAACACATTATTATTTAATAAGAAATTAACATTGCGTGAAACAAGAAATATCTGTTGCGCTACTTAATTGCCCATCGCCATTACCACCACATCAGGGGCGTAGGCAGAAATCTTTTTCGGGGCAAACATCACATTTCACACACCATGGACTGTATTCTCTCGACCCATCTCTACGACTGCGGCTACTACCTGGTCTTTCCCGGGAGGAAGATACAGTGTTGTGCCGTCTGCGTCTGGGTGTAGCATTCACCAACGCCTACTCATTTAAGATAGAGATGGCCGACAACGTCGAGTGCAACGACTGTGCCATTGAGGAAACTATTGAGCACCTTCTGTGTTACTGCCCGACATACGCAAACGAGAGGCTTCACCTCAGCACTGCACTAAATCAAATGGACGGAAGCGCTTTCACTGTCGCAAAAATATTGGGACCATGCGGCTGCCCATCCCAGTTCCGAAAGGCAACGAAAGCGCTGTTGCGTTTTCTCAAGGATACCGGACTGATTCGCCGTTTGTGATGTCAAACGCGCAACTCTTACGTCGGCTGAAAGAGTGACTTTTCTCTCCTCCTCTCTAACTTTCCTCCCCCCCTCCCCCCTTCCCCAGTGCAGGGTTGCCTACCGGGCTCAGCCCCGGTTAACCTCCCCGCCTTTCTTTTATTCTTATTCTCTCTCTCTCTTTTTCGGGTGGGGGGGCACCTCCTTGATTTGAAGTGGGGGCCGGGGAGGCAGATGTGGTCAAGTGTCATTTTGGGGTCTGTAAAAAAAATTTCCGGGGGTGGGGGGGCACGGGCCCGGTGTGCCCCGCCCCTCTCCCTGGCTACGCCACAGCACCACATCCAAAGTACACTTCCCTTTCTCGTGTAACATCGCGCCGCCCAAGTGACATTCTGGGGGCGTAAGTGCACTCGCTCAAAATGACACTGAATTTGCCGGTGTGACCGGGGTATTAGTTTGGCTAACTTATACACATAGGCGGGATCATATTCGTGGATGCAGAAAGAGAGAGAGAGAGAGAGAAGGAATGTAGGAAAGGCAGGGAACAATCTGACAGCGTCAGGGACAAAATTCTCATGACGACATTAGCCACGATCACGTGCCACTTCGGTGTACCATTGTCCTGCAACGTAACCCATAAGTGAGGAGCCGGCGCAAGAGAATGTATCCCGTGCAAACGTTTCGACCTTCGCTCGTAGTTACATTGTTCTTCTTTTTTTTTCGTAATAACCGCTCTTCATTCTTTGGGCAACGTGAGCGTTGCTAATGTTTCTCAGAGATTTGACTAAGGGATGGCGTGTCAAACGAAACTTTGTGCATGAGACAGAAGACGTTCGTTTGTCCTGGCTAAACGTAAAACGTCCCATGCGTCAATTCGCGCTTCATCCATTACGCCTTCAAATAACGATGCTCTACAAGCCAAACAATGCCCCGCACACATCGAATCTGAACGCCGGCGTTTGTTCGAATCAGCGGTCTCCCGGGTACTCACGCGGCGCGGAGAAAGGGACAGGACATGCTTGAAGGGTTACGGCGGTGTGAACGAAGTTCGTGAGAAGAGTCCACGCGGCCGTGACGCAATCATGGCTGAACGGACACTCGTTGTTGTTGGCCTAAGGGTAATGGCGAGCTGGGAGCGGAAATGCAAACAGCGAGCAGAGGAGGCTGCAGGGTTAGCCGTTCTTCCGCGGAAGAAGCCGCGTCTTGGCCTCTGGCGAGGCTGCGCGTCTCTGGAACGCACCTGCCGCGACCGCGAGCGGCTCTCGCGACCAGAAAATTGGCTGCACGGCTTGTCGCACGCTCCCTTGACGTAGCCGTGCGGCGGGGGGTCCGGTGAGAGCTTGTACGTCGGGCTATCCCCACTGATACTGTCGCTTTCGCCTAGACGACGGACTGCGCAGGCACTCTATGTATGCATGAGGCTTGTATTTTATTTTGTTTGTTGTCGCAAGCTCTGTGGCTACGGAACGCATCGCGTGGCATAGGCGTCAGCAAGGCGATGGTAACGCAACTGCAAGCAGAGTAACTTGCCTGCAGATGTGTCTTTCTAAGTTGTCGTTTATGCGCGACTGTGAGGAAAGTCGAGCGCTCGTGGCCACATGCTGAGTGTCGCCTGCGGAGTTGGACTGAAGGATTGCACAAGTGTACAGTGAGTCCTTGGCGTAGAAAACTCTCCAGGATTGAAGAGAAGAATTAGTTGGAGTGAGAGGAAAGTCTAAAGACAAGTTAAGAAAATACATGAGAGAGAAACGAGGCTGTTTTCCATGCGTAGAGATTATTCGCCTGGGCAGAGCCAACTGCCAAATACCAGCCTGATTCTCCGGACGTTCAAGACGTGTTATTGATTCTTTGCGCGTGGGCAACGTATGCGGTCGAAGAAAATTATTCACCCTTTCCCTGTTTTAAACTGGCACACGCGACGGTCGTGCATTAATTTGCAAGTACTTCGCAGCCCTCTGCAAAATGCCGAGAGACCTGCTGAAGGGGTAGACAATCCCTGCTTTTGTAAACAACGGAATATTATAAAGTAAGTGGCCTTCATGTGATCCAGAGAGAAAGAGAGATAAAAGTGAGGGAAATTCAGCGAGGTCAGCCAGAACTTAAAAATTCAGTTTTCTACTGTACACTAGGGGGAGGGGGAACGGCAAAGATAGAAGTGGAGCAGAGAGAATAGCAGGCGTGCAATAACAAACCCCAGAATCGAATGGAAAAGTTCGGAGCGGGAGTACTATAACCTGTCTAATAGGTCACTGCCCGGCAAAAAGTTCAGTAAGGCCTTCGGCGAGAGTTCTGGTCGGCATTTCAATGATGTCTGTTCCGACAGGGTCCTGTCGTCAAAGCCACCTGTATACTGACGCTAAAACCACGGTGAATGGGTCTGCAGTGTTGTTGATCGTTCCTGCAAAAAGCAACACCATCTCCTACAGCTCGGCTGACTAGCTTTACGCTTTGCACGCGATACAACCCCAAAGCCCGTTCCTCATTCGGTTAGCTGGCAATGATATACCTCAGCGACTGGTGTTGAGCTTACTTTTCAGGGCCGCATAATTCATCGCTGCTGATGACGTCGTTAGTAATAACTGTGGTTTAACGTCCCGAAAACATGATATGACTATGAGGGACGGCGTAGTGGAGGGCTCCGGAAATTTCGACCACCTGGGTTTCTTTAACGTGCACCTAAATCTAAGTACACGGGCCTCAAACATTCTCGCCTCCGTCGAAAATGCAGCCGCCGCGGTCGACATTCGATCCCGCCACCTTCGGGTCAGCAGTCGAGCGCCGTAACCACTAGACTACCGTGGCAGGGCTGATGACGTCGTTAGTTTCGTCCCTGATACCGTCAGATCGTTCCATATTCATGAACATGCACTCACTTTATACTGCCAGAATTGGTCTTGGGAAAACAAATATATCAAGAGCGCACCGTAGCCTTATCTTAAACAAATTATAAATTTTCAGAACAATAATGCGGGCGTCTATTACGCACATCTTCATCTGCATATTGTCTTGATTATCATTATTATCATGTCTATCTTTATCGTCGCCATGTGCGATCATCATCATCATGTGCCTTGAGTTGTTCGCTCCCGAGTTCTCGGGACGAGTAAACCTCGTCCCAACTGAGACGTCATAAAATTTCGATCCAGCCAGCATATTTATATAAAAATAAATGCCAATGGACTCTAAAATCGTGAAAGCGCTACGTGTGCTCAGTATCACAGTGACCTACTGGCACATTCATCAAAAGATCTCTCCGCAGTGCATTCCTAAGGTGATCTCACCTGACCAAACCTTCGCCAGACACGGCGTGGCAAAAAGGCGTCACCGACGGGAGAAAAGAAAACGAAAACTGCAGAACGCGGTTCACGAATGCGAGCAGCGGCCAGCCCGCATCTGACGCTGCCGGCACATTCCGCGAGCCGGCTGCCTTCCAAGGGCAGCGGATAACGACGCTGACCACTTTCGCTTTCGCGCTGCCGTCGAGTGCCTGACCTGAATGGAAAGCTCCCCGATAGATAACTGCGCCCGTCCCTTGACGCAGTAGCTCGCGTTCGCTGACGCGCGAATACCGTTTTGTCTACACAGGTGTGCTTGCAGTCTTCTTTAGCTCTGCGTGCATTGTTTCCGGTCCTGTCACTCTGCTACGAGGCTATTAGGACCACGCAAACTGCTTCTACGTGATCTTATTACCTGCGCCCTTCACGATTTCGATACTGCACGTTGCGACGGAAGTACTGTGACATCGCGGCACAGTTGTGGTGAAGCGGTCTACAAACGCTTAATTTATTTATTTTTGACAACGGAGCTGTTTTAGCCGGCCGTAATCTGTCTGTCGTGAACAGAAAACTATCGTCATCACGAACCGGCACGCGCTTTCTTCAGCCTCTTCTGCTTCGCTCCCACGATACGTGCGTCGATTTCTCCTGCGCGGGATGCGATAACTGTGTTTGGCAAGACAACGAATACACAAAGACAGAGAGAGAGAGAGAGAGAAAGAAAGAGAAATAAAGATAAACAGAGAAATTCTAGGGGAAAAAATTTACCCACGATCGGAACGCGAGCGTCTTAACCACTTGGCTATCCAGGCACACTAGCAGAGCATAGTGTAGCCTTGTATGGTATAGTATAGCAACGGGGTGGGAAAGGGATGTGAGGCTGAGGAGGACATATGTGAGGATGAGGAGGATGAAAAGGAGGAGGGTAGAGACGAAGGCATAGCATAGAAGGAAAGAGAAAGAGCGAAATGGACAGAACGAATGGCAGAAAGAAAAAGATGGATAGAAAGAGAGAGAGAATCAAAGAAAGAGAGGGAAAGAAATAGAGATAGAAAGAAAGAGGGAGCGAGAAATTGAGCGAAAGTGAGAAAGAATATACACAGAGAGAGAGAGACAGACAGAAAGAAAGAAATAGAAATAAACATATACAAAAAATATATACGCAAAAAAGAGAGAAGAGAGAAAATGAAAGAAATACAGGAAGAAAGAAAGAGAAAAAAATCACAGCATATCCACGGAGTGAATGATGATGAGTGGGCGAAGCTGCGGAGGTTCATCGGTAAACCGTGAATCTTCCGTGAATTCTGCCCTGTACATCATCACCGACGTGAGATCGGGCGCGTTTATACTAAAGGTTCGATGAGTTATGACGACTTGCAGCTCACTTTAATTTTACATGTACGCTGTGAATTTTCATTGTTTAGAAAACCATTGCTTTAGAAAACATCTGGCGTCTTTTCGTTTTGCTTTAGAAACATCTGGCGTTCGTTCGTTTTGCTTTTAGAAAACATCTGGCGTCTTTCGTTGGTTTATTTCATCAATCAACGGCGTTTTGAACAAAATTTTTATTGTTTAATCACGCACAGGAGAAATCTCACCAGGCACTACCTTGGAGGTAAACAATGGCTGCTAATGGGAATGAGAGACAGAAGAAGTCGGCTTTTAGCTAACACTTACACTTCTACTTCTACTAACGTTTCCTACTGGAACATGCCAATGGCTGCTAATGGGGAATGAGAGACAGAAGAATTCGGCTTTTAGTTAACGCGCACGCTGCGAATTTTTTATTGTTCAACAACGCACAGGAAAAATCTCCCACCGGCACCACCTTGGAGGTCCAGATCTGGTACTAGCGTTACGACTGGTTACGCACTACGACTACGACAACTATGAGGGACGAACGGGTGCCGCCTTAAGGAGCTTCGCCCCTAAAATTGGCGAAGCGTGCACAAAGCCGACCAAGGCTTCAAACAGCAAAACTGGACGATTCTGAAGACTATTATGGTTGTTTCTAGGTTGTTGCTCGGCCTCAGCTAGGTGATGCAGGCTGTTTCTAGGTTCGCTTCTAGGTCGTTTCTAAGCTTTAGTTAGGTGGTGCTAGGTTGTTTCTACATTGATTCGCAGCGCAGAGAGGTTCGAGTTAAACCACATACAGTCACAAACGACACGGATGTCCAAACTGCAGAGACAGGACCTCGCGCTGAAACCAAGCGTTAGCACGTCTTATAGATCTACGGGCACGTCGTCGTTTGCGTAGGCCCGCCGTCGCATCACAGCCATTTGTTGGGCTAGCTGTTGCCTTCTTGACTTTTAGTGGACCAGTGGTGAGTAGTGGGATTTACCCAATTTCTGCTGCACATACCCGTTTATGATGATGAAGTAGTGAGTGGTGGGTTTTACCCAATTTAAGTGGCATGTACCCGTTTGTGATTATGATAGTTTTTTGGCTCACCGGACAAGGCAATTAGCTAAACAGCTTCGTTGTTAGAAGTGGCAAAACTATGGCAAAGCAGCAACAGCCAGGACTACCTAGGTTCCTATCAGCTCCGCTGTCTCTTTAGCATTGCACCTCCAGTGCAAGCTACGCTATCTTTAGATGCGAAGCAGCTTTTGCTCGGGGCTGTGTCCATCCTTCCTTCACGCGTCCGCCCCCCATGCGCATGCGCCAACTCTCCCCCCTCTCCTCGCGCTCACTCGAGGAGGTGGGGTAGAGGAGGCGGCGTGAGCGCGGCCTTCGCTTCGTTTCTCCTCTCTCGTTTCTCTCTTTCCGCCACAGCTGTGCGCGCGTATATAATGCGGCGCGCGCTCGCTCCCCTTGCACTCTCCTTCACAACTGCGCTACGGACGCTCGTCGCTAAGCTGAACGTAAACGGCAACGGCGGCAAGCGTTGCACTCTTCGCAACGGCGCTATGGACGTTCGCGAAGCTGAACGTAAAGAGCAACGCCGGCAAGCGAATCTCGAAGCTGCGAGACAACGCGAAGCCGAAGCGCAAAGGAAACATCGAGCTGGGGGATAACATAGGCGGTACACAACATATACACAATTCCACACACAAATGAAACATATACTGAAACATGCAATTGGAACAACAATGGAAACACAAGTGTACACCCAGCGCTGATTCGCATCCCCACATGGTTCCATTTAGTGGGAGATGGTGTAATTTTTATTTATTATTTCTTTGGTGTGCTAGCCATTCGTAAGAACTCGGCGGGTTTGAGCCACTGAGAGAGAGAGAGAGAGAGAGAGAGAGAGAGGTACGAAGAGGAAAGGCAGGGAGGTTAACCAAGCTTTAGCTCGGTTGGCTACCCTGCACTTGGGGTGGGGGAAGAGGAAATAATAGAAAAGAAAGGGTAAAGAAGAAAGAAGAAGAGTAAGAAAGGGATGGATGAACAGTTTGAAACTACACAACACGAATTCGCGCTGTTAGTTCACAGGCGCTCGTGAAGTCCGGTGGTCCTCAAGAAGCACAAGAGGGCTTTCGTGGCCTTGCGCGTATGCGAGACCGTAGGCCAAGGTCCCAAGATCGTCTTTTCTGTCAGCGGTCTTGAGTCCAGGTGACGGAGCTTGACTTCCATACTACGTCGTTGAGCTTGGTATGATGGGCAGTGGCATAGAATGTGTTCAAGCGTCTCCTGGCAGGCGCAAATGTTGCATGCCGCACTGCTGGCCATTCCAATGAGACACGAATACGCATTCGTAAATGCCACGCCCAACCACATGCGGCACAGTAAAGTTGCATCGCGTCTTGAGAGCCCTGATGGCAAACGAAGTTGCAAATTTGGGTCAATCGAATACAGGCGCGCGTCGGAAAAACCCGGTGTATTCCATTGCAGAAGAGTGATACGGCGTGCAAGTGATTGTAGTCGCCACGCGGCGTCTGTTCTCAAGAGTGGTATGGGTGTCCGCAGATCTTGGTCATGAGCCGATCGTGCAGCTTCATCCGCGCGTTCATTGCCGACACTTCCGCAATGACTCGGCAACCATTGAAATATAATATCATGTCTTCCTCGAGTGCTTGGTGATAGTCGTGCCTTATCTCGTACACGTATTGTTCGTGTAATCCTTGCCGTAAAGCAAGCCGTACTGTTTGTAAGGCTGACCTGGAGTCGCGAAAGATGGCCCATCGATTAGGTGGCTGCTGAAGTATGTACTTGACCGCACCTTCAAGCGCTGCGAGCTCTGCGGCTGTCGACGTCGTGATGTGAGAAAAATTGAACTGTAGCAGTACGTCATCAGATGGAACAACCACCGCTCCGGCAGAGCTGTTGGAATTAGTGGAGCCATCAGTGTAAACATGCTTGCGGTCAATGTAGGTTTCTTCCAACAGACTCAATGACAACTGCTTCAGGGTTAGCGACGACATGCGTGCCTTCTTAACGACTCCAGGAACCGATAAGCACACGTCAGGTTGATGGAGAGTCCACAACGCAGATGCCGGACGCATCGCAGGTTTGAAGCCAGGTGGTAATATGTCGTAGTGTTTTGTCACAATACCGCAAAATGAAGCATGTGGCCTCCGCGCTGGCAAACACGCTAAATGATGTGACGGTAGCCGTGACAAATGCCGGATGTACGCTCTCAGCGTCTCAACGATGATATGAGTTGCGACCGGCTGTTCTTGTGCGATAGCGATAGTTGCAACTGTCGATGAGCATCTTGGAAGGCCACGAGATGTCCGAAGTGCTTGGGCTTGCACGCTCTGTAGTGCACGGATGTTAGTCTTGCACGTGTTGGACAGGGCAGGAAGGTTGTACCGTAGAAATCCGAGAAAGAGGGCTGTATAAAGCTGCAGCATTGAATGCACGGATGGTCCCCATGATTTTCCGGCAACGAACTTAAATACGTTCTCAATGCATATCAGTTTTCTCTTCAGATGTGCGACATGGGGACTCCAGGTTAGGTCGCGATCCACAATGACACCTAGGAATCTATGGCTGCTCTTATAAGCAATTGATTGGCCTTCGAAGCACACTGGGTAGAAAGACATCGGTTTGCGTGTAAATGCCACTGCTGCACATTTTTCTGTAGCGATAGTCAAACCTTGCTGGCGAAGGTATGCAGATGTCAATGTTGCCGCCTTCTGTATTCTTGCGCGCACTTGAGGCCGTGTCACGCCGGACGCCCAGATGCAAATATCGTCAGCGTAGAGAGATATATTAGCCGTCTGTGGCAGCGTTTCGGTGAGCCCCACCAGCACTAGGTTGAAAAGAGTCGGGCTCAGCACGCCACCTTGTGACACCCCACGATTTGTGAAATGCTTATTCGTAGGCCCATCTTCTGTTAGGACGAACATGGATCTCTTTGTGAGGTAGCTTCTTACCCATCGAAAGACGTGACCTCCAAGTTCTGCTGCTTCGAGAGCTTCAAGAACGGCCTCGTGGGTCACGTTGTCATAGGCACCTTTCACGTCTAAGAACAGTGCTACCGACAGCCGCTTCTTAGCTTTTTGCTGCTGAACGGAGGTCACCAAGTCAATGACGCTGTCGATTGAAGATCGACCCCGTCGAAAGCCAGCCATAGCATCAGGATAGATGTTATAATGTTCTAGGTACCATTCCATGCGTGTCAGCAGCATCCTCTCCATGACCTTGCCGACGCAGCTTACTAGTGCGATGGGCCGGTATGATGCCAAATCCAGCGGAGACTTTCCGGGCTTCAACAAAGGCACCAGGCGGCTGCACTTCCACTCGTCGGGGACTTCGCCATCATTCCAAGATTGATTGAATATGTCCAGGAGACAGCGTTGTGCCTTCGGACCCAGGTGACGTAAGGCAGCATAGGTCACTCCATCTGGACCTGGGGACGACGAGCGCCTGCACGTGTTGTGCTGCATTAAGTTCTTCCATAGAGAATGGAACCTCCATTTGCTGATCTCGTGCAACCGGAACGTCGCGTGGTAACAGGTCGGTCAGTATAGCGATGTCCCCAGCGATCTTGGCACAAAATTCACCACAGACCTCAATCTGTGAGCGACGTTGATGTAGTGCCAGTGCAGCGAAGGGATGACGCTGTTGCGGTTGTGAGTGAATGCCTTGAAGAGTCCTCCATACGGTTGACAAAGGCTTGCGGGGATCTAGCGAGTCACAGAAGCTCTTCCATCGTTGCTCCTGTAGTTTGTGCATACGACGCTGGATTTTCTTCTGAATGCGTCTGGATTCTCTGAGGTCATAGATGGATTTCGTGCGTCTATATCGTCTTTCGGCACGCCGGCGGATAGCTCGAAGTTGCTCCAACTCTTGGTCGAGTGCTGTACGTCTCGATGTTTTCAAACACATCTTCGTAGAAGTCTCCATCGCATTACGAATCACTTCTGCAATTGATTCCGGCGGTTCGTGCATGCACTTGTCCTCCACTGATATCTGATACGCTTCCCAGTCAATACGTCTTGAGTGTCCAGGAGAAGGAGAACCGCCCAGGCCTCTTACTGTCACGTACGTTGGAATATGGTCACTGCCGTGAGTTTCAATATCTGTGAACCATTGAACTTTCGTGACAATACTATGCGACACTAATGTCAAGTCCAGGCAGCTACTGTAAGCTACTCCTCGGAGATAAGTCGGGGTGCCGTCGTTCAGCACCTGAAGTCCATGCTGTGATGCAAGGTCAACAAGGCTCGTGCCTCTTCGATTTGTCCTGAAGCTTCCCCACAGTGGATGATGGGCGTTAAAGTCGCCCATCAATATCCAAGGTGCTGGAGTCGTTGCAAATATATCATTTAGGATCTGTTGATCAAGGCGACGCGACGGAGGTATATATGCGCCTATCAGTGTGAACGACAACTTCTTCTTTTTGACATGTGGACACACGTAGTGATTGCCTTCGTCAGGCTCTACTCTTTGGCGAACATACGTGAGCTCTTTACGGATGTACACAGCAACTTGACGTCGCTCAATGCATGACGAAGAAACAAATGATTTATAGCCCGACAGTCGAGCTATTTATGAAAGATGTGGTTCACAAATGACGATGATGGGGAACTTGTTCTCAAAAACGAACTGTCTAAATTCAGGCATTCTTGACTGCAGACCTCTGGCGTTTCATTGAATTATGGAAGCGCCCTTGACTTGTTCTCGGAAAGGCGGATGTGTTGTATGGTGTGCCATCTTGTTACTGCAAGCCGGCAACTACTGGTTCGAGTGTGTCCAAGACTTGCAGTGCGCATTTAGCGGCGGGTATCTGCAGACTAGCCAGGAGAGTGCGGATAACACTCATCAGCGACCTCAGGACAGAAAAAACCTGGACCTCTTTGGCGGATAGACTGCATGCTGTTGACGTAGCCGTTGTCGACTGTGGATGCCTTGGTTCCGTAGGCACGTGTGCCCGCGGTAAATCAGGCCAATCAGTGTCGGATGCTCTCTTTTGCACCTCAGTGTCTTTCTGCACCTCTGGACGAATCACACCAGGCGTCGGGGGCGGTCACTGTGGTCGTGGCGGCGGCGGTGGTGGCGGTGGCGGCGTAGGTGAAGGCACATTTGGCAGATGACTGCTTTTTCTTTTCTTCGAGCACCGTCGTCGACGGGAACGCCGTCTTTGTACAACCGTTACTGCTTCCTTTCGTGAGGATCCGTCCTTCACGATTTGCCTCAGAATGCTCCTCTCCTTCTTGAGTACTGGGCAGTCTTTCGATGAGGCGTCATGGTTCCCGCTGCAGTTGCTGCATTTTAGGAGAGTTGCTTTGCAGGCCTCTGCTTTGTGGGGTTCGGCGCAACGTGGGCATGCTGGCTTGTTGTTACACACGCCACTAACATGGCCCAGTTTCAGACATTTGTGGCACTGCAGAGGCCTTGGAATGTAGGGTCGGACAACGTGACGAAAGTGACCAACCTTCACATGCGATGGGATGCAATCTCCTCTGAAGTTCACCTTGATGCAACGGGAGTCGCCAAGCCGGCATACCACTGAGAGAGCATATGTGCCTAGCAGCTCATAGCATAGCCATCGATGCCTTGTGACAGCCATTCGATAACGAATCAATTGCTAATAGATAATCGATGAATAAGCAATAAATTCTAGAAAGTGCTTGGATGTGCTTAGCATGGCCAAATGCATGACCAAAGCCTAGTGATAGCCAGTCGATAACCAATCAATAGCCAATTGATAGCGAAACCATAGCTCGTCGATAATTAATCAATAACCAATAAATCTTTAAAAAATTGCTTGGGTGCGCTTAGCATGGCCCAAATACGCGGAGAAAGCCTAGTGATGGCCACTCGATAGGCAATCAATAGCTAATATATAACAGATTAATAACCAATGAATTCTAGGAAATGCTTGGCTAACCTTAGTCTGACCAAAATGCATGACCGATACCTTCTGACAACTAATCAATAGCCAATCAATACCTAATCGATCAATAACCGATAAATTACAGAAAGTGCTTGCATAAATTTAGCCCGGCCAAAAAATGCATGATAGATGCATTGTGATAACCAATCAATAGCCAATGAATAACTGATCAATAACTCATAAATTCTAGAAAATGCTTGGTCGAGCTTACCCTAGCCGTACATAAGGTGTGCCACGAAAGGAAAAGAAAAAAGATAGAAAGACAAAGAAAGAAATAGACAGAGAGAGAAACAGATAGAAAAAAAGAAAAAAAATCACAGCATATCCACGGAGTGAATGATGATGAGTGGGCGAAGCTGCGAAGGTTCATCGGTAAACCGTGAATCTTCCGTGAATTCTGCCCAGTACATCATCACCGACGTGAGATCGGGCGCGTTTATACTAAAGGTTCGATGAGTTATGACGACTTGCAGCTCACTTTAATTTTACATGTACGCTGTGAATTTTCATTGTTTAGAAAACCATTGCTTTAGAAAACATCTGTCGTCTTTCGTTAAGCAGCTGGCGTCTTTTCGTTTTGCTTTAGAAACATCTGGCGTTCTTTCGTTTTGCTTTTAGAAAACATCTGGCGTCTTTCGTTGGTTTATTTCATCAATCAACGGTGTTTTGAACAAAATTTTTATTGTTTAATCACGCACAGGAGAAATCTCACCAGGCACTACCTTGGAGGTAAACAATGGCTGCTAATGGGAATGAGAGACAGAAGAAGTCGGCTTTTAGCTAACACTTACACTTCTACTTCTACTAACGTTTCCTACTGGAACATGCCAATGGCTGCTAATGGGGAATGAGAGACAGAAGAATTCGGCTTTTAGTCAACGCGCACGCTGGGAATTTTTTATTGTTCAACAACGCACAGGAAAAATCTCCCACCGGCACCACCTTCGAGGTCAAAGGTGGTGCCGCACTACGACTACTACGACTACGACTAAGAGGGACGAACGGGTGCCGCCTTAAGGAGCTTCGCCCCTAAAAAGAGATAGCAAGAAGAAAGAGCAAGTATAGCAAGAAGAACGAGCAAGTATAGCAATGTATAGTATGGTAAGCACGGGGTGCGCAATGATAGTGTAGTTAAGAGGAGGTAAGAGGGTAAAGCATAGCATAGTCTTGCATAGTATAGCATAGCAAGGGATGGGAAAGGGAATTGAGGGTGAGGGAAAGGAGGAGAGCAACGCTGCTTCCTCAGCCTTCGCACCACTAGTGCGTAGGTACCCAAATTTTTATGGAACACCATAACCTGCACAGGTCCGGCAATAGAAGCATCGCTTGAAAACAGACGAATCTTACACACATGCAGTCACATCAGCTGGCAGCTGCTACTACCTGTGGACTCGAGCACGTGGGGCGAATATGTGTGTTGCCAGCTTCAGTTCGCACGTCCACAACTTCAAGTGTCTCCTTTGACGTGGCAGCAAAGGATGCTTTTCGAAATGTAGCATAGGCGGCACGCAGTCTGTAACTGCTGGTGGAGCCAAACGTGAGAATGCATGCCTACTTTATGTTCTCCTGGCAAACCTCCGTGCTCGATCAGGTTATTTCTGAGATCGGCTGCCTATCCAAAATTGCTTGGCTTGTAATCTGCACAATAAAATGACTGCGAAAAAATAAATTATGTTTCCATTTTATCCTTCAAGCAAACGACTAGAAAATGACGAAAATACTTGGAATGGGACCGTTTAAACGTCTGCTTCGAATTTGTAACCGAGCAAGGGGCAGCGTTTACAGAAAGAAGCACTGAGAACCATAGCAATGAATGAATGAATGATTCAATGAATGAATGAAACATTCACGTGGAATCCACTTTGAGAGTTGTCCAAGGAGGTTTTTAACACGAAAGTGTTTTATGCCGGGGTCCACCAAGACTTCAGTGACGTATTTCCGCCATGGAAATGACGTCGAAGAAATATACACAATCAGATTGGATTGGATTGGATTGGAATAACTTTATTAACAAAGTCCGGAGGCGTGTGCCTTAGCACGCGGTGGGCCGCTCCCACGACGGGACAGTCAGGCCGAGACCTACCGCCGCATCGTGGGCCCTCTGGACAGCCCAAAGTTGTGACTGAATGTCCGGACTCCTCAGAGCGGAGCCCCACTTGCTGGCCGATGCTGTATCAGTGCCACGTACCGAGGGGCACTCCCAGAGCATGTGGTGTAAGGTGGCTAAACCGCCACATTTCGTACATGAGTTAGTTAAGTAAACATCAGGATAAAGCTTGTGCAGAAAGGCAGGGTTAGGATATGTTTCAGTTTGCAGCAATCTCAGTGTCAAAGCCTGCGCCCTGTTTAACTTCCGAGCTGGAGGCGGGAAGACTCTCCTACCCATAGGCGAAATGTAAAGTAATTTCATTGTACGTGGTCGGTTGATCCCTATTTACCAATCCTCCGGGTTGTCCCAGAAGTCCTCCATGGTCGCGGATAGTTAACCCTCGCGCCCTGGAGTGGGCCAACTCATTGAGATTGATAATCCCCCCTACCATGGAGCCCATATGAGCAGGGAACCATGTAAGGGTATGAGTTCTAATTGACCTCTCACCGAGTATTGCTTTGGCCTCTTTACACACAGCACCAACAGTGAAAGCGCGAATGGCCGCCCTAGAATCACTATATATATTTTCGTGATTTTCATCGAGGAGAGCCATGGCGATGGCAACCTGCTCGGCTGCATTAGCAGTTTGGGCGTATACCGACGCCGCATTAATGGTAACCCCCTGGTGGTTAATTGCAACTACCGTAAACCTGCCACTGTTGCCGTCATATTGTGCCGCGTCTACGAAGCAGCCACCCCCTTGGAGACCCTCAACGTCGCGGAGAAGGGCCAGAGCTCGCGCTCTCCTCCTGCCTACATTTCGCTGGGGATGCATGTTCCTCGGGACAGGCGAGACGATAATGTTCTCCTTCTGATCTCTCGTCAACCCTTGGTACAGAGCATCAACCTGAGCCGGTGGGGTACCTATATCCGCGAGAATTCTCCTGCCTGCTTTTGAGCCAGAGAGTCGAATTATCTGTGCTCTTTCTTGCGCTTCCGCGATTTCCTCCAATGTATTATGAATTCCCAACTGCAGGAGACGATCCGTGTGGGTATAATTGGGGAGCCCCAGGGCACTCTTTACCCCCCTCCTAATCATCGCATTAAGCTTATCCCTTTCCACTCTATTCCAAACGTGCATTGCCGCCACATATGTAAAATGGCACAACAGAAAGGCATGGATAAGCCTGACCAAGTTATCCTCTGATAACCCTGCCCGTCGATTAGCCACCCTCCTAATTAGCCTAATAACACTATCTGTCTTTTTCGCTAATCTTTGAATCGTGATGTTATTGGTGCCCGTCGCTT
Source organism: Rhipicephalus sanguineus (assembly GCF_013339695.2). Taxonomy (NCBI): domain Eukaryota; kingdom Metazoa; phylum Arthropoda; class Arachnida; order Ixodida; family Ixodidae; genus Rhipicephalus; species Rhipicephalus sanguineus. The sequence goes on along the minus strand of NC_051178.1, from coordinate 162,030,635 downwards.
CCAGCGTCATACCTAGGATTCGAATGGAAGCGACCTTGGGGATTAACCCACCACTCTTGGTACGGAGGTGGATGTCGGTCTCTAGTGATGGCACCCAGCCTCTCGGTCGGGGGCCCCTCCTGACCGGCTTATACAGGAGAAGTTCAGACTTCTCCGGGGAGCAGGAAAGACTTGTGCCCTCCAGAAAGCACTCGGTATTGTCGATTGCCTCCTGCAGGGCAACCTCTACAGCGCCATCACTACCTCCCGGACACCAAATGGTGATATCATCTGCGTAAATTGTGTGACCAACATCCTGAATTCCACTAAGCTGCCTCGAGAGACCAGCCATGGCAATGTTAAAAAGTAGGGGTGAAAGAACAGAGCCCTGCGGGGTGCCCCTATCGCCCAGGACTTTCACATCCGATTCCAGATCGCCAACTTTAAGGATGGCTCTCCGACTGCTCAGGAAGGATCTGACAAACGCATGAAACGAGGAACCTAGGTTGAGACCAGAGATTGCATTCAGAATGAAATCATGACGGACATTATCAAAAGCTTTTATTAAATCCAAGCCCAGGATCGCCCTGGTATCCCTAGTATGATTATCTAAAATTTGAGTCTTAATGATTTTCATAGCATCCTGGGTGGAGAGGCCCGGCCTAAAGCCAATTAAGTAATGAGGAAAGATATCATTGTCTTCTATGTAAGCCGCAATTCTGTTCTGGATAACGTGCTCCGCCATCTTTCCCACGCATGACGTGAGAGAGATGGGACGGAGATTATCCAAACTCGGCGCTTTACCGGGCTTGGGTATGAGTATCACCTTGGCCAGCTTCCATTGCTCCGGGATATCACCTCCCTTCCAAATCTTATTAATCTCGTCAGTGAGACAGAGTCATCTTCCAAGTTTCTAAGTGCTTTATTGCTAACCCTATCCGGACCATGTGCTGATCCGCCGTTGAGTTCGTGCAGGGCTCGTCGCACGTCACTTACTCCGAAGGGTTCATCCAAATGAGGACACGGTGTCCCTTCATACGCCGGATAGGCTTGCATGTTGGAATCGGGAGCTAGCGGTAAATACTTATTAGATAGCTGCTCTATTATCTCCGCTCCCGAGGAGGACTTTTGAGCAAGATGGAGTATTTTAGCAAGGACCCCCCTTTGATTAGATTTTGTGCCCGACTCATCCAGAAGATGTTTTAGAAGGTTCCATTTACCCCTCGTTCGCATTTGTCCATCGACTGAATTACAAATTTCATCCCACTGCTGCCTGGATAATGTTTGGCAATGTTCTTCAACTTGCTTATTTATCTCTGCAATCTTTTTCCTAAGCTTACGATTAAGCCTCTGGCCCTTCCATCGTTCCAACAGTGACTGCTTGGCCTCCAATAAATGCGCAAGTCTACTGTCCATTTTGTCGGTCGGTACCTCTGTCTCAATCGTCTTAGTGACTGCCTTAACATCCTGCAGCAGCATCTCTGTCCACTGCTCCAGAGACTCTGGTTTTTCCCTCGTTCAGCTCGAGCCGTGCGTGACTCTCTAAACTTATCCCAGTCCAGATAGGAGAACTTTCTTCCATATTTTGCCTCCATTTGTAATTTAGTGACGTTAATATAGTGGTCGCTGCCTAAATCTGTCAGAAGGTTTTCCCACCCGACTGAGCCCGCATTTTTGACGAAGACTAGATCCGGCGTAGAGTCCCTGGTGGTGGATGTGCCGCGTCGAGTAGGAAATGCCGGGTCCCTCATTAATATTAGACCCACATCCCCCGTCTCCTGCCACAAGCTCCTACCCTTAACAGAATCATATGGGTAGTTCCACGCATGGAAAGGCGCATTAAAATCCCCCGCTACAACCAGAGGGGAGAGCCCAGCCATTCTCGTTGCCTTAGCTATGATGGTCTTAAAACGCTGACTGTGATCACTAGGGCTACTATATATATTCAATATAAAGATACTGGAAAGGTTGGCAGCGCTCGGAATGACCTCAACCAAGGAGATCTCCGTTTTTCTAGGCCTAACCCCGAGATCATGTGTTACGAAAGTGAATCTGTTACTGACCAATGTTGCAATGCCCCTACCTTCCCCTTTAATTACGTGTGCCTTGTAACCCGGGAGGGCTACGTTATCGGACAGCGTCTCCTGCAGTAGGATCACTTGTGGCTTCTCGCTGTGAGCGCGGACAAATTGCTGCAAGGTGCCCCTTTTGCTAAGGATCCCCCTGCAGTTCCATTGCCATATACGAAATTCAGCGTGCGAGGCCATTTTGATCATTAGAGGGGCTCCCTGACCCCTTGGTCAGGTTCTCTACAGTAATAGGGCTACTATTCGAACTTTGGATACCCACGAGAGATGGCGTCGACAATGGCGTTCCCTCGTGAAAGAAATCCGGGCGGACCTTAGTTGCTACTCTGATATCGGGGCTCTGCACCATAGGGTCGGAGTTCTGTAATTGAGACTCCACGCATTGAATCCTTACATTTTGAGCATCTATCTTTTGGTCCATAACCGTGAGACGGTGATCCATCACCGACAGGCGCTCATTAAGTCTCTGAATCTCAAGGCAAATTGAATTGAGAGTCTCCTTAATTTCAGATTTAGCCTTAGCCTGCACATTCTCGGCTGAACTGCTAACAGCCTTTCGCTTGGCTGGGTTGCCGGAGGGGCCCGCTTCCACGACCATGGGAACTTCCGTGGGTTGAGGAGAGGGAGAACCTGAGAGCTGAGAAGCAGATGATGGAGTCGGTTGAGATTTACTGGTACGTCTTAACTCAGCCATTTCGGCTCTCAGTGACTCAATAATGCTGCGCATTTCAGCATTCTCCTTCCGAAGTTGGTTTAACTCCTCTAGACCCTGCTCTGGCGCAGTGCCCCCCGTTACCTTTCCGCCGGGTCTTCCGCCGCTGCGCACCCGATCAGCCCAAGTGCCACCTTGCAACGCCGGTTCGGATTCACCCTGGAAATGGACCTTTCCTTGTGGGTCCCCAGTCCGGCTCCTCGAGCGAGATCGGCCCCTCGATTTGGACCGACGACTCTTGGATCGGGACCGGGGTCGGCCCTCAGAAGAGCCTCCATCCTTCCGGCCTCGAGAACGACTCCTGGACCGTGCGCTGGATCTGGATGGGCTGCGTGGCCGTTGCGACGAGTCACAGTCATCCGCCTGGGCTTCAGCGTGTTGGGTCAGACCCACGTCGGCGCTGGCAGGTTCCGATGGCTGGCTACGGCGCTCGGATTCTGCACGGCGCTCTCTTCTCCGCCGTCGCACAATAAAAGGAAGTTGGAACCTCTGCTTGCAACTTTTGTCAGTCATAGCGTGCGGACCACCACAGAGCCCACATTTCGGAGAACACGTATGGTTCTCACCAGGATTGCTGATCCCGCATTGCTTGCACACAGCTTCGTCCGGTGTCGGACAAACATCCGCCCTATGCCCCGGTCTGCCACAGGCGTAGCAGCAGTCATGCTGACGATGGTAGAGCGTGCATCTGACCAGCGCCGTGCCGAAATAAACAAAATTTGGCACCTTGTAGCCGTCGAAGACGATAACCACCGTTTCACTGTTCTTGATGCGCTTCACTCCCAAAGCCGAAGGGTTTCTGTCAGTGAGGATACTCTTCTCCAGATCCGTCTGGCTCTCTGATATATCAATCTTTCGAATGACCCCCTTACATGTCGCATGCGGGGCAGCCTCATAGGTGTTGATCTCATACTGCTTGATTCCCAATGTAAGGCATCTCATCCTGAGGTAAGAGTCGGCGTTCGCCCTGGACGCCCCTGCTGATAACTATAATATTTTGCATTGCATTCGGGCAGACAACATCCTGACCGGCTAGCTCAGGCGTAATTCCGGCCGCCACCGCGATCGCCCGGCCTAGTCTAGCCGAGGCCGTCTGCTGAACATCCAAGCCACCTCTAGGGCGAACGATAATCTTCCAGTGCTCGCTCGGCAGCCGGGGCATTCTTGATGATTTGATAACTTTGTTCAAGTTTAGGTCCTTTCTTATTGCATTGAAATAACCGCCGGCGTCGCTGCATGTCGTGGCACGCTCTGTAGCACTAGCGTCTGTGCGCCTAGAGTGTTTCTTGACCGCGGCGGAGCGCCAGCCGTGCTCTTCTCCAAAATCCTCCGGCGGAAGGTCGTCGCCTTCCATAACAACAGCCGCACCCTCCATCATATCGGCCAAGCCGGAGGAGCGAAGGACGCGTCCTGCCCGGCAGACGCCAACAATGCGTTCTGGTCGTTCGTCTTGGCCGGCGCGGCGAGGCCGTAGAGGTAAAAGTCCAATAAAATGCTAAAAGATCGACCTACCGGGGAAAGTCCGGTACCGACGTGATCCTTGGCGGCTTATGCGTCGATGCGTAGCAAAATCCTGAGGCACAGCACAAGAAAAACCACAAAAATCATTTGCGAAAGCGGCAGCCGAAAGAACGCCCGACTGCTCCGCTCGACGCCACCTGGCGTTTTTTCTACACAATCAGATGTCAAAGAAAAAAGGTACCGTCAACGGGCATCGAACCCACGATGCCCGGTCCACAACAACAGATGCCGGGCACGCTATCCACTGCGCCACGGTCACAGACTCTGGAGGCTTTACGAACGCGCCTTCTATATCTACCACTCTCCCGGTCGGCTGGGTGGTGTTGACCTCTGGGAGTGGTAAGGTAAAATAATTCGTCATTGCTGTGGCCTCCGCGACTAGCACCTGCAACGCGTTGAGGCGTCCGTCCCATTCGGCAATGCCTTAACACACCGCGAGTTGGCGACCTTTGCCCAAGCGTCGTAAAAGCGTTGGCCTCGCTCAGCATCACGCTAATACAAACCAAAAATAGCTCTGCGACGCGCGCCTGCCTCACCTGTCTGTAACACCGCGTTCCATGCTCACGCGCTCGCCCCGAGAATAATCGCGGCCGGGCTACTGGGGCGGCACGATGTGCTTTGCGTTTTCTTCTAGTCCGGCCGTGGTGTTCAATCACATTTTAACATGCCGCGGGATGGCGACCAAGTTCTGCGTCCAATATGCGACGCTCTTCTGGCTATCACACCTCATTCTCTTATTACGCTTTCACCGTTAACTACTACAGCTACCACAACGGTTTGTTTAATCATTTAACATGGACGTTAGTCGTCGGGATGGAGATGTACCACCAATCATCAAAGTGGGTGCATACACGTTAAACGGCGCCATTAGCTGCAAGACATCAATATACATTGTGCAAACTCTTTTATATCAATGTACAGTAAGCATTCAGTTACTTCTGTAAGGGCACGCTTTACTTTCGTGTTATTCCGATTCCTATGACGGAGGGATCAACCGTGTATTTTTGAAGGGGTGAAGCACCTTAGGGTCTCAGCGTGTCGGCGCGCAACGTCGTCTGCTATCGTGACGGTCCATTTGCTGGAGCGCAAGAGAGGGCGCCACTGCATCAGCGCTCGCTATGTAGCGAGAGAGAGCGAACGGCGCGCGTTGACTATGGAAACGCTCTTTCTGCCTAGCTCGCGAGGAACGAAAACGCGCCCTCGCTCGCGAGATACAACGCCGACGCAGGCAGGGTCTGCTAGCGATTTTCTCGATTGAAAAAACCGACTGCTCGCGCTACACAACCGTTCACCAGCCACCCCGTATATATAGGCACTGGATCTTGACTTGCAATGTAGTGCCGGTGGGAGATTTCTCTTGTGCGTAGTTGGACAATAAAGACTCGCAGCGTGCACGTTAACTAAAAGCGGACTGCAGGTCTATGTGTATAATATTTATTCTGTCTCTCATTCTACAATGCGCAGAGGAAATCCCTCGCCGTCGCTCTTGCTCACATAGATCCCAGACCGATGACGGCAGGAACCATTCTGGAATGTCGTCCTGATAGGTCATCGCCGGGGAAGGCGACGAAGGCAGTGGTAAACTTCTTGAAGGCATCAGACCTGCACCGTCGCTTATAGACTAACGTCGTTATGATGACCGTGAAATGTGTGTGACTTTTTGTGCGTGCGTGCTCTCCTTCTCTCTCTCTCTCTCTCTATCTTTATATCTCCCCCATCCCTTCCCCCAGTGTAGGGTAGCATACCGGTCCTTCTAGACTGGTTAACATCCCTGCCTTTCCTTTCTCTCCTTCTCCTCCTCCTCCTGTCTCTCATTGACCATTACCAGTGATTTTGCTGTGGGAAACACCGACGCACACTGCATGCTTCGCCCCGCCAGAGGTTTCACGTTCATGGAGCTGAAACACCTTTCCCTACATGCTTGGCCCCTCCACAATTTTTTAGGGGCGAAGCTCCTTAAGGCGGCACCCGTTCGTCCCTCGTAGTCGTAGTAGTGCGTAACCGGTCGTAACGCTAGTACCAGATCTTGACTTCCAAGGTGGTGCCGGTGGGAGATTTTTCCTGTGCGTTGTTGAACAATAAAAAATTCTGTAAAAACTGCGCGAAAAACGTGGACAAAGGGAGAAACGGACGACACAAGCGCATTGTGTCTCCCTTTGTCCACGTTTTTCGCGCAGTTTTTACAGAATGCATTACCAACTCGCCCAACAGTCTGTTCTTCTAAATAAAAAATTCGCAGCGTGCGCATTAACTAAAAGCCGAATTCTTCTGTCTCTCATTCCCCATTAGCAGCCATTGGCATGTTCCAGTAGGAAACGTTAGTAGAAGTAGAAGTGTAAGTGTTAGCTAAAAGCCGACTTCTGTCTCTCATTCCCATTAGCAGCCATTGTTTACCTCCAAGGTAGTGCCTGGTGAGATTTCTCCTGTGCGTGATTAAACAATAAAAATTTTGTTCAAAACGCCGTTGATTGATGAAATAAACCAACGAAAGACGCCAGATGTTTTGTAAAAGCAAAACGAAACAACGCCAGATGTTTCTAAAGCAAAACGAAAAGACGCCAGCTGCTTAACGAAAGACGCCAGATGTTTTCTAAAGCAATGGTTTTCTAAACAATGAAAATTCACAGCGTACATGTAAAATTAAAGTGAGCTGCAAGTCGTCATAACTCATCGAACCTTTAGTATAAACGCGCCCGATCTCAAGTCGGTGATGATGTACTGGGCAGAATTCACGGAAGGTTCACGGTTTACCGATGAACCTCCGCAGCTTCGCCCACTCATCATCATTCACTCCGTGGATATGCTGTGATTTTTTTTATTTTGTTTCTCGCTTAACGGTATGCTTGTCGTATGCGCCTCCTTTGCAAGCGTCTGTTGATGGTTGCAAAGACGGAAGACAAGCTTGTACTAAATTCAACGCGCCCGTTCCTTCCTTGCACAAATTATGGTGCAAACGCGCACGCTGGTTGACAAGGACGAAGCGCACTCCACCACGGCTTTCTTAGTCAGTGCACAGACTCTTTGAGCATTTTGGCTTTTTAAAGTGCTTTGTTATGGCACTACTCATTGCAGTTGGTGAGAGAGATGTGTAATCAGCCATATCCACATAAATTCTATTGTTCAAGTGCCAGATGCTCGGACGTGTGAGCGTGCGTACGCAAATAGATTGGTTATCATAAAAACGATTTTAGTGAGTTCTGACTGTCAAATACATGTGCTTTTTTATTTTATAGTAAACGGAGCACACTGTTTTAATGATGCTGGTGTTGTGATTTCTGCCATAGGGCACAAATGTGACCACAAAGTAGAGTGTCGGACTCACTTCCAGAATTGCATTGCAGTTACCAAACTTGACCAAGATAAAACAAGTTCAGCCTATGTGCACATATTGTATTTTATAGTTGAAATGTATGTTCGTATTCGCAACTAGTAAAAATGACAACGAAGTGTGTGCTTTCTAGGTGACCCGGCTTCTCTGTATTCAAAACAAGATGCTTCGACTCCTTGCGCTGCCACCCTTTCCAACCATCTGCTCGCGCGCTCCCCCTTCTTCACACAAAGAGCTTACAGATACGTGAGCGACTTCCATGTAACGACAAAACACCTTCGTTTATTCGAAGAGAGTCTTTGATGCCTCATCAGACGCGGAAAGTAACCGTCGGCGTCGGTGGCCTCGGCGTCAACACGAGTTAAAAAGTTATCATCACGTCATGACTACACCGTATGATGTCATCATGACGTCAGAGGACCAAACATTGTAAGGTCATCATGACGTCATCACGACATCGTCGCTTGGTCAAAGGTGGACCGATCCCGGAGGATTGCAGAACCACATGCGGTGCAGAAAGCTTTTAGGGTGAGAGAGAGAGGGGAGGTTATTGAGGCAGACCAATACAGTCAACTGCATCAAAATAAAAAAAACAAGATGAATTTCGCCTTCGGGTTGTCTTAGGCAGATGCATAGGGGACCATGTGACTTTTTGAGGAGTGGCCGCAGGACTTCAGCAATGAAACGAAAAAAAAATTTGTTGTTCAACGTACTCATTCAGTTGTTTTCTCGTACTTCCTGTTTCAAACACGTAAAGGCATGAGATCGCGAAGAATTTCTGTATTCATCCCATAATGCATCTCCTGCGACTGCTATTGTTGCACGAACTTATTCAAGATTTTACGATTGCGATCTATGCGAGGTCGACCCCAGCTAACCTTGGACTAACATCGGCAAGTAGTCGGCGAGTGTGAGATGAAGCGACACCAGTTCGTTTTAGATTAATTGCAGCTTAGACGCCAAGGGATTAGGTCCTTTCAACTCCTCATTTGTATTCAACGCACAAACAAGCATATTGGAGTAGATCAAAGGGGCTTGTCTTTTGAATCTTCGAAAGCATTATGAATTCAGGCGCGTCAACAAGGAATGCTATGTTATAGATGGTGGCACAGAAGGCAAATCTGAGGAAACGCATCACTTCTTACCTAGGGAAATAAATTTGTTTGTACTCGTTGCTTTCGTGTGGAGTTATTGACGCTAAACTAATACTTTCGGCGGGTTTTTTGCTACACTAATAGTATGCAGCGTGAAAATGAGCTTACTCACAAGCGACCTTCGTCCAAGATAGCTTTCTTTCTCATTCAAACCTCTTCCACCCTAGTTAGCTTTCGCTCTCATTCCACTCTTCATCTCCATTAACCCTTGTCCCCCTCCTATACGTAGTCTTCTCAATAATAAAGTTTTTAGTTCTCTTCCACAGCTGATGGTAACCTCGGTCGATAAGCGGTTACTAATGTCTCTGAAACGAGCCTGCAAGATTTCACCAGAGACCTCCATGGAGCGCACTGTTGATGAGCGCAACTTAAGCATTACCAAGCGTATTCGTGGCGCCTTACATAGACTAAAGAAATGACAGACAACGTGAACAACTGTGTCGCATTTTCTGCCCTTAATCAATTTTTCATATTTTGTAAGGATAGCTAAATCTGGGCCCGTTCTATCTGTGACATGAAAGCACAGGAGCCCATTAGGTCTTTGTCTTAAAGGCCTTGTTTATTCTTCTCCGCTCTCATGTGGAAAGAGACACATAGAACATAAAGGCAGGGGATCAAATATAAGACTTCGAAAGTGCCGTAATAATTTTCGGACTACCACCCCTGGTCCTATCAGTAACAATCACAGAATCTATGCGTGCTCGCTGTTACTTGCTAAGCGAGTTATCATCGACAATTGCAACACAAAAAGCATTTTCCCGATCTGGTGATTTCAACAACAGCTGAAACCGCCAGATCAATAAAGTCGTGTGTTAGCACATCATCTGTCGATTTATCCGATAAAGAGCTGGGGCCGAATTCACAAAACTTGTCTTTCGCAAATGCGTTTCCTCATTGGTCAGCTGACTTCACTAATCATATGTCCCGCATCGTGATTAGCTGAAATATTATCTTACGAAATATTTCATCGTAATACGTTAGGAGCTTTTTTTTTTAAAACGAGTCCTGATTTTTTTTAAACTATATATTCGATGGCATATCTTACAGTGCGGCAATGCATAACCTCTCACTCGTTTTTAGCTGATATGTCGACGCACTTGGCTTTTATGTTGGTTGCTTTTTTCAACAGCACTAAGGCCTCGACTACTAAACCGAAGGTCGCGGGATCGAATCCCGGCCGCGGCGGCCGCATTTGCGATGGAGGCGAAAATGCTTGAGGCCTGTGTACTTAAAGGTGTACATTAAAGAACCCCAAGTGGCCGAAATCTCCGGAGCCCTCCGCTACGGCATCACTCATAATCGCATCATGGTTTAGGGAAGTTAAACTCCAACAATAATTAATTATTAACGGCACTAAGGCCATTGTGCGTGCTGGAATAAACGCATGTAACAGGTTATGAACAAGGTGGTGGTAACAACAAATTATGGATGATGCTGACGAGTGATGTTCCTCCCGACTACAAATACTTTCCAAGTAGTTTTATACGCCTGACACGCGGACAAAAGTAGAGCACTTTGCAGTGAACCTCTTTTGTTGCCCCTAAAGACCCCTTGCAGACAGAAGTTACACCGATGACACATGGCACCGCAATATGTTCTTTAGGCTGTTCGTGGCCTCTGCGATTAACTCCGGTTCTGCAGAGCAATGCCCTGACAACAGCGACAAAAAAAAAAGAAAAAATTCACCGACGATTACGGCACTGCCTAATGCGAATTCTGAGCGCCTCTTCGCGTGGGGACAAGCCCAACGGCGTTTGAAGTTTTGGCTTTCCGCAAGGTATCCACTAGGCCTTAAGTCATAATTTTTGTGTCGTAGGACCATGCGTAGGACAGCACCCACTACTCCATCATTCGTCTCTCTGCAGATAAGCGAGGTACCCGCTACACATCTGTGAGGTATTATGTGCACTTTGTTGATGCTGCACGTGGCTGTTTGCGATGAAGAATTGTGGCTCAGTACTTTGCAGTGAGTGGGAAGCATTAAACCACGCACTCGTTGCGCAATTAGCATTGTGTGATGACTTGCTATTATTTTACTCTTCTTCCACGCTATATTACATTGCCCGACATGACGACTGTATAGGATATTTTTGCAAGTGAGTTTCAAGCACCAGCAAGACTCTGTGCACTCTAAGAAAAAAGAGAGTCAAAAGAGGGTCATGGAACCGTGACTCTGTTCGGGTGTCCATCTGACCCCTTTTGGAAGGTACAGGCAGAGAAAAAGAGTTCGCATTTGGGAAGGAGTCACTGGACCCTCCTGAAGCGCGTTTCGATTGGCTTCGGTATACGGAAGAGCCGCCGTATACGCCATGCATATCGCGCGCTTGCCATTTGGCGCCGTTGTGGCGCGTTGCTCGGCCACGCAGACGGGGTTGGCGCCGCGGTGGCGCGCCGCTCTCCTCTCTCAGTCGTCTCAGTCTATTGGTGGTTGCGTTGGTTGCGCGTCTACGGTGGTGTTGACGCCGGCTCCGTGCACGAAGTGACGCTTGGAGGGCGGAATATTCATAGAGCTGCGGACACCGACAACGGGCGCCAGTTAACGGTGAGTGTACTGCTTTCGTAGGTACTAATTATACAGCTTTAGCTGGGCGTCTGCAGCAGCTCTGCGGAATCTGCCAGCCATTTCCAACAGTAGCCCGTGTCCGCGGGGCTGTTGCGGATGCCCAACTAAAGCTGTCAGTTAACGAGTTGCCACCGTTATGCGCGTTGCTGTACTAGCTCCCATAAAGCAAGCGATGCAAACAATTATCGAGGGTCATTTCTTGCTGATCGCACGTCGTGTTTGCATTACTGAAGGTGCAAGATGTCGTTTTGAGATGCACTTTAGTCTGCTTCATAATAACATTTCCATCGACCTTGAGTGTGCAGCGTGCTTCCACGCGTGGGAACGTGAAAAAAAAAAGCCTGTGTACAGAACGCTCAGACGCACTATATGTAATGGTTTTTGTTGGCTTAAAGACGGTTTTTTGAGGTGCAGATATAGTACAGTGGCTTCCAGAACGTACGCGGTAGTCATTCAAGTTGGACACGCCTCGCCGGTAAAGTGAAAAAAGCTCTAGACTTTCGACGGCGCGCGTTGTTGCGGCCGCCGGCGTGCACTCTTTTCCCTCGTTTCTGTTTGCTGTTTTCGTGGTTTGCATACAGCGATGACGTTGGGCGCTATAACAGAATCGAGTGAGTGTACGTGATTGTGGGAGTTATGTGCGCTAATTCTAGGATATGACATGTCTGATCTCGACGTAGACGGCGTACGCACGCGCTGGGTGTCGTTCGGGCCCTAGTACTCGCATCTGTTTATCTGAGTATTTAAGGATGGGTTACGTTTGTAAAACATGCGGTCAATAACCGCTCACGGCATACCCCTGGCTGCCGGAGGATGTGCTTTGTTGTTTTGTTGTTAGCCTTTATTATGTCTCTGTGAACCACTTATTGTGTAAGTTTTGCAAACCTTACTGCAATTTCAGTTTCTCATCATAATATCACATTCTGCTTTTCAGATACCGTTTTTCATGGTGCTCACGCTGGACAGGAGCGACAACCTAGCAAGCCACAAGTCTGATGCCTCAAGCCGTCACCACTTTTTGATTTATTCGTAATCACAAGGAATAAATATGGAAACATGATGGCAATTTCTGCTGTTCATTTAGCACCATGGCACTGTGCACATCACAGTCGCACGTTTTAGTTGGCTATACTCATAGAAGCATGTAAATGAGGAATACCCAAACTTCTTAATTGGAAATCGCAGACCATCTTTTCGCGCTTTCTACATAACTTTGCTGGAAAATATGTGTTGTTTTGACGAGTTTTTTTAAAATAATGCTAAAACTGAACTATTCTTTTTTTACAGTCGCTGGGCAGAACGGCAAGTATTATTGGACTTGCTTAAAATGAATACTCCACTATTTTCAACAGTAGTCGCGCAAAAGTAGAGCAAGGATCAAATGAGTAGCTTAAAATACTTGTGGAGTCGCTTGAGGCTTCGGTGTGGGTCCCTTGACCCCCCTAGGAGCGTTACCGGCAAGAGTCGTCTGACTCCCTATAAGTGGTAACGTGATTCTCCGGATGAGAGTCTTTCCACTCTTCCTAGAGGGTCAGGGGACTCTCCTAGAGCGAGCCGACCCTGACCCACCAAGAGAGTCACCGTGACTATTTAAAGAGTCCTATACGTGGCAAGTCAGAACTCTCCGAAGAGAGTCACGCATACTCTTTTTTTTCTTAGAGTGTGGTAGAATACTCGTCTGCCACGCTGAGGGCCCGGGCTCAAATCCCAGTCGATCATGGATTTTTTCTTCTCATTTTATTTTTTCATGTCTATCGGTGATGCCACCGACGGCGACGGCAACGGCCGCACCGCTCAACGCAGGGGCGGACGCCTAAGAGCTGCGCTCTAAAAAAGAAAAAAAAAAACTGAAAGAAAAGGCGCTGCTTGTTAAAGCAGGAGAGAAAATTTTTTTGAAACGCGTTGTTCGTTGGGACTTTTGTTGACGGTGCCATGTGGGCAGACTCCAATGCATGACAATATAGACAAAGCAAATAACCAAGCCGTAACTCAACATGGCGGCGCTAGTGACGTAATGCAGGCGTTTAAAAGTATATGTAGTGTAAATCGGCACCGTCCAGCAAATGGAAATAATGCATTACTGGCCCTTTGCACGGGAGTACAAAGGGTGACGTCCTTGCCTCGACAGTGTATGTTTCGAGGGTCAGGCTAATTTGGAACAGCCCCAGAGGTAATTATGGCGGTACTCAGGGAGCCTTTGTTGAAAGGCTGCATTGATGAGCTGTGCACGCTGTATGCCAAAGCACACTTTTTCAGTTCGAAAAGTAGATGCGGGTTCTGAAGGAACGTTTTTGGGAGGGAGATACTTCATTGTGGTGTCAATGCGAATGAACGCCTTTGCAGAAGATGTCTCCTTACCTAAATGCCACTAGAGTACGCGTGTGTCAGGGGTATTGAAGTGTGCTTCATATCATTGTTCTTGCACACATGCGTTGTGGATAAAGGTATGGGCCCCCCTCCCTGCCTTCTTCCCACCCACCTCCTCCCCCTCCTCTCATTGTCGTCACACCCTTGTCATTCACTACTAAGTAACACCGTCATGCCCGCAGTCTCGAGCTTCTAAGCATGCCTACAAAGAAGCGGAGACTACGGGATCTCACCATCGGATTCCTCTCGCCACCGGCGGAGCCGTATCGCGCACGCGTTCAGCCATGAGCGCCGCATCAAGTCCGCATGCCGGGGGCGGTACTTTTAATGCACGCTCGATCACATATACCGATGGCGTGATTACAGGCGTCTGTTGCTCAACGAGAAAGAGACAACGATAGAGAAAACGGGAAAAGAAAATGCAAGAACACTCAGTTCCTCCGCATTTGCAATGTTTATCTCGCGCATTGGAAAGAAATTACCTCGAGCTATCATTGCCCCAGATCACGTAACGCGCGACCCTGGAAGCCTTGTGCCGAGCGCCCGCTTCGTGTCTCGCTCCCCACCTTTCGGTATATACCCTTGCGTTCCACACCCCTCCAAGTTTCACGAAGGACGCGGATTTCCCTCGACAAAAGAACGCGTCGTTTGCCTCGAAGCAGCGAAATATAAAGCGGAATGTATGGCGTTTTTTTGCTTCTGCCGTGGCTGTGCAAAGCAGCGCGACGTGAAACGCTATACAGGGCCACCCGTGAAACGATCGGCCAGTCACGGGGCCCGAGATGAACGGTGTTCAGTATAAACGGTCCTTGCGGAACCAACGACGGCATTTGCGAAACGTTACGGGGAAAGTAACGGCGTCACAGGCGTTTCTTTGCTCGCAGAAGCTGTATCGGGCCATTGTTCGTAGCCCTTGACTGCTTTTGAACTGCGTGTCAGATGGTTTACAATGATGGGGAAAGAAATGTTTTGAATTGAACTGGTGCTGCTCGAATATGAAAACTTTTATGACTGTTGCAGCTTCCACGATCTATCTAAGCTTTTGCGAGTGTGTTCTGCTTATCAATCCATGATTCACCAGGGCATTGCGCAAAATTCGTGCACGTCGGATGAGACCGATGGCACGCCCCGCCACGGTGGTCTAGTGGTTACGGTGCTCGACTGCTGACCCGAAGGTCGCGGGATCGAATCCCGGCCGCGGCGGCTGCATTTTCGATGGAGGTAAAAATGTTTTGAGGCCCGTGTACCTAGATTTACGTGCACGTTAAAGAACCCCTGGTGGTCGAAATTTCCGGAGCCCTCCACTACGGCGTCTCTCATAATCATATAGTACAGATATGATTATTATAATACCGATGGCACACTTGCAATGAGTAAATATAGGTGGCGCTAGAGGCTGACGCAAAGGATCGGTGAGTATAATCTAATTATTGGAGTTTTACGTCACAAAACCACGATATGATTATGTGAGGCGCCGTAGTGAAGGGCTTCGGAGATTTATTCCACCTGGGGTTCTTTAACGTGCACCTAAATCTAAGTACATGTGCCCCAAGCATTTTGAAGAATCCGTGAATCTGCATAGAGTTCAGCGAGAAAGTTTCATGGAAGCACATTCCTTAAGCTTGTATGTGATTATTTCGACGTAAAACAAAAAATTGCCGAAGCTTGCGCTAAGTCGCGCAACGCTTGAAACACCGAAACTGGACGATTCTGAAGTCTAATCTGGTTGCTTCTAGGGTCTTGCTATACTTTAGCTAGGTTAGTCACGACGCGGATATCTAAACTCCTGAACCGAGCGTTCGCGCCTCTCATAGAACGACCCTTTCTTTATCTTTGCTCTTTTCTCTATCTTTCTTTCTCTATCTTTCTTTCTCTTTATTTCTCTGTTGATCTTTCTATTTTTTTCTCTCTTCTTCTTTCTCTACTTCTTTCGATCCCTTTCTGTGTTTTTAATTCTTTCTCTGTCTCCCTCCTTCTATATCTTTCCTTGTGTTTTTATCTTTTTATATCTTTATTCCCATTATTTGTCTCAATTTTGCTCTCCTTCTTTCTCTCTTTCTTTCTTTCTTCCTTTCTTTCTATTGCTTTTTGTCTCACTTTTTCTCTTAGTGAACTAGTGGTGAGTAGTGGCATTTGCCCTATTTCTGTGGCACATAACCGTGATGATAGCCATTTCTTGGGCTAATTGTTGCCTTCTTCTTTTTTAGTGGACCAGTGGGGAGCAGTGGGATTTGCCCAATTTCTCTGGCACATAACAGTTCATGATGATGATAGTTTTGTGATAGGCCGCACAAATTACGGCGCTGTTAAAACGTGTTACAAACGTTTTAAGTGAACTACGAAACACAAGGTTTCATAGAATACTGGTTTGGGCGAGTTGGTAAAATTCCAGTAGCGTAGACGTTTATGCACGCTCTCGTCGTCCTGGTTGTGCACTAGATGTTTAGATATAAGGTCCATGGCCTTCAGTAGATTCTTACCTTTAAACACCAAACGTTGTGTTTTTTTACTAATATCACTTTTCTTACTGCAGCATGCAGTAGCGTGACACATGAAAAAAAAAGACACACAGAGATAGGTAAGCGCTGAACTTTCAACGGCCTATTTCGTGCCCTGAGAACATCGTTCTTTTATACGCATCTAAACATCAAAACATCAAAACACAAGTGATTTCGCACGTGTTCGTCACCCAAGATACATCATCTCCTGTCCGGAAAGCACTATAGAAGGCGACCTTACACACATGTGTCCTAGTTCAGCTGTTGCTTCAGTTTGTTTTATTTCACCTGTGAGCTCATTTCGAAAACGGCCAACGACAATGCATCAATTGA
Source organism: Rhipicephalus sanguineus (assembly GCF_013339695.2). Taxonomy (NCBI): domain Eukaryota; kingdom Metazoa; phylum Arthropoda; class Arachnida; order Ixodida; family Ixodidae; genus Rhipicephalus; species Rhipicephalus sanguineus. The sequence continues at coordinate 162,014,093 of NC_051178.1, read as the reverse complement.
GATCCGGGATGCAACAACAACCACGGGCGTAGACAGGGGGGGGGGGTTGAACCCCCCTTCCCCCCGACATTTTTCCATTTTGCATGTGCGTATATACACGCGCACATACACACGCACGCACGAACATTCAAAATGGATGGTTGAACCCCCTCGAAAAAATTTTCTGGCTACGCTTCGAACAACAACCCTTGGATTGCACCGCCAGGAAACGTACAGTCGTAGCAGTGCTCGCGTAATCTGTGTTCCGCTAATACACGATGTACTTAAGGAACTCCAACTCGCCCGAACAGCGAGCCTTCCGAGCTCATACTGCGCTCTCATGGTTGGCCTTCGTCGTCACAACAGGATCACAAAATTTTACTTTACACTTTAAGTTACATCTTACTGCTATTCCGTCTATAACCGCACTCATACAAAGAGCGAAACGGGTCTTTGTTGCTCCTTCAGCCCTCCAAACTCTCGACTCTACAAGCGTAATCGTACATGTCAGTTATTCACTGCATCATTAAATGTTGTCATACCTTTGTTGCTCCTCTAACAAGAGATGCAACGTGCAGAGGCTTGCGCATTGTTAACTGTGGCTCCCTTGTCAGTACCCCCTTCCCTACTCGTGTATGGGTGGGTCAATGCTTTCTGTGAGTTGAGGTCCGTTAATAATGATGGATCGCTCTTCCCGCTCCAAATGAAGGCGCCTTGATTTAAGCTTTCTCATTTCGCTTGCTCTATCCCCTTCGCGACCGAGCCGGTCGCCTTGAACAGTAAACAGCTTTTGTTGGCAAGAGCAGGGATTACATCTGTTGTGCCTGTAGAGAAGAATTGCTTGCTGTGCTTGCGTGTTATTTTGCAGCAACGGTTCTTGCCGTTACTTCGACAAAGAAGCACGGCAGTCATTCAATTAATGCTTCTTTTTGTTTTGTTTTGTTTTGCCTTTCAACACCTCTCCTTAAAAGGCTTGGTGCGTCCTTCACACGCAATATACACGGATCATTGCAGCAGGGTCTCTCTTCAGCCAATCGCTGAGAAACCTCGAAAATGCATAACCAAGATCAAAGCTTAATTTCTCAATTACCGAGTACCATCAGAAGAGAAAGCATATGCATAACAGCAAAAATTTGCATTACTGTATAATTTTTCACACCGTTTTAGAGTTACTTGAAACCGCGTCTCATGAGTGCCAGGGCAGAAGAGCGAGCATGTTGTGTGTTTCTAACATTCTTGTTTTTCTTTTTCGTTTGTGAGTTTCGATTGACTTTAATTTTACCACATCTTAATTACTGTGCCTAAACATGGGGACAACAAATATCGTCAAAGAAAGTAAACGTGGCCATATTGCATAGCAGTTCATTCACCATTGGTGTATGAAGTTTTACTAACAGGATGAAAACTTGGGATTGGCGGTGGATCGCGGTTATGAGTGCAGCGCGTAGGCACGCGAATTTGTGAGTGCGTATGTCCACTCTTGAGTCCTTGCGCTGCACTTACAGCCATTTTTTTTTTCATCAGCAGGAAAATCGGGGGAAGAAGCAACCTTTTCCAGTCATTCCTGAGGCATCACGTTGCTTCTGGCCATACGAGAAATGCCTTGGCTTATACGACACTGCCACACGGCAGTTGTAAGGAAAGTCTGACTGGGTGAAACCACCGTACTGAAATTGGGCTTCAATGATTTTGAAGCGTCCAACACCTGCTCAACAGGGACTGTGCTACTCCACCTTTGCGTCACCTTTATCGACGTGGCGACCAGAAACAAGATGTACATAAATGGCGCTTTCTTTGACTAATCGCCGCGAAATATCCAGGACGTTCATGATTAGCTCTGAGGGTTCTTATAACAGAGTTGTCAAAATTGCTTCTAGGAAACATTCTTGAACACAGGGTGTCGCTGGAATCAACGTATCGACGAGCGGTCTTGCCTTCTTCAAGGCTGCAACTTGAAGAAGACAAGACCGCCTGTACAAATTTTGGCTCCTGTGGCACACCGTGTTCAAAAATATTTCATCTCTTCAAGCTTCCACCTTCCCCTAAACTTCTGTTATCGAGTTCCATATTTTAGGTTTTGGATAGGAGCTTCAACCGTAGCCTACCTACTGGCTTCTTATACTTTAATGAACGTTAATGCGAAAAGCCGTTTGAAAAGTAATTGAGTTTATCACTCCAAATTAGTGATCCGGTTACTCGTCGTGGCTTCGATCGTTTTAATGATCAGCGTCGGTACATAGAATGTGCCACCGTTGTCTTGAAACGTACTTGTAGTTTCATGCTCAGAAACAGAGAACCGTAATCACTGGATACATTTGAAAATGTTTAATTAAGAGCAATTGTAAAGTAAGGTTGATAATTAACCCTACAAGAGCGCGTGATAAAAGAATGCTAGTGTGTACATAATTAGGAGTGCATTCGCCGTGTACTTGTTCGAGAATCCATAGCGCTTTTGTAGCGCTAGAAACGACACCACAAGAAAGAAGACAGAACACCGCGCTGTGTTCTGTCTTCTTTCTTGTGGTGTCGTTTTTTTTGCGCTAAAAAAGCACTATAGATTCTCACCAACTAGCCCGCCAACGCATTCTGTGGAACTTGTTCGAGAACAAGAATTTATTGTACCATTTGCCGCAATCAGAGTTTGCTGCTGAGCGACGCTAAGTGTATAGGCGGGTATCACTTTCGTTCTCTCCTGTACGCCACCTGGTGTGCGGGTTTGAACGATAGTCATCTTACTTGAGAGGCAAAGCGAGTCTATGTATCACAAGGCGTTAAAATGATGTCACCCCTTATCTCCATGCGCGACCGTACCGACGGAACCGTAAGTGACAAAGGGTTCTAACGCTTCACCGCGGATAACGATATGCTATAGCGATTTATCCTTGACACTATCGCCGTGTCATCGCCATGCCGTTGTCGCTACATACACGGTTCGTCCGCTTTATGCTATGTATCGCCATGTCCTAACGCCTTGCGGCATGCCTAACAATTCTATGGAGCGAGTCAGTTGCAAGTGCATCACGTAACATTTATTTGCGGATCACCTGCAGAGTTTTCCTTATTTCTTTATACTTACCATCCCTGCTGGGAGTTAATGACGTCATGAGGAAATTGTAAGATTCTTTTGTCGGCTTTCCTCTTCCTCTGCTCAGGAAAATACACTGAGACGGTCAGGTTTCCAAGATTTTACCTTTGCAGTTACTGCGGTATGGACCTAAATAATATCTTCAACTTTTCCACTGGCTCAGTGCAACGCTTTCATTGCGCATATCACACACTTCACCTTGGTCGCGTCGTCGAAGGCTCGGGTGACTTTCTTGTAGAGAGTGCTCACCTTGCCCACTGTGAATCAAAATAAACCAAAACGAGACTCCCATGTCTAATTTGCATTTAAGAATGCAAACATGCACCTACGCCACGCAAACAAAAAGCGCTCGACTGGTTTCTTCGCAATGGTTGTCGTCTCGGCGAGCCGATGCTTTATGAGATTAGCTTGGAGCAACGCGTGTCGCCTGGACAAGTCGGGAGCTGGGAGCGGTTCGTGTGCGAAACATACACGCACGTATAGTGCCCCGTGGTGTGTGGCAACCGCAACAGAAACTAAACAGAAAAGCTCGTCTCCCACCACGAGCATACCGTCGCGCGCGAAAGAAGCGATAGAGTGAGTGAAAATGACCTCTCTTTGAAGGAATTCAACTCGGAACTCTACGTGATGCCGGAAAAGACAAGAAAGCACGGCGGCACCATCGTGAAAATCTAGACGGACCGAAATTCTTGTTGCGCAACCACGCCGAGGAGCCACTATATCGTCCATGGAAACGAAAGCGAATGCCACGCGACAGGCACTCGCGTTGCACAGGCGTTTACCTCCGCACGTCGTGAAAGAAAAGCGGTTCCCTGGCGCGCGACTTGCTCTCCGAGCGGCGGCGGCCTCTAGCTGATGAATGCCACGCAGAGAAGGTGACCGGGAAAGGACGTCCGCCTGAGGGGCTCGTGCGGAAAACACACGGCTCGTGCGGGCGACAAATAAAACGGCGCGACGCTAGCCGCTCTTCTCCTCCGGCGGTTCATCTTCTTAATGTTTTTCTTTTTTTCTTTCTTTCGCACCACGAACGAGCGCTGCGACCCGACCGCGTGCACATTTGCACGCGCGAGGAATATGACTCGGCTCGAGCGCGTTATTCATCACGGGCAGCGCTCAGTGCGCCAGCGAGAACCAGTGTATTTTCTCGTGCAAACGCCGCAGTGCAGCCAAACACTGCACTCGCCTGTGCCAGTGTTTGTTTGTGCCGACGCGCGTGGGCATATCTCGGCGCGAATCAAAGTGGAGCTTGGTCGTTGGCGCCGTCGCCTTGTGACGCTCGCGCGCGAGCGCAGTTTTGCATAGTGGGCGTCTGTGGCGGTTTGTTTAGCGCGTTCGCAATGTTGCGCGCTAGCCCGTGCAGGTCTGGGCAGATTATAGTGCCGCGCCGATTTCTTGGCAGGCGCCTCGCTTCTTTGTTTAATTGACCGAGCCTTACTTGAAGGAAAGAAGGAGAAACAGAGACTGTTTGTTGGAGGGTTGCCGACTCACAGGTTGCATGCATCCAGCCAAACGTTCTTATGCGTTACCGATCTCCGGATCATTTTCCGGGATTATCTCTGCGAGCGCTGTATCAGCGTATATAGTAAAGTTCCTTGGGGCGTCTTCAGTCCTATACATCAGCACCATATTTAGATTCTTGTTTGCATACTCCTCCGACGTCACTACTGCGCAGCTGGAAGGTTGTCGAGTTCGTTTTCTTTCATGCAGGAAGTGAAGTAATAAACGGGCAGAAAGTACATTGTACCTTTCAGTTTTTGTTCAACGCCGGAACGGAAACTCTGCAAGGAAACGAGGCTGCCAGCAATCAACGTCACTTATTGATTGCGTACGTTTTAACTGCCTTGGCACTCGCAAGCTTCGAGGTATAATACAGTATACTTAATTTACGTTTTGTCTGACTGGTTCAACAGTCAGGAGCGATATCATTGCCGTCCTGTAGTGTTTTATCCCTACTCAAAAATTATGCTCACATGGAAGGTACCAGCCATCGTCTTTTCTTATTCTTTCTCTGTTTGTTAGATATGTTGACTAGTTAATAATGATATAACGTTCATTGTTATTGACTCATTTTAACACGTGATATTGCATTTACATCTGTTTCACATAAGACAAAAAAAACGCCAGGCCTGCGCTGAAACCGCAGCACAGTCACAGCGAAAGCTGGAAGAGCGGTGTTTCTAGAGCCCGTTAAGCTCTCTTGGGGCTACAATACAAGTACACTAGAAAGGTACCCACTACGCCATAAATCACAATTTTTAAGAAGTTCGGAAGCACCTACTAAGCCATTATTCGTCATTCTGCGGAGAGCGAGGCACCAGCTACACGTATGTAAGGCATTATGTGCACTTTGTTGACGCGACGACTGATGACGATGAAGAATTATGGCTCAGCCCTTTGTAATGGGTTGGAATCTTTAAACGGCCCACCAGTTATGTAATTTGCATTAGGTGACGCCCGGTCGCTATTTCACTCTCCCGTCATGCTGTATAACATACGTTGACGTGGAAGAGAGACGGAGGGGGAGGGGGGGGGGCGAAGAACATTACTGAGACCCCGAGGAAATAGATCATGCGCTTATGGGCTTCCTTGGCAACCAATACAAGTGCACTTGCGAGGAACCCACTACGCTATAAATCACTGTAATTTCACTGAGACCCCGAGGAAGTGGATCATGCGCTTATGGGCTTCCTTGGCAACCAATACAAGTGCACTTGCGAGGAACCCACTACGCTATAAATCATTGTAATTTTTGAGAAGTAGGGCAGCAGGCACTGTGCCATTTTTCGTCATTCTGCGGAGAGCGTTGGTACCTGCTAAACGCATGTAAGGCATTATGCGCCCTTTGTTGATGCTGTGCCTGATGAAGATGAAGAATTATGGCAGAGCCCTTTCTAATGGGTTCGAAGCATTGAACAACCTACTCATTGCGCAATTCGCATTGTGTGACGCCTCGTTACAGAATTCGCGTTGTGCGACGCTTGGTGCTTATTTTACTCTTCTACCACGCTATATTGCATATGCTAATGTGGTTCCTTCCCGACGTGAAGCCTGTATAGGACCTTTTTGCAAAGCAGTTTCAAGCACCGGCATGGCTCAGAGGTTGAATACTGGGCTCCCACGCAAAGGGCCCAGGTTCGAACCTCGTTCCATCCTGGAATTTTTTCTTATTTCGTTTTTTTTCTTATTTCGAGCGATACTGGTTACGGACACCGGCGGCGGCGGCGGCGGCGGCGGCGGCAGCGGCGGCGGACAACTACGGCGCCAAAAACGGCCGGTGAAATGATCTCATAACAGCTTTCGCTGTAAAAACGATATTGTATGATCCCTTTAAACCTGACTGCTAGCGACAGAAATTTTTGTTACGCATATTTGTTTTCATATGATTTCATCTGCAAATCTTTGCTGCCCTTACCTCATTTCCTAGTGCAGAGTAGCAGACCGGATTGTTTACCTAATTAGGCTCTTCGCCTCTCTGCGATTGTTTCTTATGTCTACAATTGACTTCGTTGGTGAGACCCGCAAAAGGCAATATTAATGGCATATTTTCGCTAATTAATCAAGGTTAAAACACGTATTAAAAATATTGTTATTGATAGTAGACTCTAGCCAATTATGATGGTGGACGTACTTTTAGGCAAAGCGGCCAGCCATTGGCATAGTGCACTTAAAAACGATAAGCTTTTAAATTCAGTGCCAGTGGCTATTCTGTCAAGCGAATACAATCACTAGAAGTCAATAACCTATTCGCTCACTCACTAAACGAAACAGCTTTGTTAATTCAATGAAGCGATCGTACGAATACGAAAAAAAAAATGCACGAAGTAAAGGACAGTGACTCAGCTTCTTATCGTGAAATATTTATTCATATCTTTTCTTGCTGCTCCCACTTGAAGGAACAAAGATAAACGTCCTAACAGCGCATGTTTGTGCGAACGAATACTGCGTTGAAGGATTGCCAAGTATTTGTACTTATGCATTGTTCAATTACAGCACGGCATAGCCCAAACGGACGTTTGCGCACAACCACAGAAGAATAATGTTCAATCAAATAAACCTAAAGGCTTTGCCCAGATGTCAATTGTGAAATCGCAGGGCTCGGGAGTAGAGAAGAAAGTGCGAAGACTAGTTCAGGGAATGAGATGAAACGCACCCAGGTCGCGTGCAAATAATGATATGCATGAAAAGTTGAACTTGAAATAATGAAGGGTGTTAATGAACACATGAAGAAGTGATCTATATAACGATATATTATGCAGAAAACCAAAGGCGGCCACAGGCCTTGTGTGAAAGTTAAGCAAAGCGCTGTTGTAGTTTTATAAAGTGCGGTTCTCGTTTATGCCTTTTGCAGAGCCTCTGCACCAGGCAAGGCGGCATAGAATGGTGATCAAGGGCGTTCATATTAAGCAAGATGGCCAAGCGTATTGCTGTCTCGTGGTAGTAAAGATGTCAGTCGCATCATCAGCTTCAGTTAATTGATATGCTTATTGTGACAGCATTGTTACATAAAGTGCGATGTATTGTGCGTGGTTCTTATTTAATGTAGATGTGTGTGCAGTGCTGTGACTATCTTATTGTTGTTTGTAAAGGGTGCATTCTATACTTGCAAAATATTTTATGTGGTGGCATTGGAGGAGTAAGCCGAATTAGGCATACTTTTACTATTCAAAATACGTTTTCACTAGGTACAAATACTTTATAGGCAGCATGAGTGTTACAGAAAATGCTGAAACTAATTACTTCGGATTAGAACAACGAACAGAAGAATCTTCTAAAACATTTTTTCACCTGACGCACAGCTTTGAATTAATGTCGACTGATTTGATATGCGCTGTATAAGACGTTAAAAATCGCAGATACACCCTGTTTACTTTCAGAATATTCTGCATTTCATGTTCACGGTGACAAATAGAATTAACATTCCTGCCTGTGATTTATAATAACCAAACAGTGCCTAGTGAAAGAGACCGAGTTGGTATTGTGCTGTACAAACAGAAGCTTCCCGGATTCATGTCAGAAGTCAAAAGGCTTGACGAATTTCAGGCGAGCACGGAAATTCACTGAACAAACAATTTTCAGCATTTTCTAGTTTGTAAAGCAGCGGAAGCTAGCTTATCGAAAAGCCTGGTGTGAAGAAATGTCAACATATATTGACTAAGGCGTTCCTAATACACATTAAAACTAATCGCATTCACTATCACTAACCTATTGTGTCTCAGATGTCTCGAAGGTTTGGGTAGTGTCTGTTGATTGCGCGTCAGTGTTCCATACCGGATGCTGTTGAGTGCCACCGCGCTGTCGAATTCGACGTCTTGTGATTCCCCGATTGTTCCCATAGAGGCACTAAAGTTCCGCGACAGGCTCAAGGGAGAGAAGATGCCGAGTTTCGACACTGTGGAGGTATTCGACAGCGGACAGAGTGTCACATTTAGTCGACAGTCCTAATGAAACCCGTAGCCGAAGTGACTGAGACCGCCAAAGTGACCGTAGCCTCCGAAGTGACCGTAGCCTCCGAGGTGGCCGAATCCGTAGCCGCCGAGGTGGCCGAAGCCGCCCAGATGGCCGAAGCCTCCGTAGGCAACGACAGGAGCAGCCGCAACCACGGGAGCAGCTGCAACGACTGGTGCCGCCGCAACAGTGGCTACCTTAGCAACAGCGGGCGCCGCCGGTACTGCGGCAACCGCCGACGTGGCGACCACGGCTGGCCCCTTGGGCGGTGTGTTGTAGGCGGCACCGGCTGGCTTCGATGCCGCAGTGCCAGGCTCGTTGGTGCTCACCACGGCACGGAAGCCGTGGGCGTCGGCCACGTAGGTGACCTTTCGCGTGAGGCCGTGCGCGTCCCGGTAGCTGTAGGATCCGACGCGGCGGTTGTAAGCGTCCGACACCTCATTGCGTGCTTGCGTGTTGCCTTGTCCGTCGGTCGTCAGGTAGCCGAACTTGGTGGACTGAGGAGCCTGCGAGCAAAGGAAATATTTGTTCGATATCAGTGGGCATAGAAATATCTGCATGTATTAGTAGCTTGTCAGAGACTCAGGTTGAAAACCGGGACAGAAAGACGATGTTCGTGTTCCTTTACTCTAGACGTTGGAATCGATGTATATAAATATTTATCGGTGTGTAGAAATGTAACTTGGCCTAAAATAGCCAAGCATGAGTGAAAATGCGACACGAGATGAACTTTCAGAGTGTACAAAGATTGTGCATAATAAATGCTATAGCTGTTCGTTTTGCCGACCGCACAATACATTAGACTCCGCTTACTGCGCAGACCACTGCAGGACGCTTTAAGCAAGGAAGTTCTAAAATTAAAGGCGCATATCCTAAATCCACCCGAGGAAATTTTACGAATAGACGTTGGACGTTTTTCTATACACAGTTATGTGTACGAAATACCGGTACTAGTCAACACTAAGTTTGCATGTACTATCTTTTGTTGTTACGTTGAAAACCAACAGCTATTTTTAGTAGTACAGCCCTACTTCACAAACTTTAGATCACATCTTTTTTTTCACAGTTGACGGGACAATGGGAAAAGGACTCACGATGAAATCGACAGTAACTGCCTTAGCCACAACAGGAGCAGCGGCTACAACAGGGGCGGCGGCAACGACGGGAGCTTTGGCTACTACTGGAGCCGCGTAAGCCGCTCCGTATCCGTAGCCGTAGCTTCCGAGGCCCCCGAACAAGCCGAGACCTCCGTAGCCAGCTAGAACGCCAGCCGAAGCGGCTGCTGCCGATAGGCACACCAAGAACGCCTGCGAAACGTCAAATCAAGAAAGCGTCAGAAAAATAGACGAGTTTGCAATCTAAGGCCGTCATTGACAGGCGAGACAAATCGTTTATTTACACAACACTTTGCCTTCGTCAAGTCACATAAAATATTTCAAAGTTTGTCTGGCCCCACGCTTCCGAAAATAGTGATTAAAGTAGAGATTATGTACTTAAGTTTAGGCATTGCTATTTAAACATATGATATCCAGTCCTGAAAATGTCCCTACTGTTTCTTAGCCAGCTCTAGACTCAAAGCAAGCTGTAGAATTTCCAGTTGGCAAATGACAACCATTCCATTTGGAAAAAATCGAATCAAAAAAGCGCGGAAACTCAGTGCATTGACAAAACTTTCCTGGACTACACCCATAAGCACCAGAAAGACAAAGAAACACATTGCTAAATAAAACAGCTTCATTCATAACTTGTGCAGGAGGTAAGCATACACACGCTCACTGCTCACTTTCTTTCCCTTGTTTGTCATCGTAGTGCTCTCAATTCCATATCATTGCGAAATTCATTAGTGTATTTACATACAAAACAAAAATCTTACACAAGCAGTATCCGCAAAAGCAAGCTTCAGCCAATCCTGATGCAGGACTAGCTAATAGCAGAAAACACGTACGACCTGAAGCCTTTGTGAATATCGGCCCCTGAAAACTGTCCTACATGAGCATTCTTCAGTGCAACATATTTTTGTTGTTTATACTTGCAAGTCAATAATGATTACGAAGAGTGGGGATGCTTAGCTTGGGAGATGATATCGATGCAATTATTTGTATTAATTAGCAGCACATATTAATTACTCTAATTGAGCATTGAACCCTGTCTCCCACTCTAAGTATCATTTGTTTCCATGGAATGCTGGCAATAGAAGTCCTTCAACAATAACAAAGCCATGTGGTACGCAGTACCGTCACATCTATTTATCCTCGCAGTGGTGGTCATCGCGTAGTGCGAAAAAATTGTCATTTCGTTGAAAAAAACCACGGAACGTTGTGCACAGCAATGATCCCTCAGAAACAAACTTTAAAAGCCAACTTTTTATAGTCATACTCGTAATTCACCGTCCAAGCCATTGGACTAATAACAGGATGCTAGAACATTCTCGGAAGAGCGATTAATTGCCGTGATGTACCGCACACCTGACCAATAATGAAGACGTTATCAACGATAAAAGACGAGTGTGGATGTAATTGCCTGTCAAGATGAAAGTGCAAGTGTTACACAGTACAGGAAACTGAACAATGGAATAAGCAGATGTGCTGAATAGTAAAAGTTCAGATGTTGCTAACAGTAAAATAGAATCGCACAATTTTCGATTGTTTTGTGTTGTGCTTAACTGCCACTCCACTCTTATCTAACATCTAATATTGTTGAGGGAGCAAATAAATTAATAAGCATAAACGGCTGCAGACAAAGCCTCGACATCATGTTTCGGAAATTTCCAAAAGCGTAATCATGTCAACGACCTTAACCGCGATATTTCGGGCGTACGCAATTTAGTGTCTTCAGGTCACACCGAAGCGCTTAAAACCTACAAGCTACGGAAGCGGGACACTCACTTGTGCGATCATGTCACCCTGTGTAGGTCGAGTAATCCAACGCTTGCAGTGGCTCGAGCTGCAGCTGGCGCAACCGCGCGCCCCACCTTATATAAGCGCGTATCGGAAAACGTCCTAATTGCCGAGGGTTAGTTTCGCCTCACTGCGTTGACCAATGGGCGAGCCAGTTGCGCAGTACGTGGCCGAGCTTTTTAAGCAAAGATAAAAGAAAAACACCAACGCCTCGCGGTCAAACACGCCCCACGCTAAACAAAGAAAAATAATTCAGCAGGAAGAGGGGTGGGGGGGTTGGGGGCTAACAGGGCTGCGGAAGACCAGTATTGCGAACAAGGCCGCTCACGATATGGACACGTACTTTCGCCGTTGCTCGCGCGGCGCCGATGTGTGGCGGCAGGCAAACATCATGCTCAATTAAACATGTCTTCTAAATCCCTCTACGTACTCTGCCCAAATTTTCTATCGCCACTACAAAAGAGCGCTCCATCTATGCGGAGACTTTTTAATGAGGCCCTCTTCCCGTGCGGGGCTTGGAACGTGTCTTCAGCACTGAATGTTATGCAGCGATCGGCTCCAAGTCATTTGGCTACGATAGCATCGTCTGAACAGAAATTGTGAATTGCTCGTTGCGCGTAAGGCCGTCGCGGGGATTAATTAAAGGCCAAGCTCATTGGCCGGCAGCGTCGAAGGCATTTGGCAATCGATAACCGGTGACGTGCCCTTGTCTTTTGGCTTCGGCGTTAACTTCCGTTACTCCCAACAACAGTAGCAATGACAGGAAACCGCAGCAGATCGCGAGGTGTGGTACTGTTTGTTATAGTTACGCGACAATTTGTGGTGCACAGTGGCGATGCGGAAAGAAATCACTCGGTGCCTGCGCCTTTGTCGTTGCCAAAGCTTTCCTCTTCCGCCAGTTAACGTTAACGAGGCAATCAGGCTAATCTACAGCTACGCAAAACTTCAATGGTTTATTCTATATTTGAAAAATTAAATGTATGTGTAGGAGAGGTCGGCATCGTATGTTGAAGCCTTTAGTGCCCGTTCTCTTTTATGAAAACAGTGCATATCGGAGATTTTGTTCAAACAAAGAAATCAGCAAGAAGGACAGGCTCAACACGCTGGACATATTGACCGCCTCAAGGAAACGTACAAACAAGATGGAGTATCTTAAAACACGCGTAAATTTATAAATAGCTTACGTAAAGCTTAAACTAGCTTACCCTTTCTTCGTTTTATAGAGCCTGTACGGCAGCATCAATTTACGTTATATGCTAAGTTATACACTGATAATACAATAAACCTATCACTTTCACCATGAGTATCGGCTAAGTAGAAAGCTGTGAAGGAAAGTGAGTTTATTTGCTCTATGTTAAACAAGGATGCCAAATTGAGGCATTTGGTGTGCGAATGCCTGGATTCGGTGCGCAAACTCGATGACGCTTGTCAACGGTCTTTTTCCCAAGCATTTTAAATGTGTTTACTTTTCCAAGTAACCATCGAATGGCTTAAAAAAGGGAGTTTATTGCCTCACGAATCGACCCCCGCAAAAATTTTAAAATCAGTCAGGTACGAGTGGCGTTACAGATATTTGTCGCACGTTGTGATTGCTTTCTCTCTTCTCTTGTCCCGACGACCGCGCTGGAAGCAAAGCCGGGAGGGATGGCACGGTGAAAGAAGTTACGTCATGCGTGCGTCATGACCTTGAGCACTTTTTCATTTGTTTTTCTTCGAACGCACGGCTTAATTTCAGTGTGATCACGAGCGCGAGCGTGGACACGTGGCGTCCTCTCGCGGTGGCCGCAGTAACGGCGCAACTCACAATACTCAATATAAGCCAATGGAGTGAAATTTGGGTATAAGGCGCCGTCATTTGGGTATGTAGCATCATTTGTAGAAAGAAGAGGGAACGAGTTCTAGCTGACTTTGGGAATTATTTGTAAATTCTGGGCCGCGAGCTCCGCTAAAATGTTTGGCTCGCGTGTTCTCAGGAGACTCGACTACCAATCTGCAGCGTTTCTGACCACGCTGAGAAAGTGTTGCAGGACCCCTTTAAAGCACTGGAGTGGCAGCAGTAGAACACTTGACTCTTATGCAAAATGCCTGGTTTCAATTCAAGTTGGAGCCGGAATTTGTATTGTTTCCTTCCATGGGAATCTTCCCCTTATCGACAACGCCGCCGCAAATGCCTGCACCACGTTATCAGCGACACGGGCGCCGCAACACTAGCGCATTAAATTAACAGTCTATTCTCGCTGTTCCTGGGTTTGAATCAACTGTACCGCATAGCCGCATACCATGGGCTGGGGCACGGAGAAAGAAGTATTTGAGGACGAGAATCTCTCGGCCGCGGCAACGCGCGAGGGCGGCGCGATAGCGTCACGGCGGAATGCGGTTACGCCGAAGCACGACAGATGACGCTTTCGGCCTGTTGCCATCTTTTACATGCTCTTCTATGGACGCGACGCATAAAAATCGTGATAGCGCCTCGTACATGGTAAAATTTCTAATATTTCTGTCTGTAACATCAATCGGTATATATGACAGATATTTTAGCTGCAGTTCCTAATCGATACTGCCAGAATTATAGGCCGTACTGCTCTTGAAACGAACTGCTAGTAGTGGCCCCTGAGCAGACGACGTCTGCCGCCGCATGCACGCGCCCCTCGCTCCTCGCTCGCATGTTGTGCGCGCGCATGCGTAGGTGGCCTTGGGACGGAAAGTTCCCTTCGCGATTTGCTGGTTTCTTTCTCTTTAGCGCTCTCAGTGGCTTCCGCGCGTTGCGCCGGCGGCGCCGACTCCTCGATGTTTGCGCGCGCTTTTCACGCCGCGATAAAGGAGAGTGCTTTGCAGATTTAGACCGGTGCTTCTTCAGGATGGGGCGGAAATGTGTCGTGCCGAACTGCAGCAGTGGGTACGCGTCCTGCAAGGAGAAGGTAATTTACCTTCAAAGTTCATTGTGACCCAGTGAGGTTGGAAGCGTGGGCTCGCGCCATACCAAGAAAACACCGACAGCTGACGCCTCGTGACTAGGTTTGCGAGAAGCACTTCTCGGACAGTGACATAGACAGGCGGCGCTATTATGGTGAACTTGGTGGCGAAGTTCTCCTTGACAAACCGAAACGGCCAGTGTTGTTACGAGACGCCGTGCCTTCAATCTTTCCGCGCGCTGTGCCAGATACTTGTCTGCTGTTCTCAAAAAAGGACAATGTGAAAATACAACCACCTGGGGTTTTGTAACATGCACCTAAATGTAAGCACACAGGCCTTTAGCATTTCGCCCCCATCTAAATGCGGCCGCCGCAACAACCTAAATCTGAATTGATGGCATATAGGGTGAGTCCCATCATTCGTTGAAATAAATTTTACCTAACTCATTGAGTTCACGTTATTTCACGTTGTACAAAAAATATCACGCTGGTAATTTTCCTGTATGTGACGCCATTTTTCTCGTTAATTTACCGAAAAAACTTGAAGTGCGTTTGAGCTTCGCCTTTAAGAGTAGAACGCGATAGCATAATCGGGCCCCGTGCGCATCGCCTTCTCAACTGCTAGCCTCACCGACACGGACACCGACACCGGTATTTCTGCGAAACGGGCTCTTTAACGCTGTCGCGTTAAAATATGGAGCCGGCGAGGACGCGCAAGAACACATCCATTCGGGCGTGAAGCGCGAACGGGGAATCGGCGACGAATGGCCTTGAACCGACGAGCTTCGTCGGAGAGCGCGGTGAGAGGGACGCGCGCATTTTTCCTTCTCCGCTAGCGGACTCTCTCGACAGAGGGCGCGTGAGCGCTGTGCCCGATTTCGTGACTTTATTAGGACGCCCGAGCGAGCGCAGTTTCGCCTCCTCAAGAATTCTTGCTCCGTGGGCTGGGGTATGCGGATATGAGCCACAGGTGATTCAAAGTCTTCTTCAAACCAGTGACAGCAAGAATAGACCGTTAATTTGACGCTCTAGCGTTGCTGCGGCGACCGTGTCGCTGATAATAGATTTCGTTGGGCGTCCACAGCAGCTCTGTGGACGCAGCCTGCCAGCCATTTCCTATGGCATGCTACGTCCGTAAAGCTGTTGCGGACGCTCAACTAAATCTGTCCAATGTGGTGCAGGCGTCGGCGCCGTCGACGATGAGTGGAAGACTCCCATGGATAGAAACAATAAAAAACACCAATTTCGGTATATGCCAAGTTGTGGAGACGACCACGAGAGCTCCCGGTCAGGCACGCCCACACCAAGCTTGCCCCCATTTTGTCAATAGGCGAAGGGCTCCTGATTTTTTTTATAAACACTTTTGCGCTTGCCAACTGCGTGATGACCCGTGAAAGGTAATTTCAGTGTTCCACCGGATATAGCTCACGACTATACACTTCCGCGGCTGTGCTGCCGTAACATTGCCTACAGAGTGGAAGCGAGTGCTGGGCTGACACTTAATTTTCTTCAATCGTGCATGCGGCGCAGTTCCCTGTTCCCTCTCCAACGGCTACATCGCCGTAATTGCGCTGGTATAACGGTTCAAGTGTCGGCAAGTCGTGGATTACTTTGCAGTTGCATGCCTACAGGTGAGTCCTTTAATGCACGCCAATCGCGGCCCCCTGGAGGCATTGAAGGTTTGAAGATCTTATTTTACATAGCAACGCACGCGTGTGCGCAGGGTCCCGCATTTAATCATCTATTAGTTACTGTATTGGGGCCATTAGATACTGCAGTTGCAGAGCTACACATACTGGAACTGCGGCTAAGCAGTTTACTAAGCCGGTATCTAACGCAAGTGTGCACACATTAAAAATAATTCCACAAAAAGCGACCAAACATGCCCGCTTCCCGCTTGCCCTACGCAATTTGTGCATCCCCCCTCCCCCCTACGCGATTCTCTTAAAAAAAAAAGAGCCAAATACAAAGTATATAGCACGTATTGGTGATCCAAATCCTGGGGTGGATCACTGCTTCTAATGGTGCAGATGCTGCAAACGAGAGTTTCATTGCCTCAAACCAGGGGCGTAGCCACGTTAGGGCACACCGGGCCCGTGCCCCCCCCCCCCCCCGAAATTTTTTTTGCCATAGCATACAGAGCAGAAAATGACACTCGACCATATCTGCCTGCTCGTCCCCACTACAGATCAAGGAGGTGCCCCCCCCGAAAAAAATTTCTGCCTACGCCCCTGCCTCAAACGGCTGGGGATTCTAACGAAGGGACAGTCAACAGTCTGTAGTCTATAGTCTGGACAGGACACTCCGTATCTATAGGCAGAGCTGTATAAGGGCTCTTTGTGATGATTTGACCTTAGATATATGAGCTTCCGTGGCCTGCTTGTAAAATAATAGGATTTACAAGTCCAAAAATGAAATCACGCGCCCCTTTCCCCCTGCCTTCCAGCGAGAGAAAGAGAGTGAAAGAGCCCTTCATTGAAAAGCAAATAATTTAGCCGGTGTGCACAAATCGCTCACTCTCTACTCTGCGTGTCGAAGGCGAGGGGGAAGACGCAGACGGGAGGAGAGAAAAAAAGGTAAAGTAAGCATTTTTAAAATTTGAGAAACAACAAAAGTTTGATAAGCTGACCGACGCTATCCGAATATCTAAATAGAAATTTCATCGCACGCCTCCCTTCCAAGGCGCACACCTAAATATATGCATAGAAATGAAGTTGCCGATCGAAGCAAGATATGCAGCGTCCAAGCAATTCTCACGCGCCGATTGTGGGGCCACTCACATTGCCGGTGCCTTGTATAGCATTTTTTATTTTTACTTCAACACAATCATCTCTTGGTACGGAGTATATTATTCAAAGGGTAAAGAGATGTGGGTTTTAAGGATTAGGGGTATTGATTGTTATCCAAACAATCACAGTGGCAGTAGCGTAGGCAGAAATTTTTTTTCTGGGGGTGGGGTAGGGGGGGGGGTTCAACTATATTTCATGGATGTTCGTGCGTCTCCTTGTATGTGTCCGTGTACATATGCAAGACTGAGAAATTGTGCCCCCCCCCCCCCTGCCTGGCTACGCCAGAGGCCAGTCAAATCTCTGACACTCGACAATCCTTTGCTGTGCAGAAAAGATCACGTTAGGAAAACAAAGACCTGCAACCTTCTTTTCTCCCTTACTTTGCATACCCTTTATGCACGTCGCCTCTCACTAGTGTCGTTTCTTTTTCTTACTTTCTTTTAACTCAATAAGTTCGATGAAGGATACTGGTGCGCACCAATGTATGTACCAACTGCGTATATTATTGTTTACCGCGAAGGAGCGACGTACGCAAGATTACGTAAGACACGAAAACGGTACAACTTGTTTCTTTTTCCTTTATCAGCGCGGCCAGTTTTCCCGCACGTAATACGAAAAAGACTGTTATTACAGTCTTTTTCGTTTTTTTACAGCGCCCTAAAAAGGCGTTAACATCCATGCAGGGAATTGGGAACTGGTAACAACGGTCCTGGTGGCAGTAATCGTATCAGGCGACAAAAACACAACATACAAACGCAGATTGTACGATGTGTACAAGTTTGTACGCTGGATAACACTCCTCGGATTACACTCGCAGAAATACCCAAAAACTTGGAGTACGCTTGAGCCTCGCCTTCAAGAGTAAAACGCGATAGCTTATCGGGCCCTGTGCGCATTGCCTTCTCAATTGCTAGCCTGGCTTCGGTTCTCGGTGCATGCCTCAAACACGCCGTAAGGAAACGAACGACTGTGCGCGTAACATTGGTCGTTTCACAGTATCCTAGAATGCCGACTGCAAGAACAGTTGTTAAGTGCCCACCACGCCGTAATTATCCCTTTTGTGAATCAGTGAAGGGCCCGCTACGCGTCCGTAAGGCAACACGCGATCCTACGCAGCTTTTCACTTTGTTGATGGTTTTGATGATGATTAAATATGTCAGAGCGTTTTGTAATAGGTGGGCCTTTAAAAGACCCATTCGCTTCTGCCACGCAACAGTACATGCGTTAAGGAGACTCCTTCCACTACATGAAATTCATGTAGTGTTTTCTTCAAAAGCCGTTTCAACACAGAGCGGGGCTGTGTGGTAGAACACCTGCTTGCCACGAAGACGGCCTGGGTTCGATTCGCACTGGAAGCCGAAGAATTTTATTATTTATTTTTATTTGCATTTTTCTGGATTATTCATTGGGGTGTTTTTTTCCGACACAGTTTCGAGAAATAACGTGGCTCTGTGGTAGAACACCTGCTTGCCACGCAGGCCTGGGTTCGCTTCTCACTCGAATCCGAACATTTTTATTATTTATTTTATTTGCATCTTTCTCAATTTTTTTTTGTCACGGACAAGATGATGATTTTTCCCTCAGAACCAGCAACGCCATCACCGACGCCGACATTGTAATTTCTGCGAAACGAGCTCTTTAACGTTATCGCGTTAATAAAGTGGACTGCGAAACGACCACCGTCGTAGCTCAATTGCCAGATCATCATACGCGTAAATTGAAGGTTTTCAGTTCGGTCCCAACCGGCAGTTCGGTTCCAAACGGCAGCCAGTTGAATTTTCTTCATCGTTAATTATTTTTCATTGATGTCATAGTGCAATACAGTTAAAAACGACACCTAATGTCCCCTGTCCTTGCCTTGGCTTCGTTGACTGTTGTTTTCAGGGTGATTCCACGTAAGATCGAACAAACGATGGCTTGTCGACCTCTCAAATGTATTTGAAAATTTTATATATTATTGCCTGATGAGTTGAAAGAAGAGATCCGCAATTTGTTTTGCCGCCAAAAATTTTTTCGAAGCACAGGAAATCAATAATGACGAAGAGGTGAAGTGGAGCGCTCATCCGATCTGCTGTTTTGGCCAACTTTCGTTATGAATTGCACAAAATATATTAAAGTTAGGTAGCTGAAATTTCTTTAACTAAATATATGCATGTTTTTGCTTCTGCTCAGGTATTTTTAGTTTTTATGTGTAGTGTAGACGTTTTTATAAAAAACCTCAAAATTGGCCCAGGCAACGATATTTTCTTTACTTTGAACGCCCTTATCTCAAAAAAGCCTTGTACCAGAGCGACAAAAATTCCGCATTACGTTCTCCGCATGCTTATCTACCAAACTGCTGAATCTTATAATTATATAACGTTTCAGTAAAGAGATATGATCGGGCTAAGTTCAAGAAAACGCCGAACAATGCAAACTTCTGACGACAATTTAAAAAAAACCCCATTTTTTATATTGTTTAAACTTTGTCCACTTATTCTCCTGCACATCAGCTTTCACAATAATTGAAAACATGTTGCATAATGTTGTTGCACTAATAGTTACGGCCCCTCCAATGAGACCCTTAGGCAAGGATTGGCAATTCCGACTTCTTGCCCAGCAAGTGTATAAAATGCAGACCGGATTGAATTTCTTTTTATTAAAAGGCCAGCAGGTACCGAAAAAGGTGTCGCCGGCACTGAAGACGTTAATTTTGAAATTATTTGGTCACTGCAGCGGCCACGAGCGCGGGGCTACCGAGCAGGCGCGCGCGCACCCGAGATGCTCGTTGTAAGAGACGGCGCAGTGAGAGCTCGTTTTCGCGTCCTCAGACCGATTGAGTTCGAAACAGCAACACCTCTCGGGTGACTTGAACGCACGTGCACCGGTAGTCGCAGTGATCTGGTTAATGACGTCGATTTCTTTTTCAGGGGGCATACGAATGTCATCGTTAAACTGTGCGTTCCGTGAAGATCTTTCATTGCAGTGGTAGCAAAAGCACGCGTAGCACAAGTAGTCCGTCTCACTGACAGTCGCTGATCTGTCGGGCGTTAAACGTTCGTTCAAAGCATTTATGTCTAGGTCGGTAACTCTGCGAAATTTTGGCTTCTTTGCAATAATTAAAGGAGTAGTGACACGATTTTGAGACATCGCAAAAGGGACATTTTCTTGCTTTGTTGGTATGCAGTTTCAACGCTGTCCACACACTGGAATCGGAGAACACGTATAAAATATTTTAATTTGACTTTGAAGTTTTCGACGCTGAGCATCTGCAAGCCAGCCCCACTGCAAGGACATTATCCCGACGAGTCAAGACAGTTCCCCCGAGTTTGCGAGTTCTGCGTCCTGCATGCAGCCTAAATCGTAGAAATCACTGTCAGGGTCACTGGACGACAATTCACTCATCGTTGTGTATGTGCACCACGAGCAGATGACGGATTTGCCGCTAGTACGTCGCGAGTTTATGTATCTCCGTGACGTCACACTGCTATGAAACGATACTGAGAAGCCACCCCCTCGATATCGAAACCGAAAGTGTCTTTTTAAGGTGGCGCTAATTAAAATATATACGATGCATTCCCAGGCACCACAATAGTCGTTTTAGGTTTCTCGACACCAGTATTTTTATTTAGAGCAACAATCCGAATTTTTTTTTAAATTCGTGTCAGTACTCCTTTAAGCTTCTTGTG
Organism: Rhipicephalus sanguineus; assembly: GCF_013339695.2. Taxonomy (NCBI): domain Eukaryota; kingdom Metazoa; phylum Arthropoda; class Arachnida; order Ixodida; family Ixodidae; genus Rhipicephalus; species Rhipicephalus sanguineus. The sequence goes on along the minus strand of NC_051178.1, from coordinate 161,993,318 downwards.
CTTCGAAAGGTAGTCTCCACAATACACTCATTCAGAGCTATACTTTCTCGCCATGGGACGCACAGGAGGAGTAGAGCAAGAGCAAAGCACAAGACCTATCCGCGCGGACTGAAGTGTGAACAGCGCACCGAGCGCGCGGCCAATTCAGGCCGTCTACTGCCGACATCTAAGATAGGCAAGCGCATACGGTTACCGATAGTTTTGCTTTTCTTTCCTTTGACATTCCATGCTTTTTCTTTGCCACTGGAGCACCACGTTCACGCTTTTCACTGATCGCAACTGGCGCAGCGCCGTTTCTCAGGCAGCAGCGTGCGTGAAGCCATCGCTCATAGCTCCCTTATAGAGTTTTCATCTTGCTTCCAGCTCCGCCGTGTTATCAGCGCCTAGCTGCGATGCGAACAGAGGGTGGATAGAATAGCGAAGCTCCAGTGCACGTGCGTTCAAGTCACCCGAGAGGTGTTGCTGTTTCGAACTCACTCGGACTGAGGACGCGAAAACGAGCTCTCACTGCGCCGTCTCTTACAACGAGCATCTCGGGTGCGCGCGCGCCTGCTCGGTAGCCCCGCGCTCGTGGCCGCTGCAGTGACCAAATAATTTCAAAATTAACGTCTTCAGTGCCGGCGACACCTTTTTCGGTACCTGCTGGCCTTTTAATAAAAAGAAATTCAATCCGGCCTGCATTTTATACACTTGCTGGGCAAGAAGTCGGAATTGCCAATCTTTGCCTAAGGGTCTCATTGGAGGGGCCGTAACTATTAGTGCAACAATATTATGCAACATGTTTTCAATTATTGTGAAAGCTGATGTGGAGGAGAATAAGTGGACAAAGTTTAAACAATATAAAAAATGTTTTTTTTTTAAATTGTCGTCAGAAATTTGCATTGTTCGGTGTTTTCTTGAAATTAGCCCGATTGTATCTCTTTACTGAAACGTTATATAATTATAAGATTCGGCAGTTTGGTAGATAAGCATGCGAAGAACGTAATGCGGAATTTTTGTCACTCTGGTACAAGGCTTTTTTGAGATAAGAGCGTTCAAAGTAACGAAAATAACGTTCCCTGGGCCAATTTTGAGGTTTTTTATAAAAACATCTACACTACACATAAAAACTAAAAATACCTGAGCAGAAGCAAAAACTTGCATATATTTAGTTAAAAAAATTTCAGCTACCTAACTTTAATATATTTTGTGCAATTCATAACGAAAGTTGGCCAAAACTGCAAAGCGGAATAGCGCTCCACTCCACCTCTTCATCATTATTGATTTCCTGTGCTTCGAAAAAATTTTTGGCGGCAAAACAAATTGCGGATCTCTTCTTTTCACTCATCAGGCAATAATATATAAAATTTTGAAATAAATTTGAGAGGTCGACCAGCCATCGTTTGTTCGATCTTACGTGGAATCACCCTTCATTAGGTATGCACAGAGGAATTAAGAGACAGTTATCACGTCGCCTTGCGCGATTAGCCCCCTTGGCAGGTTACGGATCTTTCCTAGGAAAAATAAAATAAACAGACGAAACTTACACACATGCAGTTAGATCAGTTGGCAATAGCTACTATCTGTGTACTTGCGTACATGGCGAATACGAGTGTTAGCGCCTTTACTTCGCTCGTACACGCCTTCGAATTCACATCCGACTTTTCGTTTCACGTGCAGATTACGATGTCTTTGAAAAGACAGCATACAGAAAACCAGGTGCGTGACGGTTTCATTGCCAAATAAGCCGAAGTGACAGGGCACACCGAGTTTATGTGATACAGAAGAACCTCCGTGATAGATCAAGCTATATTTCAGAGTTCGACTGACTATCCAAAATAGCTTTGCTTGTGATCAGCACAACCAAATGTCCCGGAAAGCGTAAATTATGTTTCCATTTTATCCTTTAAAGGGGTCATGAAGCACCCCTTGGGCTTGTTGAAAACACAGCATATCCACGGAGTGAATGATGATGAGTGGGCGAAGCTGCGGAGGTTCATCGGTAAACCGTGAATCTTCCGTGAATTCTGCCCAGTACATCATTACCGACGTGAGATCGGGCGCGTTTATACTAAAGGTTCGATGAGTTATGACGACTTGCAGCTCACTTTAATTTTACATGTACGCTGTGAATTTTCATTGTTTAGAAAACCATTGCTTTAGAAAACAGCTGGCGTCTTTCGTTAAGCAGCTGGCGTCTTTTCGTTTTGCTTTAGAAACATCTGGCGTTCTTTCGTTTTGCTTTTAGAAAACATATGGCGTCTTTCGTTGGTTTATTTCATCAATCAACGGCGTTTTGAACAAAATTTTTATTGTTTAATCACGCACAGGAGAAATCTCACCAGGCACTACCTTGGAGGTAAACAATGGCTGCTAATGGGAATGAGAGACAGAAGAAGTCAGCTTTTAGCTAACACTTACACTTCTACTTCTACTAACGTTTCCTACTCGAACATGCCAATGGTTGCTAATGGGGAATGAGAGACAGAAGAATTCGGCTTTTAGTTAACGCGCACGCTGCGAATTTTTTATTGTTCAACAACGCACAGGAAAAATCTCCCACCGGCACCACCTTGGAGGTCAAAGCGTAAGACTGGTTACACACTACGACTACTACGACTACGACTACGAGGGACGAACGGGTGCCGCCTTAAGGAGCTTCGCCCCTAAAACACATCCTGTGGAAAGCTGACTTTTCAACGACATCGCAATCTGCACTTGAAAAGTTGGAAGTCATTTCAAAGCCGCGTACGTGCGAACTATCTATATGTAGCCCTTTGCCTAAAGGGGCCATGAACCACCCGTCGCGCTTGGTGTGGAAAACACCTTGGAATTATCGGGCCCTTCCCAGGAATATATAGCCGAAAAAAATTTTTCTAAAAGCTAAACTAGGACCGGAGATTTAGCGATCGCTAGTTTTACCTGACGCATTCCCTCTAAACTCGCTTCATTCCGGAGCAGACGGCAGCGCCGTTCGAGGTGCCCCGCCCAGTGCATTACGTCACCTCGCTTCAATATTGTGTGGTTTCCTTTCCGCGTAACTTGGCGGTGTTGACGGCTGCTGCTGGCAGCTAATAGTTCCGGTCGGCTGCTTCTCGCTGCGCGGCGCGGTCTGGCCAGACCGCCTAGAGTTACTGTATATGCTACCTTTAGGTAGCAGAGTTGCGCATAGGTCCGGCTAGCAACCACAATTATGCGGTGAAGTTGCGCTTCGTTTTCGCAGGCGACATGCCTACCGTGCGCCGATTAACATGTCAGGCGAGTCGAAGACCAGCGATAAACATTGGCTGTCGATGACAAGTGTTAATTCAGTTCGCTGCCGCGGCGGCGTCGAGAAATAAAAAAATTAGCCCGAGCGCAGCTTCTCCGCAATGCATGGTTGCTAGCGGCGTTTGGAAGACATATGCGCAACTCTGCTACCTAAAGGTAGCATATACAGTAACTCTAAGACCGCCGATTGTGGCCTGCCTCTGAATGCGGCCGATTGGCACGGCATGCAGACTCGGTATACGCTTTTATATAACGAACTGGCCAAGGCGGCCTGCCTCAACGCACGGAATAAAATCCCGTGCGAAGAAAACGCATGGGATTTTATTCCGTGCGTTTGCGTGCGTTCCGTGCGGAGGAAACGCACGGGCAAAAGAAAAAAAAGAAGCGATTCTTTTTAAGCGGGCTCATTTATTTTGTTTTAAATTATGTTGCCATAGTTGTTTATGATCTGTACACAGTATTCTCACTGTTGACACAATTTCTGGCAAGGTAAAAGCGCTGATATTGTGTCCAGATCCTATTTTGTCCTCATTACAACTACGCTGTTAATTTTTGCCATGAATCAATACCAAGTCGCCCAATCTTCAGTCTTAAACAGAGCAGCTGTGGTTGAACAAGAAGCTAGTGTCCAACGTGTTTAAATACAAAGTGAATCTCACTAACATTGACACCCCTTTACACTATAATGCTAACTTGACTGACATCGAAAACTATCCGAATGGTGGTAGACAGGACAAGAGTAACACTTCTGGTGTTGTTTTGCATTTCTTTACCTTCCTGTATTTCTCGCCGTGTGTACTTTAAGGGAAAAATTCACAAGTAACTACTTAGCAGCCTCACAATTTTGCATTTGTTTCAAGTTTTGTTAAAAAGTCTGCAATAAGTATAGTCAAGTATGAGTCCTTGGCAAGAAATTCATTTTTACGGACACAGAGAGCTTAATGGACTTCTTTTTTTGTATCATTTTCAGGTAGACATTTCTGGCAAAGCATGAAGGGTTGCTCCCCACTGCTTGTGCAGGAGACAATGTATTGTGGGAACACTCCACTGTGCCTAATTGTACAATATCTCGAACATTTTGTGCACCTTACAGCATTTGGGCCTCTGCGTGCAACCTTTCCAGTGGCATGCATTTGAAAACTTCGCATTGTTCAATATGACAGTTAATGGAGCCGGCTTTATTCCGCAAACTTTATCCTAAAATGGACAGTTGGACGAGTTGATGTGCATTGATAGTTAAAGAAAGTACGGGAAAAACCCCCACAGCACAGAGAAATGAGAATGAAAGGCACAGGATGATGAGCTACTGCCAACTGAAGTTTAATGCAAACCGCAGAAAGATATACACACACAGTATGAAAAAAGTACAAAATTAAAGAATTATGCAGTAGCAGAAAGAGCACAAACATGTATAAAAAAGCCAAACACGCGGTGAACTTCACTTGCTAGTACCGCGTCGTCCTGTCCCCTTCATTTCTATGTGAGTTGTGGTTTCGTTTCATAGCGAAAGCTGTTATGAGATCATTTCACGGGCCGTTTTTGGCGCCGTAGTTGTGCGCCGCCGCCGCCGCTGCCGCCGCCGCCGCCGGTGTCCGTAACCAGTATCGCTCGAAATAAGAAAAAAAAACTAAATAAGTAAAAAATTCCAGAATGGAACGTGGTTCGAACCTGGGCCCTCTGCGTGGGAGCCCAGTATTCAACCTCTGAGCCATGCCGGTGCTTGAAACTGCTTTGCAAAAAGGTCCTATACAGGCTTCATGTCGGGAAGGAACCACATTAGCATATGCAATATAGCGTGGTAGAAGAGTAAAAAAGCACCAAGCGTCGCACAACGCGAATTCTGTAACCAGGCGTCACACAATGCGAATTGCGCAACGAGTAGGTTATTGAATGCTGCCAAACAAGGAGGTTTAAACCTCCTTGCTTCCAACCCATTACAGGGCTCTGCCATAATTCTTCGTCGTCATCAGGCACAGCATCAACAAAGTGCGCATGATGCCTTACATGCGTTTAGCAGGTACCATGGCTCTCCGTAGAATGACGAAAAATGGCATCATGCCTGCTGCCCTACTTCTCAAAAATTACAATGATTTATAGCGTAGTGGGTTCCTCGCAAGTGCACTTGTATTGGCTGCCAAGGAAGCCCATAAGCGCATGATCCATTTCCTCGGGGTCTCTGTAAAATTAATGATTTATAGCGTAGTGGGTTCCTCGCAAGTGCACTTGTATTGGTTGCCAAGGAAGCCCGTAAGCGCATGATCCATTTCGTCGGGGTCTCAGTAAAGTTCTTCGCCCCACCCCCCGTCTCTCTCCCACGTCAACGTATGTTATACAGCATGGCGGGAGAGGGAAATAGCGACCGGGCGTCACCCAATGCAGATTACATAACTGCTGGGTCGTTTAAAGCTTCGAACCAAGTGCACATAATGCCTTACAGACGTGTAGCTGGTGCATCGCTTCTCCGCAAAATGACAAATAATGGCTTAGTAGGTGCTTCCCAACTTCACAAAAATTGTGATTTATGGCGTAGTGGGTACCTTTCTAGTGTACTTGTATTGTAGCCCCAAGAGAGCTTACAACGGGCTCTAGAAACGCCGCTGTTCCAGCTTTCGCTGTGACTGTGCTGCGGTTTCAGCGCAGGCCTGGCGTCTTTTTTTCCCGCTTTCTTGATCTACGAACTTACGTCCTGACTGCTTTATAGCCTCTATACATGCGTGGTCAAATTTTTATCAACCTCATGGCATATCAAGTCCTAGGATCCTATGTGCCAAACCATCAGCCACTTCTTATAGGAAGTATTTATTTTAAGCATGTGATTGCCTAATTCCAAGTTGACTTTGCAGCCTTAATGCTGGGCTTAATTTTCAATGTGTAATTATGCATAAGCCATGAAGTGAGGAATTAAAGATGAAGAACATTTGGTTCCAGATGGCGCTATGCTGGCATGCATATATTGTAAACATAGATGTACTAATTATGCACAATAGAAGTATTGGTACATTGTAGTCATGTGACAACACCGACAAGTTCCCAAGCATAATTTCAGAAATTTACGTTAGTTTTCACATATCTGTGAGTAATTATGTGAAGCGATATATGAATGCAGCGTTGCCATTTTGTGGGCATTGCTGAGTGCTTTTATAAATCGCGGTAAGTGGCTCTACAATCACTTTTAGGCTTTTCTGCAGGAAAACGCAACTGTATGATCATGTGCGACATGTTTTGATGCTACAGTGCAAACTAATGAAATAAAAAAACTGGAACATGCATGCCATGGTTGCATATTTCTCTAACGTAAAACTAGCCTTATTGTACTAATTTAGTTGCCTTCATGTGCAGGCTGACACTAAGTTCCTTGTGCATCCCATTTCTTTGGATTGTGCTTAGATACTGGCACTGTGAAGAGCACATGTCAGTAGGCAGTATGAGGAGGTTTTACGCATTACTTTCATGTTGCTTTACTGCTGTGAATTATATATAGTGATCGGGCTGTGCTGTATATGTTGTTCCACGTGTTCAGTATTGGGCGCAGGTTCTATGCACAAAGATGGAAATACACATATGCTTACACTGACATCAGAACTGCTACTGTTTTGATTCCAATAAAATAGTGCAAACACTGCTTCTTGTATCACTTGTGGTATGACTATTTGTCGTGCATGCAAAAGGAAGATATGAACTTCTGAATGCGACACAAATTGGTGAAACACTGCTCGCCCAACGTCACGGCTTGTGTTTTATTACCAAACAAGTAGAACAGATGATTCACACATTAGTATACATTGTAGAATTGTGGAAGAGAAATGCAGGCAGTTAGGCAACAAGTCATCACTGTGTTCTAGCGTAGATTTGGTGATATTTCATCAATCGTAGCATAATTGAAGGTACCTGTTGTATAAGGACCAGGGAGTGTACATATGAGCGAGTTTTTCCAGTTTTGTGCCTATTTGCTATAGTCCTCGTGTTTCTGTGTTATGTATGTAAAATTCTGAATTGCGAACAAGCCAACCTGTCTATTGCAGTGAATATAGTATACTAGCAATTCAAACGAACCATTATTTTCTCAAGAACAGCTGTTTCATTGAGGAGGACTGTAATACATATTTTTTTTTCATTCGTCCTGCGTCGTCTGTGCGCGGGGAATGCCTAGTACACATGGAAGTTCACAAAAGAGAAGAGCAAGTCCATTAACTATTTTATTTTGCGGGAGACATGTCACTGGTAAATTTGTGGATGTTGTTCTGACCAACGTTACTAGATTAGCTTGACATCGGGGCACGCTATTGGCATTCGCTTTACCGCGGTGGCGTGATGCTTAACAATAACGTAAGAATTAGTAAGATAGTAGGTAGTCTCCGAGTATGAAAGCAACTAAATACAAAGTATCAACTATAGCGAACCACTGTATGCCACGCTAAAGCACGAATTGCAAATATGTGCTAATTCCGGAAGTAGATTATCGTTCAGCTGCTCAGAAGGCGCTGCTGCCCCTGCATGCAGCTCGCGACAGTAAGCGCGTTTTAAATGCACTTTTTTTTTAATATAGGCACGTTACAAAATCCTTGTAACTGTGGCGTCTTCGTGTTTAACTTTTATATGCTATGGGTGCGGCAGCCGCGAGCGCACCGACGGTGGAAGAGAACGATGGACACGGACACGCTCGCGCCTCGCGCTCAGTGGCCGTTGACAGTGAGTCGCGGCCGAGTCTTGGAATGGTGAAGACGTGTTGCTCAGTGCACGGGGAGATCGAGTGGCCGTGCTCAGCGTCTCGTCCTCGTCTGTGAAGGGTTCTGCGCGGCGGCTGGCCCAGACCCCTACAATGCAAAGGCAGGCGGTCTTAGAACAGCTCAGAACACGCTGCTGCCACTGGACGCGTGCAGCTCGCGGAAGAAATTACTAAAATTGCCCCACAGCACACGCCCATGGAATGCTCATACGTTCGGCCAACTGAAGATACCTATGTCACACTGATATTCACGAATTTAGGGCGAGCGAACATTGCCGATATATGGAGAAGCACTCAAGAGGGCACACGTTTATCATTTTTATAACGGCACGACACAATGAACCGAAGAATTCGGAGCCGAAAGTGTTCGCTCCGGCCTGCATGACGTCCCACAAATTATGTAGTGACCATACGTAAGCTTAAACACAGGTTGATGGTTGTTCTTTGAAGACGACTGGAAGCAAAAGTACTCTCAGTGAGTTGACAGCTCAGGTCGTAGTACTTCGACCTCACCACTGAATCCATCTTCGGGATATCTTCGACGTGAAGTGTATTATCCAAAGGTCAAAGGATCGTGTGCATTCTCTGTCAACAAAATAATAGTGGTAAAACCCTCAGCTATAATCCAATCCTCATGGTTCACGAAGGGCCGCTCTCCGGTCTGTTAATTCAGAACCTGCTTGCAACTTGATCTCTGTGCACGCACTGATCAAGTCAGCACGAGATCCGTGTCGTTAGAACTCAACGCAACACAAAAGTTTTGTAAGGTTTGAGGCCACTTATGGCATACAAAACTAATCGAAACAAGCGAAGCACAAGAAGCTGCGGTACCGAAAAGGTCGTGCGGTCAAATTTAAGTTACGCTCGAACGTGAGCGGGCGCACTGAGTTCAGCAGACGACAGTTGGCTTCTACTGGAAGTGAGTCATCTTTTCGAAAACTCGCAACGAAGTTTTTCGATATTTCAGCCTGTTTATTTAACTACAACAACTATTATACACAGTGCCAACGGGAACAAGCGCATCTGATCCAAACACCACTCTTGATTTATGTCGGCTATTGGCCAATAAGGATGCTATGTCTCTTGCGACGCGGAGATGCAGATCCATGACGTCAGCCGGCAGACGCTCCGCCCACCGACGAGAGTTATAACCGGCCTCTGTTTGAAAAGAGGGCGCCCGAGAAAACGGCAACTTCGTGCTCCGCTTGTAGCCTTTACGCGGTGCGCACGATTGCAAAGCAGTTCATTGCCATGTAAATAACTGCGTGAGATTATTATTGCCAAATAAGCCGAACTTGCAGGCCACACCGAGTTTATGTCATACTGAAGAGCCTCCGTGATAGATCAAGCTATATTTCAGAGTTCGACTGACTATCCAAAATAGCTTTGCTTGTGATCAGCACAATCAATTGTCCTGCAAAACATAAATTAGGTTTCCATTTTATCCTTTAAGCAAACGACTACAATGTAAAGAAAATGTTTGGAATGACGCCGTTTAAATGTCTTGCACGAATACGTCATCAAACAAGGGGCAGCGTCAACTGAAAGGAGCCCTGAGGGCCAGAGCAATGATTTAATGCAGGAAAAATCTACGCTCAATCTACTTTGAGATTTGTCCAAGGAGTTTTAGGGGCGAAGTACCTTAGGGCAACGCCTCCTCTAGAAACATGCCTGCGGCGTCGCTGGCTATCCCATTGTAGCCGTCCTGCCTTGAATTGTGGTCGCTTGTCGAGAGATGGCGCCACGTTCTCCCCTATTGTTTTCAATGGGGCTGGCGTGGTGTGACGTCGAGGGGGTTAATGTGCGCATGCGCAAATGTGTGTTGCAAGCGGCCACCGCAAGGATCGCCAGCTACTGCTCTCATTAGAAACGGTGAAGGAGGGAAAGGGTAGGGCAGGAGGTTTTTGGCTCACGCGGCAGGCATCTTTCTAGAGGAGGCGTTGGTTAGGGTCTCGGCGTGTCGGCGTGCATCGTCGTCGCCGTCTGCTGTCGCGGCGTGCATCGTCGTCTGCAGTCGTGACGATCCATTTGCTTGAGCGCAAGAGAGGGCGCCACCCCCACAGCGCTCACCTTGTGGCGAGAGAGAGCGAACGGCGCACGTTGACTATGGAATTGGCCGCGAGATCGACCTATAGGTGGCAGCACCGTCGCCGCGTTAGTGTGGAGAGGCCGTTGGCGGCGCGTATACAAATGCACACAGCGGCGCTTCGATGTGAGCGGGTTGAGCCGATTCTCGGCTAATAAAATGCGTTGATTGCAGCTTACTGGTATTATATAAGCTCTTCATTGTTGAATCGATGCAGGAAGATCATCCAATGTTATTATTACTAGTGAGAGAAGCGCAATCTGCCGATGAAAGGGATGCTCGCCCTGGATGACAGTCTGCGCTTAGCACTTTATGACGCTTTTGGTTGTTTTCTCTGTACGTGTTGGGCTTGTGTTCTATGTACTACGCACTGCTGTAGCACGACTGAACTACTTAAGTGTTTACTTCTTGTTCATTTGCATACCAGCCCATATTCCTGTGCAATTAGCACTGCTCGCCCAAATACGCATTTTTTATTATTGTTCAGTTCTCCATGAAATGTAGGACAGTTGATAAGTTTAGTCAAGAAAGCCACGTGATCGACAGCGCTTTAGCGCCACGGAGACGTTCAACGCACGCACTTGTTCTTGCGCCAGTAACAGAATAAAAAGGTAAGAGTTTAGCACAGAGCTTTCATCGATTGATTACATGCACGACAGTGATGCAACAAAGGTCTGGTTATTTTATGGAATAAGTGTTTTTTTAGATGTGAAGCAGCTTATGGCGGAGTTCAATCCGGTGGTGGTGGTGTGCGGCGTGACCACCCTTACTGCGCATGCGCAAACCCTCTCCCTACACCTCCTGTCCCCCTGTGTCCTCCCCCCACTCCTCCTCCCCTTTCCCCTCTCCAATTCCCCTCCTCACTCCCCTTTCCCCATCTCCATTCTTCCTCTCACTTCCCCTCTCCACTCCCTCTCTCCACTCCCACTTTCCCCTCTCCACTTCCCCTCTCCCTTAACTCCCCCTTTCCCCTCTCGGGAGTGAAAATTCCGCCGTCGGCGTCCGTGACGGCGTAGCTTGTGAGCGAAAAATCGTCCGTGACCGAAAAATGGAGAAAGAAGCAAGTAAAAAAAAATAAATATCTTCGGTTCCATTGAGGATCGAACCCAGGCCGCTTGCGTGGAAAGCAGGTGTCCTACCACAAAGCCACGACGTCACTTGCAACTGCTTCGGAAAAAAAATCACAGCATATCCACGGAGTGAATGATGATGAGTGGGCGAAGCTGCGGAGGTTCATTGGTAAACCGTGAATCTTCCGTGAATTCTGCCCAGTACATCATCACCGACGTGAGATCGGGCGCGTTTATACTAAAGGTTCGATGAGTTATGACGACTTGCAGCTCACTTTAATTTTACATGTACGCTGTGAATTTTCATTGTTTAGAAAACCATTGCTTTAGAAAACATCTGGCGTCTTTCGTTAAGCAGCTGGCGTCTTTTCGTTTTGCTTTAGAAACATCTGGCGTTCTTTCGTTTTGCTTTTAGAAAACATCTGGCGTCTTTCGTTGGTTTATTTCATCAATCAACAGCGTTTCCAACAAAATTTTTATTGTTTAATCACGCACAGGAGAAATCTCACCAGGCACTACCTTGGAGGTAAACAACGGCTGCTAATGGGAATGAGAGACAGAAGAAGTCGGCTTTTAGCTAACACTTACACTTCTACTTCTACTAACGTTTCCTACTGTGTGTGTGTGTGAAAAACTTTTATTAAATAAAATGAGAGTTTGCAGGCCCAAAAGGACCCTTTACATAGGGGGAGTCCTTATTCCGGGACTCCGCTGGACAACGCCGCTACCCGCGCCCGTTGGACTAGAGCCCGTTGAGACTCCAGTGCTGAGCAATTGAGTAGGGCTGCCTCCCATGCCTCTCTAGTAGGGGAAGGGTTAGGGGGAATGGAAGGATTCAACTGACATGCCCAAACCATGTGAACGTTATCGGAGACTTCCCCACAGTGAGGGCACCGCCCATCAACTTTCGGGTCAAAACGTTTTACTATTGCAGGACACAACAAGGTGTTGGTCTGCAGGCGCCTTAAGGTTCGTTCATCGGCTTTACTCAGGCCCTTAGCAGGGACCCGGAAAAGCCGATGGCGTTCGCAATAGTGAGCCAGGATTTCTTTGAATCGCAGAAGCGGTTGCATCTCTGAGCCGGAAAAGCCTGGGTGAGGTGCCCGGGGGATAAGCGCGCGGGCGGCCGCGTCCGCAGCCTCGTTACCTCGAAGGCCCTGGTGGCCCGGAGTCCAAATGATGCGTTTAGGTGAGGGGTCCGAATCCCTCGCGGCTCGCTTTAGAATTTCGTAGGCTAAAGGTGAGACCTCGCCCGCCAGGTAGTTTTCACAGGCTCTGCGCGAATCTGTGATGATCACCCTCGAGTTCGTGTCCGAGGCGGCAAGCGCTATTGCTACCTCCTCTGCCCGCGCGGAGTTGATAGCCCGATAGGAGAGACCATTAACGCGTTGGTCCTGGTGAACTACGGCGGCCGTGTAGAATCCGGTGGGCGACGGCCCTGCCACATCAACGTAGTATACACCCTGCTTGGATCCATATTGGTGTTCGAGGGCCCGAGAGCGCGCCCCTCGTCTGCCTTCGTGTGTCTGCGAGTGCATGTTTCGAGGTAGTGGAGAAACCCAGAGCTTGTGGCGCCACAGCTCTGGAATTCGGCATGTCTCCTCTGGAATGCAGTCGTGTTTTATGTGCAAGCGGTCTAACAGGCGGCGCCCAGATACAGTCTCCGAAAGTCGCGTATATTGGTTTACGAGGTGGGCCTCCTTAAACTCCTGGTAGGAGTTGAGCACCCCCAGTGCCGACAACTTGGCATTGGAGGTAGTTACCGGGAGGTCCAAAGCTCGCTTTGTAGCCTTCCTAATGATGGCGTCAATGCGTTGATCGTGTTGCTTCGTAGTGCGAAGGTAGGGTCCGGAGTAGAGGATCCGGCTGATTACAAAGGCATGGACAAGCCGAAACGCATCCCTGCCCCGCAACCCGCCGCGTTTGTTGGAAACGCGGTGGATCATACGTCCGACGTGTTCGCCTATGCGTTTAAGTTTGGTGATGGTGGATTCCGGTCTCAGTCTGTTATCGATGAACAAGCCCAGGATCCGGATCTCTTAGACCTCTCTGATAGGAGCTCCCATCAAAGAGATACGCAATCTCGTGTTGTCTTTCGGATCTGTTCTGACGTGCAAAAGCTCCGATTTTGCAGGCGCGCATTGGAGACCACAGCCGATTGCATAGCTATCGACGATGGAGGCGGCAAGCTGTAGGCGGTCCTCCATTTCTCCAAGGCTCCCTTCAGTAGTCCAAATTGTTATATCATCCGCGTAGAGTGCGTGATGAATTCCTTCCACCCGGGCCAATTGATGTGGAAGCTGCATCATGGCAATGTTGAAGAGAAGCGGCGACAAGACCGCTCCTTGGGGAGTACCCCGTGTGCCCATAGTGTATGGACCACATTCGTCATCTTCAATTTTGAGGAAGGCCTGACGCTTTGAGAGAAAGTCTCTTACGTAGGCAAATGCCTTGTGCCGACAGTTTGAGGTGCTCAGGTTTGCCAGGATGCTGCCATGACGAACGTTGTCAAAGGCACCTTTAAGATCGAGGGCAAGGATCGCCTTGTCGTTGTGGCGCATGGCGGTGGGCTGTATTACGTCACGGTGTAGTTGGAGAAGGACGTCCTGTGCAGACATATGCGGGCGAAACCCAAACATAGTGTCTGCAAAGAGGCCCTTAGCTTCCATGTATGGAGAAAGGCGATCCCGCACCATTCTCTCCATAAGTTTACCCGCACACGAAGTCAGTGCAATGGGCCTCAGGTTGTCGGTATTCACCATCTTGCCTGGCTTAGGAATAAAGGTGACCAAGGAGGTCTTCCAGTCGGGAGGGAGTGGACGTCCATCCCAAATCTGATTAATGTACTCTAGCAAGTGGAGGCAGGCCGAGTCCGAAAGATTCGCCAACAGATTGACTGTTATGTGATCTCGGCCCGGAGCCGTACCTCTGCGCATCTTAGCTAAAGCCGCCCTTAGGTCATGTAATGTAAAAGGGGCATCAATATCTAGATTAGGCTTGCCCATGTACTCGTACTCGGGCCCAATTGGGTCCTCTATGCGACAGAGATATCTGTCACACAGGGTGTCCGCGAGTTGAGCCGTCGTGCCGTGATACCCGTGCAATGCCCGCCGGAGCTGTCGTTGCGTCTCTCCTCTCGTCTGAGTAGGGTCAATGAGGCTGCGAAAGAGGCGCCACGTCCCTTTCGAGCTCATCTGACGTGCTGCTGAATTACACTTCTCTATCCAATTTGAGTCAGTGAGCTGGGCGGCATACTGTGCGGCTTGCTCAGTGAGTTCAACGATGCGAGCCTTGAGCTTGCGATTGAGCTTTTGCTTTTTCCACCGCTTGGTAAGACTTCTGCGTGCCTCCCACAGGCGCAGGAGGTGATTGTCCACTGCGGGGATCTGCTCGGTAGTCTGAATTGTCTTAATGTGTTGTTGCTGGATTGTATGCAGATGCTTTGCCCACTCCGCATAGCCGCCGGAAAAGAGCACGAGTGGTATCTCCTGCGTTCTGAACTTGCTCCAATCAGTTAATTTGGCTTGGCCCCACTTTTTGCGAGCCGCCTTAACCGGAAGAATTATCCGGAGAAGGCAATGATCGCTACCAAGGGATTCCCCTAAGTTTTTCCAGGTGGCATCTTTGGCGTTCTTAACGAGAGACAGGTCAGGACATGTGTCACGGGTTACCGAATTGCCCACGCGTGTGGGAAATGCCGGATCCGTGAGTAGCGTAAGACGAAGTGTGGAGATTAGCTCTGCCAGCTTGCGTCCTCTCGTCTTCTCAAAGTGGTAACCCCAATGAAGGCTGGGAGCGTTGAAGTCCCCAACAATCATGAGAGGTTCCTCGCCAGCCGATTTGAGCGCGCGGTAGAAAATTTCGTTAAAAGTTACGCGTGGCTTATGCGGGGGGCAGTAAATGTTAAGAATATGTATTGTCGGATCCCGGCGCTTAAGTGGCAGGACCTTCACCATGCTGTATTCTTGTTCATTATCCAAGTCAAGGTCGACTGCGACTGCGGTGTATGCCTTGTTCACCAGGATACACGTTGTAGGACCTCCCTGAAACGAGCTATAGCCAGTAAATTTAGCTTCCGATCCGGGCTCCTGAAGCGCCAAAATCGCCGGTGGCGTACCAAGCGACTGCAGGTAGAGCTGGAGGTGCGACCGTTTCTTCCAGTTTCGAAAACCCCTGCAGTTCCATTGGACGATCTCGAATTTTTCTTCTACGATTTTGTTATTGGCTTTCCGCTGGGGCTGGGTAGCCATAGTGAATATTATTTTAATTGTTAGGAGCATGCCCAATCCCCGATAGTGGTGGCGCCTCAGGTGGTGGCACCAGTGTCTCCGGGGAGGAGGCAGCCGCGATGTGTTCCTGCGAGCCTATGATCTGACGAGAGACCACCGGTCGCCTACGCGTATCCGGTCGCGGGGAACGCGAGCGAGAGCGGCTGTTCCTAAATTGGACGCCGGTCCTGCCCTGTACTATGGACAGAACAGAGTCGGTCACAGCGGGAGTTATGCTCTCCACCATGTGCGGCAGCTCGCGTTGCCAGAGTTCCCGGAAGGAAGCCCTGACACCTTCCAAAATTTTGCCTGGCATGTCCGCAATTGTGCGTTCCAAATTTTCTAAACGGTGCTCCATAATGGGCACATGCCCGATTGATGTGCTGCCCGTGCACTGCGAATCGCTGGACAAGTCTGACGCGACCGAGGCCCTATCATCAAGGTTCACCGGCTCAGTTTGCTGCATAGGCTCCGAAGGGCCGCCATGTGCCTGGGGCTCCGTGAGCTTGGCCAATTTTGCCTCTAGCTCACGAATTTTGTTAGCTAGATTTTCGGTGTGGCGCCTGAGTTCAGCATTTTGCCGCTGTAGGGCGACTTCGGTAGGGGAGGGGGAGAGAGGCCCGGGGGCAGCCCCAACCCAACCGCTCACCTTGGTTTGGGCGTTTGCCAAGGGTGGGAAATCATCGGCGTTGGAGGTCGACGTCTTCGTCCTGGTCCCGGCTTTGTCGGTCGTCTTGACTTGCCCGGGCTTGCCCGCCGTAGAGGCAGATTTCTTTTTGTTGACTTTGGTGGACGGAGCTTCCTTGGGAGCTGACGTCCGCTTGGTGTTGGTCGGTGGCAATCTCGGCTTAATCGGCTTTCGGTACTTGTCCCTACAGTCAGCAGCACCGGTCAGATGGCTGCCCCCACAGATTAGGCAACGATGAGTGCACTCATGTTCAGCAGAGCCCTCGGAAGTGGTAGCCACTTGAGAGCCACAGCGCCCGCAGCGTCCCGACTGCGGCCTCGGGCAGATGTCGGCTCGGTGACCCACCGTGCCACATCGGTGACAGGCGGGGATCGTCTTCTTATACAGTCTCACAGGGATGACCTGATCGCTGCAGTAGACGTGACGGGGCACCCTCTTCCCCTCGAAGGTGACCACTGCGACGTCGGTGTCACCCAATTTCCTCACACAGAGGATATTGCCTTGTTTCCACCTCAGCTTTTGCTTGAGAGAGCCCGATGTATCTTTGGGGTCAATGTTGATGACTCCCTTGCAGACGTCGCCCGAGGCTTTGGCGTGTCCGCGGAACGGAAGTTGGCGGCCCCCGACCACCAACATAACGTCACCAAGGAGCCTCTCGGCGGCGGGCACTGAGTTGAGTCCACACACTAACACATTTTGATCCCATACGGGCCATACGGTGAGTTCCACCTCTCCACATTCACGTATGAGGTTGCGTACAGCAGCCCCGGCTTGGCCTGGAACGAAGGTCTCCTTCAGATCCAGCGTTGTGCGTGGCTTGAGCACCACGATGAGTTCGTCGCGCCCAATGCGTGGCGTCTGCTGCGGACGCCATTGGGACTTGTGCGTTTCTCCCTTCAAGGCCGCGCTAGCTGCGTTCCCGTGCGTAGCATGCGCGGAGCGCGCCGCCGCCTGTTGCTGGACGACGCCGCCGGTGTCCTTGGGTGCCAGCGTCTTCTGTTTTCGTCGCCATATTCGGACCATATCGTCCAAAAGTTCGTCTTCGGATGGCGGAAGATCCTCCAGTTGCGCAGTATCCATGCTTACGATTTGCATCGAAGCAGGATCGTAACCAGTCACAGTCTTTGGAGACGCCATCACCGGGGAAATACCGGCCGGGGCTGGCGGCAGCGTCGCTGCCACTAAGCCAACAACCCGGCGGTCGGTGAAATCCTCTAACGCTCAGAAGTTCGTCAAAAATGGGCCCACCTTGATAAACGTGGTGTCCACTTGCGTCGCTGAACTTCACAGAGACGAGGAGAGCAAGATTTGCGGGGTTCGGGTTGAGTGACCGC
Organism: Rhipicephalus sanguineus; assembly: GCF_013339695.2. Taxonomy (NCBI): domain Eukaryota; kingdom Metazoa; phylum Arthropoda; class Arachnida; order Ixodida; family Ixodidae; genus Rhipicephalus; species Rhipicephalus sanguineus. The sequence continues at coordinate 161,975,897 of NC_051178.1, read as the reverse complement.
AATTAAACACGGTCATTAGCGGAGCCAAGGCGAAGCGCGTTCGTCACCCACGCGCGCCTGCAGCGCCCCCCTCCTACTGGAACATGCCAATGGCTGCTAATGGGGAATGAGAGACAGAAGAATTCGGCTTTTAGTTAACGCGCACGCTGCGAATTTTTTATTGTTCAACAACGCACAGGAAAAATCTCCCACCGGCACCACCTTGGAGGTCAAGATCTGGTACTAGCGTTACGACCGGTTACGCACTACTACGACTACGAGGAACGAACGGGTGCCGCCTTAAGGAGCTTCGCCCCTAAAAGCACTACATAAATGCCATGTAGTGGAAGAAGTCTCAACGCATTTTGTTCGGCAGGTGTTACGACGAAAATGAGCCCATTCGGCGATTTGTAGGCGCATTGGCGAGGCCATCAAACTACGTTTTTTGCACGACGTCATGCTTCGAAAAAAGCCGGGATAGTGCACCCATCTCCGCTAAAAACACACACAACTTGCAAACCGCTTTAAAAATGGACCACTATGTCCATCTAGCAGAAAACATATCAAGCAAACAGCTAACATTAGATGTGCGGCCTTGAGAAACATGTCTCGACTCGAGCACAGGGAAGGGCTTTTGGAAAACCTGTAACATTACCAGGGTGTCGGAACGAAATGTTTCTCGTTTCGGGTTTAGTTTCGTTCCACCGCAAAAAGTTCCGTTCCGTTTCTGTTCCGGAATGAAAAAAAAAAAACGTTCCGTAACGGTTTGTAACGTTTTTTTTTATATGCAAAAATTTTGAAGTTAAGGTAATCATAAAAATATTGTATTTGTGATGTACTTACTTGCCATCCTCTTAAGAAAGTGGGGCAGGGGTAAAACACGTTCTTGCCACGTTCTTCAGAGGAGCGGGAGAAAGAGAGAGAGAAGGGAGAGAAAGGAAAGACAGGGAGGTCAACCAAAGCAGTCTCCGGTTTGCTACCCTGTACGTGGGAAGGGGATGTAAAAGAATGAAAAATAAGAAGTAGAGATGTGACCACAGCACGTGACAAGATACAACAACAACAACAAGAACTACAACAAAAACAAAACGAAGTCATGACCGTAGTCCAAGTACTACACAACAACATTTTCTTCCAACAGTCACAGTTTGACATTGAGTCCGGTTGCTTGGAGAAACCGCCACATCGCCCTCAGAGCGGCTCGTGCTAAAGTGACTGTACCACGTATTCCTACCAACTAGCAAGAACCAGTATACCCTTCAAAGTCGTAATATTTATTTTCTCAGAAATCAATTACGATTTTATTTTAGCGGGCGCAATGCTTTGTGTCAAGGGAGTGAACGCAATCTAAGAAGCTGTACGTCACTGTGTGTAATCTCTGATTTGTGAGACTGCTCTTCTGATAAAAAAAAGCGCCAGGCCTGCGCGGAACACGCAGCACTGTCAAAGCGAAAGCTGGAAGAGCGGCCTTTCTAGAGCCAATTGTAGACTCTCTTGGGGCAACTAATACATGTACATATGCAAGGTATACCGCTACGCCATAAATCACCTTAGTTTTTCTGAAGTAGCGAAGCACCCACAATGCCATTTTTCGTCATTCTTCGGAGAATCGTGGTACCCGCTACGCATCTGTAAGGCATTGGTACACTTTGTGCTGTGGCTCTTGACAATGAATAATTATGGCTGAGCCCTTCGTAACCGGTTGGAAGCATTCAACGACTGACTCCTAGCGTAATTTGCAATATTGTGTGACGCCACGTTGTTATTTTACTCTTCTGCCACGCTATATTACGTATGTTACACGATTCCTTGCCCGTCATGACGCCTGTATAGAGTATTTTTGCGAAGGAGTTACAAACACCAGCGTGGCACTTTGGTGGAATACTCGACTGCCACGCCGAGGGCGCGGGTTGAAATCCCATCTGATCCCAGAAATTTGTTTCTAATTTCATTTTAAATGCGGAGCATTTCTTAGTGAACCCAAGGCAGTTGGAATGTTTCTATCTATCTATCTATCTATCTATCTATCTATCTATCTATCTATCTATCTATCTATCTATCTATCTATCTATCTATCTATCTATCTATCTATCTATCTATCTATCTATCTATCTATCTATCTATCTATCTATCTATCTATCTATCTATCTATCTATCTATCTATCTATCTATCTATCTATCTATCTCTGGCTGCTCTCGATCATGATCTCCTCCTCAGCTTCGTGTAGACCAAAACTGGCAGGGGAGGGTAAGAGGGTATGGCGAATATCATTGTCTGGCGATGATATGAATAACGTGAAAATGATGTCGCGTACATCGTCAAACCCTTTCCTCCAGACACCTGTGGCACATACCCGTATACCACGGGCAACGGTATGCGCCACAGATGATTGACAGTTTATATCTTCCCAGGAACAGCGAGAGCGACAATGCGAGAGCGTAAAGAAAAACCGACATCGGCAGCGTTGATGAGACGAATGTAAAGAAGAAAAATCAGAATGCCAGCAGGAATCAAACCCAAGCATTCCGAGTGGCAATCAGGTATTTTACCACAGAGCCACGCCACGTCTTGAAACTGCTTTGGATAAAGACCCTAAGCAGGCGTAATGTCTGAGCAGCGTCAATTCTGATTGCAGTGCTTGCTATCTAATTTTATAAAAAAAAGCAATAAACATTACATATGTACGCCTATGATACGGGCGTAATGCCGGGTGAACGTCAATTGTGCTTACAGTGTTGGCTCCGCTTTCATAGAAGTCTGATAAACATTACATTTACAATCCTGTGATTCAGGAAGCTATACTCAAGCGTTGCTCGACCACGGAGGAATGCGCTTACGAAAGTTACCTAGGATATTCACATCATCGCACCGTAAGGTGCCCTTCGTTTCGATAATATTAACTCCCGTCTGTGCGCCTTAAGTTACCCTTTAAACGCCAGTGTAGTTGACGGGCCTGGTAAGGCCACGATATGCACACAACTACTACGTTTACAAAAACACGTCGATCCACCTCGTAATGCTTGGATCAAAGAAAAAAATATGCAGCATAGACAACTACACGCTGATTGCTTCGCATGAAACCGATTCCCACAGTGCGTGGGATCTGCTGCATTCTTTTCTTATTTCACGCGATTGCCGTTGCGGACACCGGCGGCGGCGGACAACTATGACGCCAAAACCGACTGTTGTGATCTCATAACAGCTTTCGCTGTAACAAACTTCAGCGCCGACAATGCCCTCTCCACGCTGGCATGCGTGACAGGCTCGCAAAAGTCCGCTTGCGATAATATAAACATCTCTGGTTGCCACTGTTCTTGCTTTTCGCACTATTTCGACATATCTTTGCAATGGAATTCCTGCCCGAGGTACGCGCTAATACTGTACCCTAATATATGCATAATTGCTCAAGCTGCATGACCTCAGTTGTTCCGGATTGCGAAGTTTTCTCGTGAACCGAAAAACGATTTTTAAAAAATTTCGGTTTCACTCCGAAACGAAATAATTGATAACGTTTCGGTTACGTTTTCGTTCCGGTCAAAAATATCGGTTTTTTTTTCGTTTTTCGTTTTTGGTTTTCGTTCTGTTCCGACACACTGACCACTCCTTTAGAAACATCGCACGCGCGCGTTATGTGTGTGTCTGTGCGTGTGCGTGTGTGTGTAACAACACACATTAATGAGTATGCACTTAGTGGTTGAAGTGCGCACTAGGGGCCGGATTTCGCTTTCGCGTTCAACTCTTAAAGGCGAAGCTTAAGGGTCCCCCAATTTTTGTTTCGCCTGGCCATTTACAGCTTCGCGGTAACAATACTCACTACTTTCCATGAAATGATAACAAGAGTGCTCGCGTAGTTGTTTTCTAATTTATCGCGTTGTTGTTCTTGTTGTTGCTTCATTGTTGCTTCTGCTGCTGCTACTACTGCTTGAGTTATTTAGGGACTAGGGTGTAATCTCAAACGCCTATTTCTTAAAACACGGCTGCAACGTCAGGAGACGGAGAGCTCACTGAACGCAGCCTTTCCATTTTGTGGCGGTAACTTTCCGCGCTCGCAGAGCTTGCCGCACCCGTGCTACGCAAAGAGGAAGGGGAATGCATTCTAATTTAATAGAGATGGATAAGTCGAGAGAAACTCTCTGCTATCGTGCTCGGTGAAACGCTCAGTGAGGTTAGCTTCAACGAGGATAACATCGTCTCAAGGTCGCCTCAATGAAAGTGCCGTAGCAAGGGGCCGAGAAATATCAGCATCCTGACGCCTACAAAATCCGAAACGCCGTTTTTCGAGGGCGTGGTAACAAGATCGGTGCAATCAGAAACAGTGACAAAGCGCTCACGCTGAAAAGGTATCAACTTTGTTAAATGAAGCCTTTTGCGCTCTTGTGTCTTGCTATTGGTGTGCGGCGGAAACAGATTTTATTATAAATTGTCCGGTCTTCCATTCCGCTAAGAGTGACGATGGAATTGTTGAGTCCATCTAGTATGTTGAGTAGTAGACCCGGCGCAAGGCAAAAAATTATCACTTATCATTCACTATACACAAGAAAGCCGCAGCAAAGGCGTGTATTTTTTTGTAGTCACACATATCGACAAAATCTGTGATATACTTATACGTTTGCCCAGGTCAAGAGTAAAAATATCAGGTAACATAATTCTGCGGTGTGAAGAACTGTGCATCAAACAGCGCAACACTTATGATGTTAAAGTTAGTGCTGAAAACTATCCTCCTTAATTCATTCGACACGCTTTCTGAAACACACACGGGAGATGCACCAGCAAGTTTCGCTTGCAAATGCCGAGCAATAGTGCACATATTTTGCCTTACTACGGCAGAGCGTAATTTTCGCACGCTTCGCGCATAGTTGCCTACAATGTATCTGCGCATCAGAGTGCGCAAACATCGGAAGGCTATTTTCAAATAACGGAAAACAAAATCTTACGTCTCGTTTTATTTGAAGTGTTTTCAACCAGATTCAAGCCCACGGGACACACCGTACACGCAACGATGGAGGAGGAACATACTTTATTGATTTGCAACGGCGTGCATGCGTGTGCCCAGCTAGCGCCGCCTGTTGTCGTCCGGGTCAACCAAAAACGTTCCTTCTTTCTCAAACAGTGAAGCGTGACCTCTCTCTCACTCCACTACCATAGCTTCTCTGGCCAATAAACCGGTTGCACGCAAGCCATACGCTCTTGAACTCGCTGCGCCATCTATTGAGAGACATCGATAACAACGTCTCCAGTCTTTCTATGTTTCTGTTTGAACTAATGACATCCTTGCTCGGCGGCGATGCCGCCTTACGTGGTAATGCGCTCTTTTTCGTAGTCCCCGCAAAGAATCAATGTTGTAACGCGTTATGTAAGCTTGTAGACAACGCAGGAATGCTGTGAATTTAATTGCATTACATACATAAATACAAAGAACTGTATTGCAGTGCCTAAAAATAAAGAGGTTTCAGATATCTCTGACATCTAAAAGAAAGATGTAGCGGAACCGCGATAGCAATAGTGGTCACCTGGAGACTTGCAGAGTAAGGTGGCTTTTAACGGCGAAGCTCTTTTAGCTCGCCGTAGTTTGTGAGGGGTCACCAGTAAAACGTCATCATGAGCCGGCACGTGCTCTCTTCTTCTTCTTCGCCATCGTCGTTGTGTTTATGTTCCGCTCGCTCCCAATACACAAGCGCCCATTTCTCTGGCCAGGGATGCAATAACTCTGATGGGCGAGACGACGAGTACAGAAAGAGAGAAAGAAAGAAAGATAGAGAGTGAGAAAGAAAGAAAGATAAATAAAGATAGAGAAATTCTAGGAGAAAAAGTTGCTTCGCGAAGCGAGATTCGAACCCGCGTACATACCATCCGAAGGCGAGCGGCTAGCAGAGCACAGCATAGCCTTGTGTAGCAGGGAGATAGGAAAGGGAAGTGGGGGAGAGGACGACAGACGTGAGGGTGAGGAGGATGGAAAGGAGGAGAGAGTAAAAGATACCGTAGAAAGAAAGAAAGAAAAAGAGAAAGTCAGAGAGAAAGAAAGGCGGAGAGAAAAAGATGGAGGGAAAGAGAGAATCAAAGGAAGACGGAGAAACATATAGAGAGCGATTGAGAGAGATAGAAAGAGGAAGCGAGAAATACAGAGATAAAGAGAAAGAGACGGAAGAAAGAGAAAGAAAAATAGAATGACCGAGAAAGAGAGACAGAAAGAAATAGGGACGCGAGGAGCGTGAGGGTGAAAAGGAGGGAAACGCCGCCAGCTCCTCTGCCACCTCAGACTTCGCACCACAGCTGCGAAGCTGTCCTACTTTTTTTTTTTTTGTCAGCCACTTATTAACCGAGTTCTTGCCAAGCGGTAGCTTGATTGCAAGAGTTCCATTTTGATGCAGGATTACCACAACTGATTTCTAAAACCAGAGAATTGCACTTCATATGAACTTGACCGTTTTCATAGAAGGTTTGGTCATGCGGTCATGACAAAAGCCTGCATATGTCTTCTATGAAAGAACGAATTCAATGCAGTACTTAAGGTCTAGTGTAAGCTTCAAAAATGATTTCAGAATTCCTTTCCAATACCGACTTAGAAAAACGCACCAAATATTTCTTTTTATGTAAGTTAGTATGTAATAATAATAATAATAATAATAATAATAATAATAATAATAATAATAATAATAATAATAATAATAATAATAATAATAATAATAATAATAATAATCAAACGTTTATTTAATGTGCCCAGGAACAACCGTAAGGTCTTTGTACTAGCTCACGAAAAAAAAAAAAAAACCCAAAAAACAAAGGAAACATTCATAATAAAATATCAGGGATAAAAAACGTTACAAAATTGCACATATACAACTATGCGCAGGCAGAAAAAAAAATATCAACAGTGTACCAGGCTATGTAAGTACAGTGCAAAGCTCGGAGCAGAACAACGACTGGGAGCTGTGAAAAACATCGAGCTCCAAAAAGTAAGCATTGTAAAGACGTTGTATCCTGCCAATGGTCGAATGTTCACAGAGGCAGGCGGTTACATGAAAAGGTCTATTCTCTCTGGTCAACTTACGTGGAATTCGGAAATTAAGACAGTTGAGCAGTACAGGGCAGGATATGATACCATGCACAAGCTTGTAAAGAAATAACAGATCAGCGCGATTTCGTCGGCAGCAAAGTGATGGCAATGATAATAATCCAGCAGCGTTAGAACGAGATCCAGAGTCATTTCTAGCGAAACGATGGTTGTAAATGCTTAGGAATTTTTTCTGGACTCGCTCAATGGCGTTGCTGCTGGAATTAGGAATGCCATTCCAGATCACAGATGCATACTCTAGTTGAGGAAGACATAGCGCGGTGTACAATTTTCGGAAGGGCACAGGAGAACGGAATTCTCTAGACATTCTGCAAACACAGCCTAGGGTGCGAAGACCCCGCAAAGCAACACGCTTAGCGTGAGCAGAAAAGTGTAAGGTGCTATCAAAAAGAACACCTAGATCATTGATCTCACATACCTAGCTCTCATAGGGATAAAAAGCGTTATAAAATAGCACATAGACTACTATGCGCAGGAAAAAAAAATAATAACAATCAATCAATCAAACGTTTATTTAACGTGCCCAGGAACAACCGTAAGGTCTTTGTAATGGCGCACGAATAAAAACAAAAACAAAAAACAAAGGCCAACATTCATAATAAAATATCAGGGATAAAAAACGTTATAAAATAGCACATAGACTACTATGCGCAGGAAAAAAAATAATAATAATCAATCAATCAAACATTTATTTAACGTGCCCAGGAACAACCGTAAGGTCTTTGTACTGGCGCACGAAAAAAAAAAACAAAGGCCAACATTCATAATAAAATATCAGGGATAAAAAACGTTATAAAATAGCACATAGACTACTATGCGCAGGAAAAAAAAAAGTCAACAGTGTACGAGGCTATGTAAGTACAGTGCAAAGCTCGGAGCAGAACAACGACTGGGAGCTGTGAAAAACAACGAGCTCCAAAAAGTAAGCATTGTAAAGACGTTGTATCCTGCCAATGGTCGAATGTTCACAGAGGCAGGCGGTTACATGAAAAGGTCTATTCTCTCTGGTCAGCTTACGTGGAATTCGGAAATTAAGACAGTTGAGCAGTACAGGGCAGGATATGATACCATGCACAAGCTTGTAAAGAAATAACAGATCAGCGCGATTTCGTCGGCAGCAAAGTGATGGCAATGATAATAATCCAGCAGCGTTAGAACGAGATCCAGAGTAATTTCTAGCGAAATGATGGTTGTAAATGCTTAGGAATTTTTTCTGGACTCGCTCAATGGCGTTGCTGCTGGAATTAGGAATGCCATTCCAGATCACAGATGCATACTCTAGTTGAGGAAGACATAGCGCGGTGTACAATTTTCGGAAGGGCACAGGAGAACGGAATTCTCTAGACATTCTGCAAACACAGCCTAGTGTGCGAAGACCCCGCAAAGCAACACGCTTAGCGTGAGCAGAAAAGTGTAATGTGCTATAAAAAAGAACACCTAGATCATTGATCTCACATACCTTACACAACGACACAGAATTGACAGAATATAAAAATGGCACACTAGATGTTTTTCGAGTGAAACTCATTACCTTGGTTTTTGAAATATTTAGGGAGAGGTTATTGCTCCTGAACCATTCATAAAAAGAACACAAATCAGATTGCAGCAAGCGACAATCGATAACTGAATGAATTTCCTTAAATATCTTTATGTCATCGGCATACAAAAGGAAAGAAGAATTCCGAATGACAGAAGAAACATCATTAACATAAATTAAAAAGAGGAGTGGGCCCAGTACCGACCCTTGAGGAACCCCACTAGTAGCTTTATACAAAGAGGATGTTTGGCCATTAACGGCAACGTAACATAATCTATCAGGAAGATAGCTATGGAGGAGATTCACAATTGAAGAATCAACATCAAAGTGTGCAAGTTTATCAACAAGCAGCGAATGGCTGACAACATCAAAAGCTTTGCTAAGGTCACAGTAAATAGCGTCAACCTGTCCTCTCTGCGAAATAGGCGTGGAGACTTGCATCATGAAACTGGCAAGATTAGTGACAGTTGAGCGGCCAGCGAGAAACCCATGCTGATTCACAATCAATGAATTTTTTACATCAAAAGACAATATTTTGTGAAGAGCAAGCTCAAAGATTTTGGATGCGGCACAAAGAAGGGAAATAGGGCGGTAGTTTAGTACAAACCCATACATTCCCATGTACGGCTCGCCAAAAACAAGGCTGACAGGTGTAGGCCAGCAACACCTATACCCGGAGGCTGCGTTATCAGTTTCATAATGAGCACAGGCATGGTAGTCTGCACACGTTGCCTTTTGCAGGTAGTTACGCTTCAGCAAGGAATTATTTTGCTGGATCGGTACAATTTGTGCCCCAAACGTAGAAGTCATTCGGTATCTATGACAACGCCCCTCATTACAAATAGATTTTACCAAGAAATACCAAAGTTGAAGTACGTCAACTGCAGAACATTTTCACCGTTCGCTAACGCCGCTCATCTGCCTATATGAACATCATAATCCTATCTAAGCCACAACATAGAAAACATATACAAAGGTGTGTGTCATCTGACACTATTAATTGAAGCTCAGCACGGATATTAAATAAAATGGCTCCCTGACGCAGTAGCTTTCAAAGGATTCTCCCAAGTCCGTTGGAAATAACATAAACACCGTCAGAAACACCGTCAACTTAGCCACCATTTCTACACTGTGACGTCAGCTTGCTGCTTGCTCTCTGTAGAGTGATGAGCAGCAGCGAAAGTGCAACATGCATGGTTTAACCACAAAGTATATAAGAAATCGTGCCAAGGTGAAAGAGGCCAGGTCGCCATTACGAAATGGCCCAGCGTCGTCGCGCAGGACAGGGCAACCTACTCCAGCGACTAAGCCAAACGCGTCTCTTTAAAACGACACCGTGGCGCGCGTTCGCGAATCCTCCCGGCGCATCTTCGCCTGTCAAGAGTTCAGTCGAGAAGTTTACGCCCTCGATTCAAGGCAAGGGCGGCTCACGCAGGCAGGCTAGTCGAGGAGCCGAGTGTCCTAGCTGGTGGACATCGGAAGCCGTGACCGCTCAAAGTAGTGAGCTACGTGCGCCTTTGTGCAAATATGTGCCCAGCCCTCTGGAGGCCCGCGTGTGCCATTGCCTAGCCGGTTCAGCCCACGAAAGCGCAGTTCGGGGCACCCGCATCACAGCGCTGTCGCCGTGCCTTGTTCGAACGTAATCGGGCCACCCGAGTTTACGCAGCTCAACCTACTCGGTGCTCGGAGTGATATTCTCTTCTGCTTTGCTTCGTTTGTGTCTACCTGTATGGTATAGCCGCCAAGGTGAGTAGGTGAAAGTGACGAGCTAGGCTTTGACGAGGTTGTTTCTCAATCTTGCCGATAGTGACACGAAGCGGCAAGCACGGACGCGTGCGTATGCGCGCGCGCGTTAATTTCACCGCCCGGATTCGATTGCCGTTTCGAGTGTGGGTGGACGTCTGCGGGTCGCACCCACTTGAAATGTGCGAGGCCCACGAGGAGTCCTGCCTATCGACACTCCAGGCACACTCGGGTATGCATGTCGAAGCGGACGCCGTTTTACCTGGGCGCTCCTGTCCTCGGACTGGCTATAATTCAGGGAAAAAAAAGCTTTGTTGCAACGGTTACATCGAAAACAACCTAGATATCCTTTAAGCTGCTAATGCGATCATTATCCAAATGGAGGTGGTGGTGCTAATATTTACTACGGAACGTGTGCAAGAACGCCGAATATATTCTGCGCAATCCAGCTATGTGGAGCAAGGGTTACGAAAGGAAAGACTGGCACGCATACGTATGTTGACCAGTTTATGGAGGCCATTTAAGTAAACGTTCGCCGCTTAGAGAATAGTAGTGCGGGTTACGTGAGCTGCTTGTCTAAATGAAGCTTACGGTGCCTTGTAAGTAAATGTACGTGTTCATAAACAGTGAGCCCGCATATTTGGTCATAAAAAGCGCATAAGTAAATACAAATAGTCTACAAATTCTTGTGCAAGCTTGCACTCTTTTGCAATCGTTCGAAATAAAACGATTTTGACGCTTCAAAGAATATCTTACACAAATGCATCTGGATAAAAAAATTATCAGGTGTTTTGCCGGGCTAACCGGGCATTGAGAGTGAGGTACGCATAATAGATTTGCCATTGTTGAGACCAATATTTGAAAATTTGTGCAAGGAAGGATGGAAGGAAGGAACAAACGAACGAACGAACTAACGAACGAAAGCAGGGGAAAGAGGTAAGGCAGGCATGTTAACCAGTTTAGAATAATAGTATACTACCCTGCGCAGGGAAAGGGGGGGGGGGGACATTGAAATAAGAGTAAAGAAAGCACACACACACAACGTCACAGTGTGACAGCCATGTGCCGTATACGGCATCACCAGTATACAGCTGCTTGTGCAAGTCTATTGTCAAAAAGATGGTTGATCCCTCCGTCATAGGAATCGGAGTAACACGAAAGTAAACGTGCCCTTACAGAAGTAACTGAATGTTTACTGTACATTGATATAAGAGAGTTTCCACAATGTATATTGATGTCTGGCGGCTATGGCACCGTTGAACGTGGATGCACCCACTTTGATGATTGGTGGTACATCTCCATCCCGACGACTAACGTCCATGTTAAATGATTAAACAAACCCTTGTGGTAGCTGTAGCAGTTAACGGTGAAAGCGTAATCAGAGAACGAGATGTGACAGCCAGAAGAGCGTCGCATATTGGACACAGAATTTAATCGCCATCCCGCGGCATGTTAAAATGTGATTGAACACCACGGCCAGACTAGAGGGAAACGCAAAGGGCGTCGTGCCGCCCCGGTAGTCTGGCCGCGATTTTTCTCGGGGCGAGCGCGTGAGCGGGGAGCGCGGTGTTACAGCCAGGTGAGGCAGCCGCGCGTCGCAGGGCTATTTTTTGTTTCGATTAGCGCGATGCTATGAGCGAGGCCGACGATTTTACGACGCTTGATTAAGGTCGCCATCTCGCTGTGTGTTAAGGCATTGACAAAATGGAACTTCTATTGAAAACGCGCCCAATGGGACGGACGTGTAACGCGTTCAAGGTGCTAATCGCGGAGGCCACAGTAATGACGAATTACTTTAAAGTAATTCATCATTACTTGCCCTCTGGGAGCGGAAAAGTAAATACTTTACCGCTCCCAGAGGGCAACAGCATCCCGCCGACCGCGAGACTGCTAGATATAAAAGGCGCCTTTGTAAAGACTTTGGAGTCTGTGGCCGTGGCGCAGTGGATATCGGGCCCGGCATTTGTTGTTGCGGACCGAGCGGTCGTGGGTTCGATGCCCGTTGATGGGACTTTTTTTTCTTTGCCTTCTGATCGTGTAAATTTTTTTCAACGTCATTTCCGTGACGGAAATACGTCAGTGAAGTTTTGGTGGACCCCGGCATAAAACACTTTCATGTTAAAAAATTTTACCAATGCCTTCGTTGCTTTACTTCTCGATTAATTTTCAGGCTGGCATTCGAGGATAGTTGCTCGCGACATCTGTTTTTGGTCAAAGCGAGCGAGAGCGATTGCGAGTGATCGTCTATGCACAACGTAGCAAGGACAGTCACAGAAGATGTGCTGCAAAGTTTGTTCGATACCAGAGACGTCGCAAAGAGCGTCGACGGACGAAAAGAAAATGACTTTGTGAAAGCCACTTTAAGCCATAACCGGTAGGGAAGAGTTGACCGGTAGGGAAGAGTCCAGTTGACATTTAAAAACGTCACAACGCGTTCAGGTAGTATTGACCATAGTTTTGGTTTCTTGCTCTTCTCAGGGTGGAGTGCGTAACGTCCTGTGCGATCATTCGAAGCTTGGCAGCAGCATCAGACCTTTAAAAGGTTATAGCCTCTTCCTTGTCGCCTTGAAAAGCTGACCGAATCACAAGGTTCATTCGAGCATTATACTTCAGTCAAACTTACGGTCCCCAAGAGAAAGAAAATATACAGTCATACCTTATTCACAAGTTCAATGCACTCCAGCCAGCAGGTATAAATTAACGTTTCTAAGGGGGCTCTTGAATCTATTCGGTATGGTACATACACAACGAAGATCAATGAGAGTTAAGCCCTTCTCCTAGGAATTTCGTACCTACTATTGTTAAAATGCCACGTGCTTCCACTGAAAATGATTCAACGAAACGTACAACCTCCCCTCCCCCCCTCCTCGCCCCCACCTCTTTTTGTTCCTTTTTTTTTCTTTTTTTCGCCTTCCTTATGACTCACCCAGTTCGTCACGGTGGCCTCTCGCTCCCCCACCCCCACTCTGGCAGTTGCCCTTCCCTTCTCCCTTGTGGTGGAGAGTGCACGAAGCATATACACACGATAGCTAAGGAAATCAGTTCCAGCCTTGAAAAAGACAAGTCCACTTGTCGAAACGTCGGCTCGAGCACCAACCCCCTGTTTACGGATTTTTTTCATGTATGGAACAAGTCACAGCTGCTCATTAGGACTGCTAACGAATAATTAATGGTGAAAGGTGGACTCCCCTTTCACGTTCCGTAATTGAAGCCTCTGGCTGGGTTCGAATGCTCACTATGATTGCAGCGTTTTGAATGTGGCTGCCGGTATATGCGTTGGCGTTGGTTGAAATCGCAGTGGTGGCTATTGGACAGGAAAATTTGTTCTGCGTTTTAAATTTATTTGGTTACATTTAGTAGCAACAAGTGAGTCGTGGGTATGCCTTTCATCCATTCAGTATCTCACAGGCTAAATAAATTGGTAAGCCGTAACTGATGAATATGCGTTCCGTCCCGTCTGTCGTCTCTACCTTTTCCGTTTTTTTTTTTTTGCGCTAATCAGTTATGTCTGCAGTTAATACGCGCCAACTAGCCCAACTCCCGTCTCTAAATTGGTAAGCAGTTACTAAGTTAACGCAGTTTTTTTTTTACGGCTGCCAATAAGCTCGGAAAAATATGAGCCACCTTGCAGAGGAAGAACGAGCAGGTAACAGGCAAAAAGCGGAGTACCGAAACCCACGACTAAATTTAGATTGTGGTGCTTGGGTAATATATAACGTTCGTTTTAGGTGCGGCCTCTTTTGCGTGAGATGGATGGGCCGCTGAGTTAATCAGAGATCATTGGAACATAAGTGGTCATCAAATAGAGGTTCATCGTTTAACATTTCTTTACAGTGTGGAGGATGCAAGTTCGATCGATGCGCAATCTTAGGTACAGTAATGAGGAAACGCGTCTCATGGTTGAGGCCTGGCATATCGATTGTACTGGAATCGAGCGCGTGCGTCAGCCTTCGATTACTTACATAAAGAAAAAAAAGTCTAAACAGTTATCTCTCGGGTAGGCACCCACGTGTTTCTGATTGACAGGTGGCGCTACGATACCTGCGCATGCGCAGATAAGCTTTTGTGTGTACCGCCTTTTACGCCACTGCGCGCCCTTTCAGCTGACATTCGGCGTTAGCGTTGTCTCGTTCTCTTCCTACATGCCCGAGTTAGCGCGCGTTGCCTTCCTTTAATATTGTTATTAAAGTTATCACAACATTTTTTTTGGTAACTACGTTCGACAACCTCATTGCTTAAGGAGGAAACGGGCGCATCGCTAGAGTCTGGGTCTTCTGTCGTGGTATAGACTCGCTAAGCGATAACCAGGAAGACTTTCTGAGGCCGCCGTGCGTGGTAATAAAATCAATTAGACACAGGGGATCTTGCGGCGCTATTACAACGACGGGAGATTGGGTGGCCGTTTTATACCGGCATCGCTGGTGCAGCTTGGTTGCACTATTTCGATCGACTCCCAAATAAGCACGAAGATAGGCCTGGGACCGAGGGTACCGATGAGGCCGCTGATCCAGGCATTACTCGAACGGCTTTTGTTATTTATGTGCCGCCGATATCAGATTACGACGTACGTTGTTACGACGTTAGAGGAGGTCGCTTTACTCTGTGTGGTCGACCGCTCTATGTGTAACCGAGATAGTTTATATAGGCTCCAGTGAGGCTAACTGGTGTATTCAAGTATGCTGCAGCATGTGTTCGTGTATGGGATGCCTCCGACGAACATTTGAGAATGACGCAACATGGCCAAGGGATTTGCCACTTCATGTACGATAATAAGGTAATGTAGGTATTAAACTTCAGCTTGGACTGTTGAAATATATCAGATTTATCTGTTAAGAGGTCCGTGTGCAGATAAATTTATTGTGCCACAAACGATTAAACTGCTATAATATGGCAGTGCAACGTGTCTAATATAAACTAAGAAAAAAATGGAGGTAAGAGTGTACTGGGAAACTCCCAGTAAGTTACTTAACATGCATGTTTTAATTATTGAATGCGACAGTGGAGATTCATTTATGAGAGACGTTTTATCAACCTAATACAACGTAGCAATAACCAAAACAACTAGGCCTAATGACCCAGATATACCATGAGATACATCATTGACTTTTTAAAAAAAAGATAACACACTAGATCATAACATGATAAAGAACTGGTGGCTGCACTCAGCTGATGATGGAACTAAATGCTTTTTTGCGGGAACTCGTATTATAACACAGAGCGAAAAAAAGAGAGTAATTCTAGGTGTTTTTCTATAGTGATAAAGGTTGCTCATTTTCAGGATGTGTTAATATCTGTACCTTGGCGTTATCATCTGCGATTACAATTTATTTTTACTTCAGGTTCCTCCGTATATTACAAAGTCCTTTCATAGAATTTTTCTTTCGAAAGAAAGCTTTACAGACGCAAGCACCACACGAACCATGGTGTAGCTCACAAAACCTTTTTAATTTAGGCGAAAATATGCGTCATAGTTGGTATTGTCAAAAATGACTTTCATTATTACAACGACAAGGATAAATTAGATTAGCAAAGGCTCTCTGTCGATAAGTCATTCCTGTATTTTTATAGGACAATAAATGGGCTAAACTATTCTTTTGTGCGATTTACTTTTGTTCCATAGAACTGGCTCCCACTAAAAGATCGGAATTTTACATCACCCAGGCGATAAAGACCTCTGTGGGGAGCAAAAAAAAATGTTTTTGCAAGGAAATAGTCCACGACGGTGTACACAAATAGGTTTTTAAGAAAAAGCCACAGTTTTGGCGTATATTTATTTGCCAAGTGAGGACTGAGTTGGTCCTATTCAGAATACGCCAAATAACCAGTATGATAGCTCTTTGAAGTGACTCGAAACTGAGAAGCTTTTTTCGCAACGTTTCTTATTTTCTTCAACAGAAATATGATTAAATTAACATAAAAAAAGTTATTGCGTGAGAACTAAGGAGATTTGAGCTACTGTGAGTAGTGGTTTGTTAATGAGCATGGTTGCTTAGCATGAGCCAGTTGGTCCGCCGAGGCTCACAGAGCCAGGCACCAGCCGGAAGAACGGACAACAGCGCATTTATTAAGTTGTGTCGAAACACTGAGTGCGGCAGTTGCACATCAACTGCCGCCATAGGCTCACGGCCTGGAGCGCCATCATGGTATGGTGCACGTCCCACATCGTGCATCCTGCTACTGCTCGATAACGGGGCTGTCCGAAGCCACGGCATAACGGACCTCCGTAGAGACAGCATCACACAGCGTCCTACCACACTGCCGCACATCGTGGTCATTTATCGCCGAGCGCAGTTCCCGTTCACGAAAAAGAGCTGCGCGGCTCAGGAAACAAGCGCGCGCTTACCGGACGACGTCTTATGGGTGGAGCTGCCCGAGAAAAAATTGAACGCCGGTGAACGGCCGCCTCCGGTGGCCCTTCGGTGAGGCCGAGAGTGATAATCGAAGCCGGACTCTCGGCTCGTCACGCAGCTGCCATCGCGAGGGCTCAACAGTAAGCGCTTGTGCTGCGGCGCCCCACATCGGGCGTTTTCTCGCAACCCGTGCAGGAAATTGGCTGGAATGACATAAGGTTTCGAAAGGTCGCCTTTGCCAGTTAGCGCTGAGGGAAGAGAGACACACTTTTCCAGCTGGTATCTCGTTTGCTTGCACTCATGTGCGGTACTTTTGTACGGGCCAGTGACGTCACTCATTGACAACGCAGTTATTGTGGCAACTAAATAACTGATACGACAGACTGGCTTTAAGGATAATGCGTTGCTGCTGAACAATGGTGGATGAGAACAAAAAGGTAAGCCAGCACGGAACACATTAAACACGGTCTGTCTCGTTTCGTTCACTTCTATGTTTTCCCATTGAGCTCACTAGAGTTCCCCAGTGAAGTTGACACTTGAAGGCTTTCCTCCCGAGCTGTATTAGCTGTATTCATGGATTATTGTATGCCCATTAACATCTGAACTCCATTCATAGACACAGCGAAGGTTGTCGTAAACTGTTTAAGGTGGGCAATGATATTTACTGCCGAAGTCAATAACACGCATCTTCTTTCTTTTTTTTTTTTTCACGCGTACACGTGTTCCAGAATGCGGATATCTTGACTTCCCTGGTCGTATTTCATGAGCCTAATCGTTCTATACATAGCGCGATCGATCCTATAGCTGAAGGGAAGAAATGCAACCGTAAGGTCATTCATCAAACATGTTTCGCGCAGCTCGATTTCCTGGCTGCGTGCATAGTTAGTGCAGGAAAAAATAGAAATCGCTGCCTCATGACGGGCCTTCCTGCTTCTTTCTTCACTGTTACATGCGCACGCTTCTTTTCCTCGGCTTAACTGACGTAAGAAACCGTAAGAGAGGAGTGGCCGCAGCGTAGGAATGGCCGGTACAAATTTGTAATCGCAACTAAGCGGGTGCGTAACCGCCCATGTGTTACATCGAAGCCAGTCGACGCCCGGCCGATGCCTATACGACCATTGGTCATTCAGGGCACGACTACCAACTCGCTGATTGCAATAAGAACATGGCATCAACGAATTAGTCGGTGGCAGCCGACAGACACACACCCCGGAGCCATATGTGGTTCAACCCACCACGTGCTGAGCGCTCGCTTTTTCGTGCCCTATTTTGTTCTTTTTATTCTGACAAGCGCCCTCGTTCGCGGCATGCTCGGTGAGTAACTGATGTATACGCTGTACGGCGTGATTTGTGCGGCCTCGTAAAATCGGTGTGTGCGTGTGTAGTTACGTGCCTGGCCAAAGAACGCCGCACTGCTTCCACATCGGTGGCGCCGGTCGCGATAATTACGTCGTTGCAGGTCGGGTGATTAATTAAGTCGCACGCGGCGTCTCAGGGCTGGGAAAAAGGGAGCGTACAGAGCAGCGGCACTCGCCGTCAGCCGGCCCTACCGTCCGGACGACCGGCCTGGAGCAGTCAGTCTACCACACGCAAAAGCTTTCTTGATTCTTTCATTTTTCTCTTTCTCTGTCATGATTACTTTCTTATGGGCCTCTCGGTTCCGGAGACGCCTATCGAACGTAAAGGCCTCGCTCCCTTATCGTATATAGCTGGCCCCCATGTGTGAGCAGTTCGTGTGGAAATGCTCGCTGGCCGGCTCGATCGTTGTTACGTCGAAAAGCATAAGAACGCTACACGCTTATACAGTTATACGTAACGGCGTGGCCGCGCCGCTCGGAAGGCTCGACCACCGAGAAACAAGACCCCACCCCGCGTAGCTCACACCACTGTAGGCGTCCCTCTCTCCCAATTCACATTTTTTTGCCACTCGGAAGCCGCGGCGGCACGTCTGCGCGGAAAGGAAATACGTTTGACGTTTCCTTGATGAAAGTCGAGATATGTCGTTGGAATCGAGTCAGTGGCCGTTTGCGGTCTGCGCGCCTTCTTATACGAGCGCCCATCATTAGGATGCGCTTCACTTTTTTTACCTGCGTGGGATGTTAACGGTGCTGCCCACTTCTGGCACGTGCGAGGAAGCGACTATTGCACTCTGGTCCGTTAGGAAACTGGGAAGCATTGCCGCACGGAATTTGGCAATGCAGTTTAAAGGCTGAGAACACTCGTAGACGCAGAGGACGGCTGCATCCATGTACTTGGGGTTGAAGACCGTCAAAAGAAGCAACCGCTATTCTCAGTACGTATTCTAAATGTGAATGGCGTAGTTGGATGCTCCCGCTGTTGATTTCCGGTCAAGTTACTTCGCTTCAGCAATCTTTGCGAGCAAGTAATGGCACACAGTGGAGACGTGATTGGAAAACGTAAAAGAACAGACAACATACTTTATTTGTAAAGCAGTTTTTTATAATACAAACAACGTAACAGAACACCGCAAAAGAAATTTCGTGGCGGGAAGACAGACAGGACAGAGGAGCCGGAAGGAAGAGTTGTGTCGTCAGGACGTGGAGGACAGGGGATAGAGACGAACATTGCGGCGACGTTGGGACAGGAGGGTGGAAAAGAAGAAGGGGGGCGTGGTCAGCAGGGATCCCCGAGGAGTAGAGAAATACTACTAGACGAAGAAGGGAAAAAGCCACACAAGACGGACAGGAAAGGACAGCCGAGGCGGCGACGACGGAAGGACAGGTCGTTGTGCGTGGCCAATCTTGCAGCAGCAGCCCGGGAAGAACGGAAATAGAAGAAATCCTAGGAGGCGCAGATGTGGAAAAGAGGTGGTGGACAGACAGACAATCTGCTTCTTGCGGGGGAACGCGGCGATGAACGCACATCACACCGGTGTTGTTGTCGGAGGCGGCGGGGCGGAGAGACGAACGAAGAAGGCACATAAATAATAGTTATAGTCCTAACAAGATGACACATGATTTAGTGGTAGCCGTAGCCGTGGCCGTAGCCGTGGCCGTAGCCGCCGTGGCCGTAGCCTCCGAAGTATCCACCGTAGCCGACGGCAACGGGAGCAGCGACGGCCTTAGCGACAACGGGGGCAGCGACGGCGACGGGGGCGTGGTAGGCGGGAGCGGCGGCGACGGCGACGGGGGCAGCCTTCACGGCGTGGGGGGTCTGGTAGACGGCGCCAGCGGGGTGGGAGGCGGCGGTTCCGGGCTCGTTGGTCTTGACGGAAGCGCGGAAGCCATGTCCGTCAGCAACGTAGTGCACGCTACGGTGGCGGCCGTAGTTGTCGGTGAAGCTGTAGGATCCTACGCGGTTGTTGTGGGCATCAGCGACCTCGTGGCGGCTCTGGTGGTTGCCGTGTCCGTCGTTCACCTCATAACCGAACTTGTAGGGCTGGGCAGCCTGCATGGTGGGGGACGAAGAGAGGACACATTTCAGCTAGGCAGTTCTACGCATCCTGACATTTTTTGTTTCAATCCCTGTAATACCTATCTTTTACAAGAGTGTGATGAGCTGTTCACGCACCCTTGTGGCTGTTTAACGTAAACCTTGTCTGCAGCTACAGTTCTCTTTGTTATTCGCAGAAGGATAGCTTAGGTCCCCGTGATACTGTTAGGTAATTAGGCACCGTCTCATGTTCCCTTTATTTCTTTTACCGTGTTTCTACAGCGATCATGCATTGCTACTGCAGGAACTTCAGCTTTTCCTTAATGCATTTTTCCTGTTAACTTCAAGACTGAAAACAGTCTTGTACATCCTTATTCCTCTGAATTTCCGACTACGTCGATCCTGTATTAGCATTTTCCGCCGTTACAAAGCTGTCTGAAGCATTTTTGTATCCCACCTACTGCTAACTGATACATATCTGCATGCTTCTGCGAGCTACTATGGTTTCTGTTAGTTGAGGTTGTCACTTACATAGACGTCCTGGACAACGGTCTTGGCCACAACGGGAGCAGCGACAGCCTTGACGACGGGGGCGGCAGCAGCAACAGCGACGTGTCCGTATCCACCGTGTCCGTATCCACCGTAGCCGTATCCACCATAGCCGCCGTAGCCGCCGTAGCCACCGTGGCCGTAGCCGCCAACGGCGACAGCGGGGCCGACAAAGCCGGCGTAGGCGGCCGAAGCCAGAGCCAGGACGAGGAGCTGTGGGAGCAGAGGGGTGGGAGGAATTATGGGAGTTTTGCCAGCTTAGAACCCTTGTAATTACTCTATGGTACTAAGCCACGCCGTCTCGTCTCGAAATCTGTGGAAGCGGGAGCTTGACCCCTCGATACAGAAGGTAATGCTTTTACCGGGCCTATGTTTCGTTATTGTGCTTACCGAGGATTACATAATCTAATGGGGATAAACGGGGGGCAGCTTTAGATCTAGAGTTGGTATTTTGCGCTCTTTCAGGGAATGTAGGAAAGGCTATAATAACTGATTAGTAGCCACCAGTGCGTCAAATTTGACCAGTATGCGGTGAGGGGGCTAGTAGCCCACATTGTCCCGCAGGGGGGTTGACCCTAGGGGTGATTCGGCCGGAACAATGCCTGGCAGCGCACACTGGACGAGCCACTACCAGGCACCCTTCATGCCAAGGGCTGAGATCAGCTGACGAGTACGGTACGGTCCGTGGAGCGCGATTATCCATCCAGTAGTAGTAGTAGTAGTAGTGGTGGTGGTGATGGTGGCCGTTGTGGCGCCGGCGTTATCCTGCGGCTACCGCTGGGGTAGAGCCGACCGAGGCACAGAGACGCATGTGCTTGCGGGTTCCCTACCTGAGCGAACATGGCTGTTTCCGAACTGCTGACCACTTCGAGTGTGCTTCTGGTCTGGCGTCCGGCAGATTTTATACCAGGCGCGGGGCCTGACCTAGATCACCGGAAGGTCTGTCCTATCGTCGCTGGCCGCCGGAAGAGTTAGGGGCCGGCCTCGCCCAAAGACACCCTTGGAGAGTGAACGCGTGCTCGACGCCGCCGCCGTTGGGGCGAGGGGGGGTGGCCGCTCGGACAGCGCCCGCCACTGGCCAGAAAAGAAAGAAAGAAAGCAAAATCGGCCGTCCAATCTATCTGGAAGCAAAATGGAACAATTGGCGGGTCCTGCCCCTTTCGCTAATCTCTCCCTCGCTTCGCGCCGGACTTTCGTGGCGTGGTCGCTGCACGGGTGTGCATAACTGTGGAGCGGGTGAGCGAGCGCGGTTGTCCTTTTCAAGGACGCGCCTTCCTCGCGCAAGCAGCGGCGTGCTGGCCCGCGCGGACCACTCGGCGCCTCCAACCCCAGTCCTCCCCCTCGCCTTCCGACAAGGCTGTCTCTTGTTTTTGCTCCCGGCGCCCACTAACGGGCCCTAGAATCGCCCCGGGCGCGGTTTTGCGCATTCTTTATTTCACGCGTTTCTTTATTTTTCGGCTCTATAACCCGGCAAACCCCCCTCCTCCCTGTGTGCCCACGGCTGTGTCGACGGCTCACTCGCGCTGTTGCTAGAGCATGCTCCCTCCGGAGTTACCCCTGGCCACCATACTACCCGCGCGCGTTCTTATCAGTTATCAGCCTCTGTCCAGCTATGCGGCTCCAAGGGTGGTGCCCAGTGCGAGACCATGAAGTCCGCGGGCCTGCCTGCTGCGAACAGGCCGAACGCGTTTTGCGGTGCGTTGGGCTACGCGGTTCGTTCGGCGCGGAGAACGCGTGTGATTTGCAGTTTAGTAACGCCGCGAGGCAGTCGCGTGTGGGGGGTAGCGGTGGTCGATTAAAGTGGCACCGTGTAATAGCAATTTGTATGGGTGGCGTCGGGTGTTTCGGGATGTTTGTGCGCTCAGTGGTGAAGTGCATCTCCCCGGAGGAATTCACGTTTCTACGCAACAGACTGGCCCTAAGAATTGTTAAAAATGGATTGTGAGGTATTCATGGGGTTCTTGCTGTTTTGCCCTGTGATGTATTGACACCATGGGCTCACTAGTCATGTGCTTATGGCGCAAGGTTATGGTGTACCCTTGATACTCCTGTCAAGCATAAGGTACTCATATACATCAAAATACTGCAAGAATACGGGAAGCTGGACGATGGCTTAGGCGGTAATGGTATGGTAAGGCAGCTTTAATGGTGGGCCTCAGGGGCCTAAGATATTCTTATTTTCCCGCTCAAATTATTTCCCATTCGTCCTTAGAAGGCAAGGAATTTAACATGTAATATACTTCTCCCCCTCAATACACGGACTCTCCAAGACGTTATTAAATGCTAGACTTTATGCAGTCCTCAGCGTGAACGACATAGCAACTTCCGGACGAGATGACTGGCACTACGTATTGTGTACTTAAAGGGCGCTATCGCAGTGGATTACGTCACCGATATTGAAATTTCTCGTAATCGTCATTCTGTTTGCATTTAAGAATAACCTTGACATGCCTGCAAACATTACGGCTGCAATATAAAGGACATTCCTGAACAGAAACTGCTAAGCTGTTCTTCTGAGATGCTCGAATCGTGCTTTTTTTGATCATCTTTTGTTTCCGGCATTATCCTTCTTCCCCCATCGCAGGGTAGCAAACATGAAGTTCGTCTGGTTAACCTAATTGTCCTTCCCTGCTTTTTCTCTCTGTCTCTACGTCTTCGTGCTAAATGGGTGGTTGACGAAATTTTCATTTCGCAAATTTTTTGCCACCTTCCGGGCTTCCAGACAACTAATCTGCGAGACTTCAATGAAGTATTCGTCGCGATCTATTTGGTCAAGATTCAAAAAGGTTGCGACCGGTCTCGTGAAAAGCCCACGAGGAAGACATGTAGATACATTCTTAAACATTTAAAGCATATTTTCCTCGTGCCATCCGAGGAGGTTTGTTTGCATAGCGGCCCCTCACGAATGTTCATTCAATCCGTCAAGACGCATACGAAATCTGAACGCTGACAGCTGGCGGCAGTGGAAACTGCCGAGTATGCGGAAAAATAAACACGGATTCGCCGTGCTGCGTTAGTGTTCGCTTTCACTCTAGTTGGCGGGAAGTATAGCCATCAGCGGTAAACCTAACGCAACAATCACAAGATAAATAAAAGGAAGAATGAGCAGAGAAAGCACTTAACAGGACACCCGCGTTCACAGCTCATACGAGTGCCTGAGTGCGCCCAGGAAAGAGCACCCCGTAAGGTGACGAGGAAGGCGCACGCAGAAGCTATGTAGCTAAAGACGGTGCTACGCGCCTACTTTTAGAAAGCTCCGACGAAATGTGGAATACGAGGTACACCTGAAGTGAGGTGCGCGAACTTGAGCGCGAAGGCAAAAAATAAGACTCGGAAAAGGCCCACAATGTCTTCTTTTTTTGTGTAGGGACCGTATAATGTTGGACCATGCCATCGTTATCGTGCATACTGCCCTGTGTTTGACGAATACTGAGTGACAGTTGTTGCAGGATATTGCTCAGAAGGTCTGTGTGAGAGCGCGCGTGCGCGTGTCTGTGCGTGTGCGCTAGTGCGTGTGTGTGCGTGCGTGTGGGCGTGTGTGTGTTTGTGTGTTTGTATGTGTGTGCACTTCTTTTATTGATATGGGGTGAATGAGATGTCGGCATACAATTAAGGCTCCGGCTACTCTTCAGCGCTCTCTTGAATGGATCGAGCGTGCAACAGAACAAATAAACGCACAATTAGTAGGATATGAAAAGAAACACAAAAGTCAATCAACACCTTCATAACGTGAAAAAAAAGTCAAAAATACATTTAATAATGTACCGAATTATGTATCTTATATCTATATCACAATTATAACAATACACTCGAAACAGTACAATACCTTACCTGGTTTCACTATCTGCTGGTTTTCATTAAGGTTCTGTCAAACAAGGAAACGATAGAGGCCTCGAAAATTCCCTTCGTTCATTAATTATGTATCTAGTCATAGGAATATGAATCCTCTCATATGGTCAACATAACAGTCAACACATCATAACAACTAGGACATACATATATTAAGTGGGACTACATATAATAACTGACCTTAAATAATAGGAACAAAAATGCCTTAATAATTGCCAGGAACAACGCTGTCTTCAAGCGCTTTTAAAGCGTACGTCTGTACGGCTCTGGTTAATCATGGCCACAGACGTTTCTAAAGAAACTGTGTGGACATCAAAGATATCCATTTTCATTCTCCAAAGGTTTGTAAAGTAAGCAACCTAAAATAGGTTTTAACTTACGCGGAACAGTAGCGAATAAAGAATGCCGTAGCTCCAATGCAATGACGCCTGCCTGTGCATTAGGTCACTTCGCGCCGCGTCGAAAAGGCGAACGACTCGTTCACACATAGACATTGTTGCCTGTGCGCATCGTCGTGCTGCTTTTCTTGTTCCGACGCAAGCGAGCGAGGGATTAAGGACGTCTTGGGGCGTCAGCGACCGTTTTTTTTCCCTGTTTGCTCGTCTTGCCTAGAGCTCGGGGACACTTGTGGCGTTGATGTGGCCGGTCTCTTGAAGTGCACCTGTTCCTTCATTTGCGTCCGCGGGGGCTTATACTTTCTTTGGAGCAGTGTGACCGCATTCCTGGTGACAGCACTCCTTAGCACTTTACGTAGCGTGTGTGGCGTGGAGAAATAAGCAAAAACCATATCCGAAGGCGGTTCATGTTCGTTTATTGGTCTTTTTTGAGTGTGTGGTGCCGAGTGGCATTAGAGCACGTGGCATTAGCGACCGTGTGTATTTTGATAAGCATTATTACTGTCATGGGCTGCCTTTCTTGGGGCGTGCAACGTAACGTATATAATAGGGGTGTGCGAATATTCGAAAGTTTCGAATATTCGTCGAATATTACATTCGAAATATTTGTATTCGATTCGAAAATCGTGTATTCGAAAAGTTTCGAATATTCGATAACTTAGAATATGCGATACGACTATCATGCATAAAATAACTCGTCTTCCACATTTCTGCTGCGTTCGTATCGCTAAAAGCGTTGCCGAGAGGAGCGATAAACATCGTAAGTACACGGAGGCACGATATCTGCCTGCGACGAGCGCCCCAATACGTATGATTTATTGCTGGTGCATCTCCGACGTGCAGCGCTGTTGGCGATCATGTAACCGTACATTATCAATATTATGCGGCCGTAACGTGCCGCACTACCACTCGTTCACTATGCAGGACCACTTCTCGAGAAAGACAGTGACCCATGTGACTGGTGGCGGACTGTAGGCACCTTTAGATACCCAGTCTGGCAAAGCTTTGCCCCATGTTCGTCCCTATACCAGCCACTTCTGTTCCAATCGAGCGTGCCTTTTCAGTGGCAGGGAGGGGGGGTTGTCTCTGTTACAAGGGAGCGCCTGCTGCCTGATCATGTGGAGCAACTCATATTTCTTCATGATAACATGTCATAGCTCGGCACACTCACTCATGAGTGCACTCACTCACACTCACTCACACTCATTTGAACGTTGTGAGTGTGAGTATGAGTGAGTGCTCATGAGTGTGAGTGGACGTGAGTGTGAACGTGAGTGAGCACTCATGAGTGTGAGTAGGCGTGAGTGTGAACGTGAGTGAGTACTCATGAGTGTGAGTAGATGTGAGTGTGAACGTGAGTGAGCACTCATGAGGGTGAGTAGGCGTGAGTATGAACGTGAGTGAGTACTCATGAGTGTGAGCAGTTGTGACTATGAACGTGAGTGAGTGCTCATGAGTGTGAGTGGACGTGAGTGTGAACGTGAGTGAGCATTCATGAGGGTGAGTTGGCGTGAGTGTGAACGTGAGTGAGTACTCATGAGTGTGAGTAGATGTGAGTATGAACGTGAGTGAGGACTCATGAGTGTGAGTGGACGTGAGTGTGAACGTGAGTGAGCACTCATGAGGGTGAGTAGGCGTGAGTATGAACGTGAGTGAGCACTCATGAGTGTGAGTAGTCGTGAGTATGAACGTGAGTGAGTGCTCGTGAGTGTGAGTGGACGTGAGTGTGAACGTGAGTGAGCATTCATGAGGGTGAGTTGGCGTGGGTGAGTACTCTTGAGTGTGAGTAGATGTGAGTATGAACGTGAGTGAGGACTCATGAGTGTGAGTGGACGTGAGTGTGAACGTGAGTGAGCACTCATGAGGGTGAGTAGATGTGAGTATTCATGAGTGCGAGTAGGAATGAGTATGAACGTGAGTGAGTGCTCATGAGTGTGAGTGGACGTGAGTGTTAACGTCAGTGAGCGCTCATGAGGGTGATTAGGCGTGAGTATGTACGTGAGTGAGTGCTCATGAGTGTGAGTAGTCGTGAGTTTGAACGTGAGTGAGCACTCAGTAGTGTGAGTAGGTATGAACATGAGTGAGTGCTCATTAGAGTGAGTAATCATGAGTATGAACGTGAGCACTCATGAGTGTGAGTAGGTATAAGTATGAACGTGAGTGAGGGCTCATGAGTGTGAGTAGGCGTATGAAAGTGAGTACTGGTGAGTGTGAGTGGACGTGAACGTGAGTAAGCACTCATGTGTGTGAGTAGGCGTGAGTGTGAACGTGAGTGTGTACTCATAAGTGTGAGTAGACGTGAGTATGAACGGGAGTGAGTACCAATGAGTGCGAGTAGTGTGAGTAGGCGTGAGTATGAGCGGGAGTGAGTACTCTTGAGTGTGAGTAGAAGGGAGCTGTATGTGAGTAAGTATTGACGAGAGTGAGTGGACCTGAGAATGAACGTGAGTATCGACTGTATGTTGCCATGAGTATAACGTGAGTGATTACCGATGACTGTGAGTAGACGTGAGTGTGAACGTGGGTGAGCTCTCATGAAAGTGAATAGACGTGAGTATGAATGTGAGTATCGACGGAGGTAAGAGGACGCGACTATTATCGTGAGTGACTACCGATGAGTGTGAGTTGGCGTGAATATAACAGTGACTGAGTGCTCGTATAGCAGTGACTGAGACCTATGAACGTGAGTGAGTACCAGTGAGTGCGAGTAGGCGATAGTGAACGTGAGTGAGTACTGATTTGTGTGAGTAGGCATAGTATGAACGTGAGTGGGTACTCATGAGTGTGAGTAGAAGTGAGTACGAACGTGAGTTAGTGCTGATGAGTGTGAGTATACATGAGTATGAACCTGAGTGAGTGCCGGTGAATGTGTGTATCGACGGCTGTGAGTGGAAATGAGAATGAACGTAAGTGAGCCCCGACGAGTGTGAATATAAAAGTGTATGCAAGTGGGTGAGCACCAATGAGGGTGAGTGGAGTGAGTATGAAAGTGAGTGTGTACCTAAATGTGCGAGTAGAGTGAGTATGAAAGTGAGAGCCGATGAATGAGAGTAGACGAGAGTATGAAGATGAGTGATTACCGATGTGTGTGAGTATACGCGAGTGTGAACATGAGTTCTGGGAGAGTGATAATTGAGTGTGAACACGACCTGTGAGCGTGAGTAGATATGGATATAAGTGCGAATGTATGACTGTGAGTATGACTGTAATTGAGTATGACTGTATCAACATGAGTTAGCGCCATTAGTGGGAGTAGACCTTATTATGGACGTATCGGTTAGTGTGGGTAGGTAAATAAAACTGAGTGATTGAGGAACCATGGTGTGTGCCTTTGAGTGGTAGTCGGCGTGACTTTGAATGTAAGTACTCAGGAGTGAGAGTTGAGGTTAGTATGAAGGTAAGTTAAAAGCACCAAGGAATGTGTGTCAGGGGTCGGCAAAGTTTATGGCACACACTCACTCGTTCACTAAAAAAATATGCTGCTTCTTATGGGCTCACTTGGTCTCAAACTCGCTAAAACACTATTCAGACAAGCTCACTCACATTCAGGCTAAAGAGAGGTTTCCTCAGCCGGATTCACGTGGACTTAGAAGCATCAGGTTTTTCTCCAAGTGAACACACGCGGACTCCACCCTAACAATATTGAGAACTGCCAGGCTCGCTGGGACTCAACGTCACCAGTTCGTCCCAAACGGTCTCACTCAACGACTACAAAAAAGATCAACGACCATAGCTCGGCACACTCACTCATGAATGCACTCACTCACACTCACTCACACTCATTTGAACGTTTAGTGTGAGTATGAGTGAGTACTCATGAGTGTGAGTGGACGTGAGTGTGAACGCGAGTGAGCACTCACGAGTGTGAGTAGGCGTGAGTATGAACGTGAGTGAGTGCCTATGAGTGCGAGTAGGCGTGAGTATGAACGTGAATGGGTGTGTCTGAGTGTGAGTAGGCGTGAGTATGAACGTGAGTGAGTGCCGATAAGTGTGAGTAGGCGTGAGTATGAACGTGAGTGAGGGTCTATGAGTGTGAGTAGGTGTGAGTATGATCGTGAGCGAATGCCTATGAGTGTGAAGGTGTCAGTATGAACGTGAGTGAATGCTTACGAGTGTGAGTAGGTGTGAGTATGAACGTGAGTGAGTGCCTATGAGTGTGAGTAGGCGTGAGTATGAACGTGAGTGAGTGCCTATGAGTCTGAGTGGGTGTGAGTATGAACGTGAGTGAGAGCCTATGAGTGTGAGTAGGCGTGAGTATGAACGTGAGTGAGTGTCTATGAGTGTGAGTCGGCGTGAGTATGAACGTGAGTGAATGCTTATAAGCGTGAGTGGGCGTGAGTATGAACGTGAGTGAGTGCCTATGAGTGTGAGCGGGCGTGAGTATGAACGTGAGTGAGTGCCTATGAGTGTGAGTAGGCGTGAGTATGAACGTGAGTGAGTGTCTATGAGTGTGAGTCGGCGTGTGTATGGACGTGAGTGAATGCTTATGAGTGTGAGTGGGCGTGAGTATTAACGTGAGTGAGAGCCTATGAGTGTGAGTAAGCGTGTGTATGAACGTGAGTGAGTGTCTATGAGTGTGAGTCGGCGTGAGTATGAACGTGAGTGAATGCTTATAAGCGTGAGTGGGCGTGAGTATGAACGTGAGTGAGTGCCTATGAGTGTGAGCGGGCGTGAGTATGAACGTGAGTGAGTGCCTATGAGTGTGAGTAGGCGTGAGTATGAACGTGAGTGAGTGTCTATGAGTGTGAGTCGGCGTGAGTATGGACGTGAGTGAATGCTTATGAGTGTGAGTGGGCGTGAGTATTAACGTGAGTGAGAGCCTATGAGTGTGAGTAAGCGTGTGTATGAACGTGAGTGAGTGTCTATGAGTGTGAGTAGGCGTGAGCATGAACGTGAGTGAATGCTTATAAGCGTGAGTGGGCGTGAGTATGAACGTGAGTGAGTGCCTATGAGTGTGAGCGGGCGTGAGTATGAACGTGAGTGAGTGCCTATGAGTGTGAGTAGGCGTGAGTATGAACGTGAGTGAGTGTCTATGAGTGTGAGTCGGCGTGTGTATGGACGTGAGTGAATGCTTATGAGTGTGAGTGGGCGTGAGTATTAACGTGAGTGAGAGCCTATGAGTGTGAGTAAGCGTGTGTATGAACGTGAGTGAGTGTCTATGAGTGTGAGTCGGCGTGAGTATGAACGTGAGTGAATGCTTATAAGCGTGAGTGGGCGTGAGTATGAACGTGAGTGAGTGCCTATGAGTGTGAGCGGGCGTGAGTATGAACGTGAGTGAGTGCCTATGAGTGTGAGTAGGCGTGAGTATGAACGTGAGTGAGTGTCTATGAGTGTGAGTCGGCGTGAGTATGGACGTGAGTGAATGCTTATGAGTGTGAGTGGGCGTGAGTATTAACGTGAGTGAGAGCCTATGAGTGTGAGTAAGCGTGTGTATGAACGTGAGTGAGTGTCTATGAGTGTGAGTCGGCGTGAGTATGAACGTGAGTGAATGCTTATAAGCGTGAGTGGGCGTGAGTATGAACGTGAGTGAGTGCCTATGAGTGTGAGCGGGCGTGAGTATGAACGTGAGTGAGTGCCTATGAGTGTGAGTAGGCGTGAGTATGAACGTGAGTGAGTGTCTATGAGTGTGAGTCGGCGTGAGTATGGACGTGAGTGAATGCTTATGAGTGTGAGTGGGCGTGAGTATTAACGTGAGTGAGAGCCTATGAGTGTGAGTAAGCGTGTGTATGAACGTGAGTGAGTGTCTATGAGTGTGAGTAGGCGTGAGTATGAACGTGAGTGAGAGCCTACGAGTGTGAGTAGGCGTGAGTATGAACGTGAGTGAGTGTTTATGAGTGTGAGTAGGCGTGAGTACGAACGTGAGTGAATGCTTATGAGTGTGAGTGGGCGTGAGTATGAACGTGAGTGAGTGCCTATGAGTGTGAGTAGGCGTGAGTATGAACGTGAGTGAGTGCCTGTGAGTGTGAGTAGGCGTGAGTATGAACGTGAGTGAGTGCGAAGGCTGAAAATATTGGGGTGAGTGAGAGTGAGTGAGTATTCTCTTACAGTGCCGACCTATGAATGTAGTCATTACTTTCATTGTGCCGTGATATTTGCTCGTGTTGTGATGTGCATTGTGCTAGCCTGGACATTGTGTTCTGGAGATAGCTGTGTATGTTGTGTTGCCAGTCAGGCTGTTAAGTTTCTTTTTTTCAAATAGCTACATGTTAAATAAAATATTGTTACTCTGGCGGCATTTTTCCTTTGATATTCGATATTCGATTCGATATTCGAAGGTGGATATTCGTATTCGATTCGTATTCGAAAAATTTGATATTCGCACGCCCCTAGTATATAATAGCGCTTATTGTGGCTCCAGTCTAAAAACAACAACAACGACAACAACAATGACAACAACAACAACAACAACAACAATAATAATCAAACGTTTATTTATTTAATGTGCCCAGGAACAACCGTAAGGTCTTTGTACTGGCGCACGAAAAAAACAAGAAAAACAAAGGAAACATTTATAATAAAATATCAGGGATAAAAAACATTACAAAATTGCACATATACAACTATGCGCAGGCAGAAAAAAAATATCAACAGTGTACAAGGCTATGTAAGTACAGTGCAAAGCTCGGAGCAGAACAACGACTGGGAGCTGTGAAAAACATCGAGCTCCAAAAAGTAAGCATTGTAAAGACGTTGTATCCTGCCAATGGTCGAATGTTCACAGAGGCAGGCGGTTACATGAAAAGGTCTATTCTCTCTGGTCAGCTTACGTGGAATTCGGAAATTAAGACAGTTGAGCAGTACAGGGCAGGATATGATACCATGCACAAGCTTGTAAAGAAATAACAGATCAGCGCGATTTCGTCGGCAGCAAAGTGATGGCAATGATAATAATCCAGCAGCGTTAGAACGAGATCCAGAGTCATTTCTAGCGAAACGATGGTTGTAAATGCTTAGGAATGTTTTCTGGACTCGCTCAATGGCGTTGCTGCTGGAATTAGGAATGCCATTCCAGATCACAGATGCATACTCTAGTTGAGGAAGACATAGCGCGGTGTACAATTTTCGGAAGGGCACAGGAGAACGGAATTCTCTAGACATTCTTCAAACACAGCCTAGGGTGCGAAGACCCCGCAAAGCAACACGCTTAGCGTGAGCAGAAAAGTGTAAGGTGCTATCAAAAAGAACACTTAGATCATTGATCTCACATACCTTACACAACGACACAGAATTGACAGAATATAAAAATGGCACACTAGATGTTTTTCGAGTGAAACTCATTACCTTGGTTTTTGAAATATTTAGGGAGAGGTTATTGCTCCTGCACCATTCAGAAAAAGAACACAAATCAGATTGCAGCAAGCGACAATCGATAACTGAATGAATTTCCTTAAATATCTTTATGTCATCGGCATACAAAAGGAAAGAAGAATTCCGAATGACAGAAGAAACATCATTAACATAAATTAAAAAAGAGGAGTGGGCCCAGTACCGACCCTTGAGGAACCCCGCTAGTAGCTTTATACAAAGAGGACGTTTGGCCATTAACGGCAACGTAACATAATCTATCAAGAAGATAGCTATGGAGGAGATTCACAATTGAAGAATCAACATCAAAGTGTGCAAGTTTATCCACAAGCAGCGAATGGCTGACAACATCAAAAGCTTTGCTAAGGTCACAGTAAATAGCGTCAACCTGTCCTCTCTGCGAAATAGGCGTGGAGACTTGCATCATGAAACTGGCAAGATTAGTGACAGTTGAGTGGCCAGCGAGAAACCCATGCTGATTCACAATCAATGAATTTTTTACATCAAAAGATAATATTTTGTGAAGAGCAAGCTCAAAGATTTTGGATGCGGCACAAAGAAGGGAAATAGGGCGGTAGTTCGAGACATCACTTTTACAGCCAGACTTAAACACTGGGAAAACACGAGCAGTTTTCCACATGCTAGGAAACGTTGAAGCAGGCAGACACTTATTAAATATGGTAGTCAATACTGGGACAAGTATACTGCCATAGGCTTTTAGTATGGCAGAGGGGATGCCATCTGGGCCAGCTGAAAAGGATGGTTTCAAGCGCTTAATGCATTCTGAAATGGAATCTTCATCTAGCGACACAGCATCAGCTGTGCCAACTGCCTTAACCTGTCGACCGTTACTAGCTACAGAGGCTGGAGACTTATAGACAGATGAAAAATGCATGGCAAAACAGTCAGCAACGGCTTGAACTTCTACTCCATTTGTGTCCAGTATCCTGAAGGACTCGCCACTTTTGCTCGACCGTTTGCGCACATACTTCCAAAACTCAGCCGGCCTGTCAGACGCGCTTTTTTCTAAAAATGAAATATATAGACTGTGATCCCGTTTATAAAGGCGTTTACAAAGAGTACGAAAACGACAGAATTCTTCCTTCAAATGAGTTGATGCAGAACGTTTATACTTCCTGTGTGCACGATCTTTATGTTTCAGTGCACTTATAAGTTCTGATGAGAACCAGGAGGGATATTTACAATGATGAGGTGTATACTGGGGAATGAACTTGCGCATGCTGGTCAAGATAAGCTCCGTAAACTGATCGACTTGATCATCAACATTTGGTTTGTCAGTTACCAGTGACCAATCTGTGGTGGACAAGTCATGGTACAAGCCAACGTAGTCACCTCGCTTGAAGGCAAATCTGGGCGTTTTGTCGATTTTTCTGGGAAAGCTTGGTTTTTCTGGTGAAATACAGAGTGTTAGTTTGAGTGGTGGGTGAAATTTATCAGGACGAACAAGAGAGATGTGAGAGAGTGATACTTCGATAGGTTGATTATTAGAAATACACAGATCTAAGACGTTACCACAGGAATTGGCAATACTATTGTGCTGCTGTAGGGAATTAAAAGCGAGAAAATCTAACAATACGCTGCATTTGTTCTTTAAGAAATGATGATAATGAGAAAATTTAAGTGTGGTCCAGTCAATTCCTGGTGTGTTAAAATCGCCAAGTACAAGAATTTTGTGCTTCTTATGTGAAATTACCACATTTTCAATAGAAGAGACGATCTGATTAAAAGCAATTGGTGAAACGCTAGGCGATACATAGAAACATCCAATCAACAATTTTTCACAGTGCTCAAGACTAATTTCGATCCAAATTGATTCAGAAATTGTTTCTATGTCCTTGCGTCTAACAGATCTTAGAGAACTGTCTATAGCCATCAATACACCACCACCTTTTTGTTTAGTTGCACAGAAGTCCCGATCACTGCGGAAGGTGGTGTAGTTCGACGGAAGATAGTCACAGGAAGGAATTTCACTGCACAGCCACGTTTCAGAAATCGCAATAAGGTCAAAAGAAGACGAAACAACATTAGCAAAGAATTCGCGCGTCTTAGTGCGAAGACCACGAGCGTTCTGATAAAATAATAATAATAATAATAATAATAATAATAATAATAATAATAATAATAATAATAATAATAATAATAATAATAATAATATTAATAATAATAATAATAATAATAATAATAATAATAATAATAATAATAATAATAATAATAAAGCATCCACAATATTGCTTTCAGCGCAGCGTTCTTATCTGCTACATAACCGGCCAGTTTAAACATATTTATTTTTTGTGTGATCTGTATTTCTGCAACTTTTAATTAAGGTCGAGGCTCGCCGTAATCTCCTAGAATATGTATAACACACACACACACAAACACACACACACACACACACACACACACACACACACACACACACACACACACACACACACACACACACACACACACACACACACACACACTCCGGTGAACGCAGTTTGCTAGCAGAAAATGCAGCACGCCACTCACTTACAGTGCATAGGAGCAACAGAGCATCATTCTAGTCGCACCGCACATACCGGGATATAAGAAGAGACGTTCCGTGTAAAGCCTCAACGAGTTCGGACCACCGCATGGAAGAGCCACAGTGCAATATTCAGAATGCCTGCTTGCACGGCCACGCACTATATCTAGTGGCGTAGCGAGGGGGTGGCACACCGGGTCCGTGCCCCCCCTCCCCCTCCCCCCACTCTCCCCGAAATGTTGCTTCAGCTTGGCAAAGGTTTGCTTCCAAGAAACTCGCCGATGTTGCTGTTAGTCTCTGTATCATTTCTTCCCTCTTGACCCCTGTTGAACCCAAGCTCTGCGATCATGTAACCGAGTTTATCCTGAAGAAATGCTCGGCGACGAACTTAATTGCGCGGGGAAAGCTGACGAAGCGGGGCTTTAATAAATGGTTCTGTGGTTTTTCGTTAGATTGGGCTGCAATCTGTCGTACGCTCATAACGTACACTACTATAGCTATCGATACGTGAGAGGCTCTGGTAATCAGAGCCACAGTCATTCTGTTATCCGTCTACAAATAATGGTGACTATTATACTTGCATCCTCCCCAAAAGCCACTCACACCGAGTAGGTTTTCAGCATTTCTTATCACATTTCGTAAAAGGGCGGGCAGCTACATTGAAATGGCAGGCCTTTCAACGTAGAGAAGTGACAGAGCTTTATCATGTCTGTTTCCTTCTGTGTCCTCGTTTTTTGCGCTGTTTCGCGGAGGATCTGGCAGTCATGGCATCGAGCTTCTGCAATGCGCAACGATGCAAAAGTGTTGCTGCGCTTCATCAGATACACTGGGCTGTTTGACCGATTTTGAAAAAAAGTTTCGTTGATTTCGATTAGAGCTGTTGTATATAGAAGAAAAAAAATAAATTCCAGACATTGATTATTTTCTCATTGACCTCAAAATTTCTATTCACGTCTTGAAAAAAAAAGCAAAATGAAAGCCTAAATTGCGAAACGCGTAACTGGGCACCAAAAGCGATTATTGCAGTTCTGGTAAAGGGTGCAGCTGTAAGGGCAGCTGACAAATTAGCTTTACTTAATAACAGCCAACTGGGTGAGCTGATTGTTATTGATGTTGTTCGAATAGCGGTGAATTGATACAAAGCTAAAGAAAGATACAGTCTCCCGGAACTCAATGATTATTTTAACTGTGAGAAACTGGCCTTAGTGACACTAATTGAATGGAGCAATTGCTGGCCATGTCTGCCAGGCTAATCCAGCCTGAGCAACATCATCACCACCGCCAGCACACCACCTAAGGTAGGGGGTCTCATATACACGGCCCGGCCTGAGCCTGACGGTCTTCATCCATATATATATTTTTAAATGAGTATGCGTTCATTAGCTGCACAGGAGTGACCGGTCTCAAGCTTACTTCTTTTTCTTTTTTTTTTACCAGAGGAGTGGTTTAAGCCGACCGTTGGTCTGTGCACAGCAAACAAATTCATCGCTACTGGAGAGCGCGCACTGACGACAGAGTCAAAGAGAGATTACAGAGAAAGCGCTTGTGTCGTGTTCTTCTCTCTCTGTCTCCGCCGTCAGTGCGCGATCTCCAGTAGCGATCAATACATATCAACTCGCCCAGTTTTCTGCTTTGTCAAACAGAAATTATCATCATCATGAACCGGTACGCGCTCTTTGTCCTCGTCTTCGTCGTCGTCGTCTTCTTTATCTTCGGCTTCGCTCCCGGAAAAAGTGCGCCGATTTCTCCGGCGCAGGATGCAATAACTTTGATGGGCGAGAGAACGAGGGGACAGAGAGAGAGAGAGAGAGAGAGAAAGAGAGAGAAAGAAAGGAAGATAAAAAATAGAGAAAGAGAGGACAAAATTTCTTCGGGATGCGACATTCGAACCCGCCTACCTACGACCCGAAGGCGGGCGTCTTAACCTCTCGGCTATCCGGGCACGCTAGCCGAGCATAGCATAGTATAGTATAGTATAGTATAGTATAGTACAGTATAGTACAGTAGAGTAGAGTACAGTACAGTACAGTGTAGTACAGCACGGTATAGTATAGTATAGTATAGCATAGCAAGGGTGGGAAAGGGGAGTGAGGGGGAGGAGGACACATGTGAGGGTGACGAGGTGGGAAAGAAAGAGAAAAAATTCGCAGAAAGAAAGAGATGAAAGAGAGAAAAAGCTAGAAATAGACAGAGAGAGACAGCAATAGAGTTAAACACATAAAAAAAAGATAGAAGGAAAAAAGAGACCACACATATCCATGTATAGTATAGAATAGTATGGGGTGGGAAAAAAAGAGAGGTGAGAGGATAAAAGCCTAGCCAAGCCGGGACCAGCTAGGTGCCCTTTAGCTCTGCTGCGTTCCGGACTTGCGTGACTTAGTGCAATCTGCGCTAATTTTTTGTAAGTGTTTTCTGCTCACAAGTAAATAGCAGATTACATATGGATATACAGTACATCATTATTGCCCGCTTTGTGTGTCTGGGATAGAGTAATTTACAAAATTTGACATCTTTATACATTACGGAGGTAACAAATTAATAACTTTCAGTTTTCAAGTGTTGTTACGGAAAAAAAGTAACCTAAATAAAGAAAAAAAAACATTCCTACAGTCAACATGTTTTAAAGAAACGCCAGAATGAAACAATAAATAAGTTTATGCTGACATATTCTTTCATAACAAAATCATCGTTAATTTTGTTATCGTAGCTTTAGTATTAGAAGAGAAAATAAGGAAAAGTCAGTTTTCATTTTGGAATTTCGTGCCGGAACCTCAGCTCCTGGATGGCAGTATGTCATCACAAATTTTCATTTTCTTTTGTTGTCTACATTGGCGCTCGATATTTCCTAAGACTTGCTATGTTATCTCTCTGTCTCCCTTTGAACAGAATGTAATTCATTTTTTACCAATAACTAATTACGTCAGTGCAGGCAGACGCACTCAAAGTCTATGACGTCAGGGTGATTTAGTACCGCAATCTCTTAACGGCGTCGCCCATTGTATTCTCCTTTCGCGCGTTTCCTCGCCTATTAAGCACCGGCTCACGGCTAAAGTGCTGATTTTCATATTACGAAAGGGTAATTTGTTAATAATATCCAGATGGTTTTTGTTTTTGCTGGCCGTTTAAGTGTTCTTTTCAAGTGCAACGAACCATGTCAAAATTAGTGCAGTGGTTGCTGAAAAAGAAACAATTTTCATTTCGCCTGCATTTAGATAGCAGTTTTCGAGGTAAGGGTGCTGGCCGCTGAAAAGTGGCCCATCAGCAACGCATCGGTGGCCTTGCAGAAAGCCGACGCTGCAGTTATGGTGGGAAACATGCGGAGACCACTTGCAACGTGTGCTGGTAACTCCGTCTCGCCTACCTGCTCAGCAGGCACTGTTGTCATTCAAGCGATACACAGCAATTAGGTTCAAGGTGCATCGAATATCAATACCCAAGGTGACAGCACGTTAAGACCCCCGTGCATGGACCTCGTTTGTCCATGCTCGTTCGTGTGAGGTCACCAACGAGCATGGGCGAAAACAGGTCGGGTTTCGGGACTAGATTGCAGCTCTTCAGAGCCTCATATCTGTTTTTCTTTGCACTAAATAAGCAAACGGCATGCACCGTACGTGTAATGAACCGTCACATGGTCTGATGAGGGCTGTCTTATTGTAAACGTTAGCTGTGGGTGTGCTTGTGCAGTAATAATTTCACTTGAACAGCTCTGCTGTCTCCCTGTGCACTGTGTCTCTTTGCATTATCATTCCGCGTGCCCTAGGGCAGCGACATAGTGCAGTAGTAGTGCAATGGGCACAGTATCCACTCCCTCGGCACCCTCCCCCTTAAGAAAAAAAGAAGAAAAAAAAACATGATCTGACCTCCGCCGGGTGTCTAGCATAAAACGACGCAAGACAACCCCTCTGTCTAGCATAAAACGACGCAAGGCAACCCCTCTGGCCAAGGGGGGGGGGGGGGCAACAACTTTCTTTGAAAAGGTTCCTGGCTGCGACAGGAAACATTACGTCCTGAGAGTCGGCGTGGGGAAGGCTCCCGTTCTGTAACGGCTGTGACGCAACGCCTTTCTTTGGATGTAAAGCTGTGGAAAAAGAGCACGTGATCATCTTTCAATTGCTTCCAGGTTACTTGTGACATCGTCGGCAGTGACTACCCACACAAAGCTGTGATCTGCCAACGAAGGCGATTTCTTTGGCGAGCACGGAAACTTCAGCATAACTTGGAACGGAATTTGAACGCAACTCTGGAGTTAGGGTTGCTGGCGACGAACAATCATGGGTCGGTGTCGTCGCCGTACCCTAACCCTCTTTCGCAAACTACTCCTTCCACTCCTGTGCCCTGTCAGCGTAGCAGCGAGCTAGAGAACGAACTACCGAGCTCGACCTAAATGAATCCGCCTACGTTTTTTTCTTTCTGTTTTGTTGAGAAATCGTGACTTGTCTGTGACAAAAAATATTTGTCGCGATCTGAGGTGGTTAGAAACTTTGAAAGCTGGGACCCGGGCATTCCCACCGCCGCCATGTACCCACCGGTTCTTAAACGGGCACAAGCGTACCCCATGCCCGGCGCTCGGCTTTCACTGAGTGGTGTCATGTTTGAGAAGGGAGCCCGCACCTTCCGAATCTCGTCGACAAAACCTTCGTGAGCCATCGCTTACAGGCTGAACCGTGCGTCCTACTCATGGGCATGTGCACGACGTGGCACGGCTACCAGTCACGATTTCTCAATAGCTGTAACATTTGCTGATAAACGTGAGGTCGTTGGTTTAAAAAAAATATTAAAATGATCGTTCTTTTAGCGTTTGGACTCCTGAATATAAAGGGAACACCTTCGACAGAAATATGACCGGTTGAGTAAAATAATTTATTGTAAAATATGGCTCTGGAGTCCATATTTGTCTTAAAGCTGACGCATCATTTCAAGGCCAATTCGGCCTCCGAACCGCGAAGAAAAATACATGAAATGGAGAAGAAAGAAAAGAAGACGCGGCGTTTCACGTCAATGCGATGCTATTCCTCATAGCGTTACCACACTTCCCGGAAAAAAAAACGGTCCTTCGGGAGGAGGGGGGCGGTTACAAGTGATGAAATTAATGTTAAACATTTTCCGCAATGTTAACTATTTGGCATGCAGTGCCATTTACTGTAACATTGATTTTCTTGAGCGAAGTAAACTTAATCTACATGTGCACAAAAACAAAACTCTGAGCAAACCAACTAGTCTAATGGCTGGCGCAAAAATACCCGCTTTTGGAATTGTAGTAAAAGTAAGCGAGGTTGTAGTTACTGCTCTGAATGTGCTGCACTGAAAAGGAACAGCCCATACATCGTCCATAAAAAGCTATTCTATGCGTCTGTATCCACCAGGCCAGTGACATTACAGACTCAAGCTTTCTCTCTCTCTCTCAAACGAACTTTAAAATGTATATAGTGAATATATGCCACAAAAATACAGGATATTCATATATACGTACACGCGCAATAATATGCTCTATTCCAGTGATCGCTATAATTGAAAGGAACATAAAAAGTGGTTGACTGACAGCGCAAGAGTATTGGTGATAGACGATAAATATTTCTCGTCGTAGCTATTGAACCGAGGCTTATAAAACGCCCCAGAAAATAAAGAACTGCAACATTATGACAAAAAAAGAAAGAAAAGGGCCAATGGCGGCCGGTCTTAGGTGCAGACCGGCAACCGGCCTGCTATCTAAAAAACGGCTTGGCCGGTCTAAAACCCGACAGAGAAGGCATGGAAGGAACGTAGCCTGCCGACGCTTGCAAAGCGAAAGTTTGTGAATGTCAGCGTTGATAAGTAGCGTAGCCAAACTTTTAGATGCGAAGCAGCTTATGGCCGAGTTCAATCCGGTGGTGTGCGTCCGGACCACCCTTACTGCCCATGCGCAAACCCACTCCACACAGCTCCTCTCCACTCCCCCCTCTTTCTCTGCACTTCCCCTCTCTCCCTCTCCACTCCCCCCTCTCGCGCGCCTGTCGACCGCGTTCCCCGCTCACCCTGTGAGAATTAACTGCCAGGCTAGAGGGACGACACGGCGCGCGTAGCGTTCCTCTTCGCGTTCCACGACGCTTTGAATGGATGGATGCAGCTTACTACGCGGGACTTCGCCCCAGCTTAAGAACCTGGCGAGCCAGCCCCTAAAAAAATTACACTATCTCCCGCTCAAGCGAACCATCTCCCCGCTGCTTCGCATCCACATATGGTTCCCTTTAGCGGGAGATGGTGTAATTTTTGTTTCGGGGGGAGAGGGGGAAGTTTAACCGTACGTTATGTATGTTCGTGCGTGCGTTTGTATGTGTGCGGGTTTATACACACATACAAAATCAAAAAATTTCAAGGAAACG
Organism: Rhipicephalus sanguineus; assembly: GCF_013339695.2. Classification (NCBI taxonomy): domain Eukaryota; kingdom Metazoa; phylum Arthropoda; class Arachnida; order Ixodida; family Ixodidae; genus Rhipicephalus; species Rhipicephalus sanguineus. The sequence goes on along the minus strand of NC_051178.1, from coordinate 161,934,838 downwards.
GGGTTTAACCCCCCCCCCCCCAAGGTTACGCCAGTGGTTGATAGCGAAGCTTCCCTTCTGATAGCATGGTAAAAACAAAGTTTAGTACCTTGCAACTAATTACGTTATAAACCACTTTGAAATATTCTTTCCCTAAAATGCTACCTCGACGATGAATCACATTGTTCACTGCATAACGGAAATTGAAAATGAGGGATGGTGGGGAGCCCTTCAATTTGATCTCACCTTAGCTATCACTTGCTATGTTCGCTACCATTCGTACAATCTTTTCAACTTACGTAACAATTGAAAACTGCGCACAAAGGAAGAGAGCAGCCAAATTTCGTTATGATAAAATTGGAAGGACAGTCAGATTTAGTTCGTTATAACCATACATCGCTATAAAAATTTTCCGTTCTTACCACCCATATCGCTCGGCAAAGGGGGTGCAACTTCTGAATGTTTAGCATAGTTGAAACCCTCTCAGATTAAGGATGTTTTGGCGCAAAGTCCACTATTAATGCGAAAGCATTATATCTCTCATCGGTTGGACAATCTAGAGTACGGCGTCGTCGCCAACCGGCGGTGGTGTGAACACAAATGGTACCATAAGTGTCGTAATGTTAAATACAGACATAATGTGGCCTAATAATTAGGAGTAGAAATTAAAGTGATTTCAAAGTTTACCTAAAGTAAATCAACATAAATTATAGTGAATCAAGAGTAAATAAACGTACATTAAAGTGAATGAAAAGCGAAGCAACGTACACTAAACGTTATCAAGAGTGAATCCAAGTTGAATAATGTGAATCAAATGAATCAAGAGAGAGTAAAGCGAATTAAGTGGTGCCTCGCAGAGCCTAGTTTTTTGCCTGTGATCTCTGTGGCATTATCTGAAGGGGCCAGGTAACTTGTGTAGGTATTACATTGTACCAATGAATTAATTATGCCTGTATTGAAGAGTTCTGTCGTGGTTAGCGTGGCCGAGTGCTCTAAGGCGCTGGTTTACGGTGCCACTATATTCGAGGGCGTCGGTTCGAATCCCACCGCTTCCACAACGCTTTGGGCTTGTGTTTTCTTTTGGTGGATTATTATAGCACAGCGATCGGCAGCAATTATGGCACACTATAATAAACGTTATAGCTTAAGAAATGCCTATCAATAGCTTAGTAATATATATTTTTTTATATTTGTAAGCGCTCGCCACCTCTCAGCGCAAAAAAAAAAAAAACTTGGAGCATGCTTATGCTTCGCCTTCAAGAGTAGAACGCGATAGCGTAATCGGGCCCCGTGCGCATCGTCTTATCAACTGCTAGCCTGCATGCCTTCGGTTCTTTGGCATGGCCCAACAGTGCCGCAAGGAAACGAGCGTCTGTGCGCGTAACATTGGCCGTTTAAAACTATGCCTACTGCAAGTACAGTTGCGCAGTACCCACTACACGTCCGTAAGGCAACACACGAACCTACACAGCTGCTGACTTTGTTGATGCTATTGCTGATAATGATGGTTAAATATGTCTGAGCGCTTGGTAATGGGTGGGCCTTCAAAACACCCAGTAGTTGCGCAATTCACATGTTTTACCGCCTGGCGGGATTCTGCGCTTGTGCCACAAAATATTACATGTGTAAAGGCGATTCCTCACACTACAAGACATTCATATAGACTTTTTTTTCGAAGCTGTTTTAAGCAATGGCGTGGCTCTGTGGTAGAACACCTGCTTGGCAGGCAGAAGACCTTGGATCGATTCTCACTCGAACCAAAGAATTTTATTATTTATTTTATTTGCGCCTTTCTCTATTTTTCGGACACTGACAAGTCGATGTTTTTTCGCTCGCAACCAACGACGCCGACACCGCAATTTCTGCGAAACGAGTTCTGAACGCTATCGCGTTAATAACTCAATAAATTATTACATGCTGAAGAAAACCGATAAACGGAAACCGACTTATGCAAGCTGATAAAAAAATGAGCATTAAATTAACGCCGAGAACAATGACTATAAATTCTCAAAATCCCAATATACTCCAAAAGAGTGCAGTTGCACAGTATAAAATATTTTATTGCGTATTTACACAAAACGAATACAGAGATATAGAAATACACAGAAACTGATTCCATGTCAGCAAAGTCAGAAGGACGTGCGTAGCTACGTTGAGTAAAATTCTGTAAATTCTATTTTGAACCATATATTTTTTAGTAGTTTTTTGACAGTGCCAACATGCACACTCGGGTGAAGTGGCACTCTGCATGTTTCCTCTCACCTTTCCATTTTTGTGTTTCTGCTGGTAGGTCGCCACCTTCAAAAACGCATTTCTTGAAAAAAAAAAAAAGAAAGCGAATTTTTCAGATCTAGCATTTTCAAGCTCCCTGTCTATTCAAGAATGTTGAGCAAAATAATTATGTAGTTATCTTGAGCTGTTCGAAAGTTATGAACATTTTTCCGACCCCTCCTAGACGTATCTAAAACGGAAACTGAAGGTTTCTGATTCCACAACCCCTGCCATGTCGTCATAAATGTATTTTCGTACATATATTACGTAATGCAAAGTTGCCTAAGTACGTTCTAAAGCTTGTGGGACATGATGTTTTCGATTTATTAAAAAAATCCACTACATGACGGCGGTACTCTGTTGTTTAAGTTGCGTGCGTTTTCGTTCGGCTATATGTTGCTGTTTCGTACGTGATTTCGAACACTTGAGCTTAGTTCTGGACTTTGAACGAGAAAGTTATAGTACTCCATGAAATATGTCGAAGTATAGGACGAAAAATAAGATTCAACGCAAGTTAGGGTATCAATATACCAAGTGTGAACCTGCTATGGAGCCCGTGGATGAGTTAGCTGGAGAAGCAAAACGAGCTAGGAAAAAAATACGGGCTTCAAATTGTTCAAAAGCAGACTGTACCGCTTCAAAGGAGGCCCAGAGCTATATGAGCTTGGTGAATTTGAGACATATTAAATCTGTCTTTGTTAGATGGACATTCGGTTCCAATTTTCAAAGCCATTTTTCTCAAAACATGATGTTTTGCGTTCTACAGTTACGCAACAGTGATAACTATCCTCCTAAAGATTACACTATCTCCCGCTAAAGTGGAACATGAGGCGATGCGAAGCCGGAGCACTTGCACGATCGCGTACCGTTGGCGTTCGTTGGGCATGCTACCGACTTCGCGTCGTGGAATGCGAAGAGGAACGCTACGCGCGTCGTGTCTTCCCTCTAGCCTGGCCGTTAATTCTCACGGGGCGAACGGGAAAAGCGGTCGACAGGCGCACGAGAGGGGGGCGGCGTAGGAAAGGAGAGAGAGGAGGAGGGGACGCGCATGCGCTGGCGCTCATCGCGGCGTTGCGCAGGAGAGAATTTCGGCCATGTGGAGCCTGCATCACACTTCATCGGACCATGACACTTCATCGGAAGCATCAACGGAGTCAAGCGGAGTGAACCGAAGCAAGCGCTGAACTGAACGCGCGCAGCGCTCTACCCGCTTTAAATTCACACTTGAAGGAGAGGAGACTAGAGGAGGAGAGTAGCGCATGCGCCGCGAGAGCAGAAGCGAGAACGCAGGAGAAGCTCAAGCAGGTGGTAGGAGATAAGTGGAGAGAGTAACGCGCAACTGTTGGGGAGAGGGAAGGAGGAGAGTTGTGCATGCGTAGTGTGAGTGCGTACGCCGACGCCGCGGGACATAGACCCGAGCAAGATATGCGTCGTATCTAATAAATATTTTCACATAACATTTCGCGTGCTGTTTATTTTAAATGGAACTGTGTATTCTCGCAGAATTATTGAAGACGAGCGGTAACTTTTTGTACTATGGCCAATTGTGCGCAAAACAAACCTGACGAATATCAACTTTATCAGTCCTTTTATGATTACGCACCTTAGCTTAGAGATGTGGTGATCGTGAAGGTTAGATGCACAAGATATTGTCCTTACTGAGTACCTGCCAAGTCGCGTTTGAATCGCAACGACCATTTCCCAGTTAGAGTGCTGGCGCAACATGCATACTTTTGCACATTTTGATTTTTAGAAATCTTATTTTTTACATTTTTAGCAATTTCATCATTTCAAAGTTTAAATTTGCCTCAGCTCTACAAGCCAAAACCATAATTATAACTTTTGGACTACAACTGTAAATTTTTTGCTCGAAGGGGTGACCTACTTTAGCTTCCTTCTCTCTATGTAGGGTAGCAAATCTGGAGCAACCTGGTTGCTATTTCTGCCTCTGTTATTCATCGTCTCTCTAAATCAGCGGTTCCAAAAACGCGGCCCGCCGACCTTTCGCTAGCGGCCCGCGGCCCGCCCATGACACTCTTCGTCACATGTTTTCTTTTTTTTTATGACGTTGCGGCTCTTTGCGACATTGCAAAACTGTGCTCGCATTATTTTCTCGCTTATCGTGATTACTAATCCTTTTTTTTCGGATAAGCTACACAGATGTGACCGGTCTGAACCATTTTATTTTTTTCGTGACACCCGATGCGGTAACCTTGCATTGAAACATAACCAAGAAACAATTTCAGGATCGGCGTCGCGTTTTTGGTTATTGCGGAGATCGGTATCGATTTGTTTCTGGAATCCTGACGCCGAATCCCCTTCACAAATGGACCGTATATGAGATATTGGAAAGGCCTTTTTTCAAATGGCAACTTTAGCTGACATTTTGTTCAAACTATGAAATCCCGGCCGCGGCGGCCGCATTTGGGATGCAGGCGAAAATGCTCGAGGCCCGTCTACTTAGATTTAAGTACACGTTAGAGAACCCCAGGTTGTCGAAATTTCCGGGGCCTAGCACTATATACGGCGTCTCTCACAATCATATCGTGGTTTTGGAACGTTATACCCCATCAGTTATTATTATTATTATTTCAGTTAAACTCTGACCCCCCACCACTTTCCACCACTTCTTCACTGTCCTGGCCATTTACAGCGATAAATTTCGTGAATGCGGCCCGGTAGCTTGTTTGAGACCCCTTCTCTAAACTGTATGAGCATTCAGACAACGACGTGTTCAGCAAAAAAAAAAAAAAAGGCTTGGTCACAGCAGAGCTGATTGGCACCCAGCTGGTCCTGGCTTGGCTACGCTTTTACCCTCAGAACCGTCTCTATCCCACCCCTTGCTATACTATACTCAGCGTTGGAGGTAACGCGTTCCAAGTACCGCCGTTACCGGTAACGCCTTACTTTTTTCGGTAATTTAGTAAGGTACTCGTTACCATTTCGTAACTGTTACTGGTAACGTACTTATGTTAACAGTTTTAGGTAAAGTGACGTGTCACGTTACTCGTTGCTTTTTATTACAATTATCGTAGGCACCACATTCTCAGAGCTATCCTTTTGTCGCAGCGGCTGACCGCTATCGCCCTGCCAGGCATTGACAGTAGGAGTATCATCTAATGCGTCCGTCGACCACATACCTGTTTACCGCAGGTGCGGACGACTTCACTATGAAGCGAGGTAAGCTGTCCGACGACAGGTTTGAAATAGAGCTGTTGCGCAAATTCTTCGACTTGTAGTTGTCAGCAATTTGCAGCTGCACTACTATACCGCTGTTTATCAGTTATGTTTTCAAAATAAAATTTCCTTCTGTCTGCTTCTAACAGCGGGTGTATGTTTCTGATTGTTGAAATCCTGAGCGAGCGAGGAATTGAACGCCTTGAACGCCTTCGCAAAAACGATCGCCATTTTCACGGCAATCTCATGAATTGCCGTGAAAGTGACGTGAAGGGGTTATAATGATTTATGCTGCAAATATTTTTTTTTAGAATATGCCATTTGAAGATTTCTTTATTCCTACAAGATCTGCGCATATTATTTTGCACGCTAGCAGAAGCACGCCGTCAGAAGTACTGTAAATTCGTTTCTTCAGAGATCAGTGATGTTTTCTGTCCGGAGAACGTTGATGACGAAATCTCATTTTCTGCTTGCTGTCACTTCGATAGATGGCATTACCATGTACCACAAAGTTATAAGCCGTCACACGGAACTCTACAGTTAACATTTGTCCACTGTAAGATTTCTGAAGTCCGGCACACTTGTTCAAAGTTTTTTAGTTATATCAGTAATTCAGCCAAAATCGTTGCTTTGATTAAGGATTTTATGTGAAATATAAAATAAGGCTTATTAAATTGGTATTCTGGTTCTCTCAGAGAGGGCGCACTGAACTAAATTTCTGACCGTGGAGTAACGGCAGAAGTAACGTAGTTTACTTTTTTTTTTTGGTAACGGTAACACTTTTCTGCAGATAACGCAGGGCGGTAACGCGTTCCTTCTTAGTTAGCGTAACGGGTAACGTATTTAGTTACTTTTTTTTGGTAACGCACACAACGCTGATTATACTATACATGGCGATGCATGCTCCCTTTTTTATTAACTTTTTATTTTTTGTGTTTCTCGGTCTTTATTTTTCTGTCTTTCTTTCCCTTTTTTCTCTTTCTCACTCTTTCTATGTCCTTCTGTCTTTCTCTCTCTCTCTCTCTCTCTCTGTAGCAGTTCTCTCGCCTTCTATCTTTCTCACTCTTTTATCCCTCTTTCTTCCCTGTCGTGGAACACGAAGTTCGCACGACTCAGCACGCACGAAGCAATGTTGCGGTAGCTAGCGGTTGCTGCGAGGGGCTTCTTCACCTGAACTTCCGCGTACAGTGAGACAACTATTACGAGCACATCCTCCAGCAAGAGTAAGTGTTGCGAGCAGCACGTAGCCAGCTGAATACAACTTCAACAGACAATGGATTGTTTTGGAACATGCCGTAACAAAGAGAACTAATTGCGCTGGCTCTCTGAATAGTGTACCCCCCCCTTCCCTTCCCGAGTTCCTTCACTGAAGAGATGGTAACCTTAGTTGTGCATCGAGGTACCCCAAAACAAAGCGCGGCGCACCTGCAAAGACGGAGTGACGAGGTTGAACGCCGTGTAGGCACACGCGCGGCTATTACATTGCTCACACTGTCCGCCATCCATGCCGACGCTGCGCTCCAGTTTCTAATGTGGACGCATAGTGCGTGTTCTCGTGTTATCCTCAACAAGATGAAACAGAACTGTGCATATCAAACAGATTTCACTACACGTTTTCATGGAGAAACTGCTTCGACGTTTAATATTTCCACTGACTTGTTGACTTATGGGGAACTTATGTGTTGTGTTTCGACTGTGTTTACTCTTGGAGGGCAAAGGGGGGCAAGCGATATTTCTTTCTTTTATTGGGGGGGGGGGGGGCAATAGCAGCACCCCCGCCCCCCTCCGCGCCACCCGGTATTGCCGACGCTGAGGTGAATTTATGAACTCGAAGCCTCTGAACACTGAATATGACATGCAGTTCTGAGGAACACCACGAGGTGGAGAAGGGTTATGAAAGAGAAAATTGCTTGATGAATGTCAATTTTTCGTACGGAGGGGAATATGTGTCTTGAACTAATTTCTGTCAGTGAATAATAATGAAATCGTGAACCGAATATTCAGAATGTAGAGTCTATATATATTTTTCCTGCTTCGTACGTGTCGTCGTGCATTAGCTGAAAGTGCTTAAGCCAGACATTATTAAGTACATATTCTGCTACGCACAACTGTAATTCATGACACATGACATGGGAGAAACATTTATTACAACAAGTGAACTGTATTGTGAGTTCCGAACAGCTCGGTAAAGTGAGTATTAAATGAAAAGCTGGAGGCAGGTGAACGTGCGTAACGTATACTTGTGTAGAGTGGCCTCCGCGCTTGTAACACTGCGAAGCAAAATATTGTTAAATGGTATATTTCCCTGGATTGACCATAACCGGCATAGGCTATTTGAGCCAAAAAAATATTACGATGGTTTTTTTTTTCTTATCTGGGATACGGAAGGACGGATGAAAGGAACGAGAAAGGCCCGAAGGCAGGGAGAATTAACCATAAAATCTTCCTGTTGGCTACCCTACACTGGGAAATTGGGGAAGGGGAATAGACAGATAAGACAGAGATGAAAAAAAATTAGATTCACTGACGCGGTGCACCACAAGTCAGAGGCGTTCGCACAAGTCCGCCCTCCTCAAAAAGCCCAAGAGTTCACTCACTGCCTAGTGGGCCGAGAAAAGATGAGGACGGCATCCCAGTAGCACCTTCAAGGAAAGTGGCGGATCGTAAATTCGTGGCAACGCGTTGGAAAGTACCTGTCTGTCCAAGGCAAATTATCGACAATGACATCTTTTCTTTGGTGCAAAAAACAGTGTTTTCGTCGATGTTTTCTTCGTTGCAGCAAACATCGCATGCCACACTGTCGTTCGTTCCAATTAACGTTCCCTATGCCTTCGCGAAGGCAACTACATTGACGCAAGCGAAGCTTCGCGTCAATGAAGGCCGGATGGCGGTCGGAGTTGCAGCGAGGGGTTAAAATGATGCAGTCTGACATGCCGTATGCTCGGCGAGTTCCACTCTGTCATTGTGAGACTACGAGCCATTTGTCGAATCTGCCTTGCAGCGTCTGTCCTTGAAAGCGAAATTGGAGCCCTGTTACAAAGCCAGTTCTCCAACGCGGATGTCACGAACAGTTGACGTACGAAACTGTCAAACTTCACCACCACGTAAAACAAAAAGGCCACGAGATAGATTTTCAGTGGTCACCCAGTCATTGCGGTAACAATCGCAATGATTCAGCAGAAAACTCTGCTCGCGCATTTGGGATACAGGCATGTGCATTAACTGCACGAGTATTTTTGCATTTCCCACTAACAGAGAATTAAGCCCGCAAGCTTGTCCTCAACAATCAAATCCCATCACCACTAAATCACCTTGGAGGAACAATAAAGAGGGGCGTTATTTCAAGATGCATCGATTGATTGGACAATACATTGCTGAGCGGCCTTCTTATTGTAAGAGCCGAAAGCGTGAAAATCTTTAAACACCACAGTGAAGGTCTTCTGCGGTTTCGAGGCGCTGCCGCGAACAAATTTCCTCTCCACAGCCGCAACGAAGCTTCTAAAAGGCTCAGTACCTCTTCCTCATCAGTATGGCATTTTCGCTGCGAACTACTTTCTCTTCCTTGAAGGTTAGGTGGTCAATTCTTGTAGAAGGAAAAGGCAGGTCGTTTACGATACCGCGGCATCGGCTCGCGTTATTGCCCGGCAGAACCCACCCGCTCGTTTTCAACGCTCGGGCCCCGTATTACTGCTGCTGTCACGTAGTCGACATTGAGCCGCCGCACACACTTGAAGCGCTGAGTTCGCGCGGGCGCCTTCTGATGGCCGCGGCGTTTATTGCGATCGAAGAGAAGACATTAGCGCCATCAGCTCAACGAAACAACTCTAGCCCTGCATCCCCCTCCTGCTTTCTTCCATCACCTTTAATCTTTTTTTCTCTGTTCCTTCACCCTCGGCTCTACTCGTTCCTATTATACCATCACGGGCAATATACGCATGCCTCTCGAAAGCTATCACGCCGTAAATGCGCATAATAATTACACGCGCCTCTCTCAAGGCTTCTGTGGCCATCAATATATGAAGGGGGAACAATTCCCGGTTTCTCACGGGGCTGCCGCAGGGGTCGGCGGTGGCTGGCGTGGGCACCGATTTTTCCTCTTCCGGTGTCGGGTGACCGGCAGAGATCTGCCAAAACTAACGGACGCTGGAAGCACGCATCGACTCGAGCAAGAAATGACGTCACGCGCACGTTTGTGTGTACGCGTGTTTGCGTGTGCACTTTCGTGTTTGTTTGCCAGCGCGTGTGTGTGTACTCGTGCCGTCCGTATCAACGCACTAAACACGACCTTTTGTCGATTATTGTTGCGGGAAAAACTATATGCATTTATTGCCAGTGGAGAGATTGGCGCAAGATGCCCGATAGTATCGCGCGAACTCGAGCAGATACACGAGGAAAGATACACACGGGAACAGGAATTTCCTTCGTGCGAGCCAGCACGCGGGGACTCTTTGCGCGTTTTCACAAAGCTGATGGAGTATCGTGGAGTCATCGGGTCACCGTCACGGTATTCGAATTCACAACTGACACTGCTCAAATTCTGCAGTGATTTTCTTTACGAATTACTGTGCGACGTAATTGGTATGTAGTTTCCATGGCGCACGCTGGCGCACTCTTGTCTAAGGGCTCAGAAATATTTCTGTTGCTGGCTGGTTCGCACTCCTTGCCAGAATAGGGCGAGTGTGTGCACTTGCACACACTTTGTCTTCGTATCAGCGCATTTGTTATTAGTGAGCACGCGCGATTTGGCATGAACCCAGAACAAGGACCACAGATATCTGCCTTCAATAAGCACTCCCTCCTTGCTTTGGCTACAGTTCATCAACGCCAGATATTCTTCATCATGATAACTAAGTGACAGTCTTCCGTACTGTCAACAAAGCTAGCAAATTAGGTAGTATCCACCCAGGTGGCCTATTGGTTAGGATTCTCGGCTGCTAACCTGAAATTCTCGGGTTGTTTCCAGGCTGCTGCGGTAGCATTCCGATGGAGGCGAAATGCTAGAGGCCCGCGTCCGGTGCGATTTCAGTGCACGCTGATATCCTAATCTGGTAGAAGTTATCCGGAGCCCTCCACTACGGCGTCTCCCACAGACTAAGTTCTTTTGGGACGTTAAACCCCAGAAATCAACCAAATTAGGTCGCCCCAAAACAGACCAAGGAATTTACAGAGAATTTGCAGAGAATACCTGCAGCGGCGAGAACTGACATTGGTAATTTAAATGCAAGATCGTTAAGAAAAACCGACTTCGGCAGCATTTACCTCACGAATGCAAAGAATAAAAATTAGGGTCCCAGAAGGAATCGGACTCAAGCATTCTGCGTGGCAGTCAGGTATTCTACCACAGAGCCCCGCCAGGTCTAGAAACTGCTTTGGAAAAACACCCTATGCAAGCTTACGCCTGCATAGGCAGTGAAGCGTCAATTGTGGTTGTAGTGCTGGCTATCTAATTTTATGCCAATGCAATAAGCATTACATATGTACTCCTACGATACAGGCGTCATGTAAGGTTAACGTAAATTGTGGTTACAGTGCTGGCTCCGCTTTTATAGCAGTCTAAGAAACATTACATTTGCATTCCTATGATTCAGCAAGCTATATTGCAGCGTTGCTCGAGCCCTGAGAAATAGGCTAATGGAAGTTATGTATGATATTAACATCATCACACAGTAATGCGCAAAAGGGTTGCAGGTAGGGCAAGTTGGTCATCCATGAACGTAACGTCTCGTCGTGTTTCTTTCTTTTACGAACCGCGCTAATACACGCTACGTTCAGTAATGCGCACTTCGTTTTGGATAATACCGACATATGTGCACTAACGCGAGTGCTGACGTTAAGTCAGACCATAGGTTACCCTTTAAACGCCAGATTTGTCGACGTGCCTGGTAAGCCCACGATGCTCACACAACTACTACACTTACAAAAACACATCGATCCACCTCGTAACGCTTGGCTCAAAACCAAGAAATGCAGTATAAAACTACTCGCTGACTGCTTCGCATAAAACCGATTCCCACAAGGTGTGGGATCTGCCGAATTTTTTCACGCATGATCTTTTTAGAAGTTCCAGTAAGTTCCTTGCCTCTGAGTATGCGGGTACATGATGTAGAGATTTTATTACTTTCTTTCGGTCACGTCAGGTGGCAGCATCCTGTTTCAGCGATACTGCTAGTCGAATGCCATTAATTTTAGCAAGTGCTCCGAGGCTTTCCTTTCTTTTCGCCTAAGTCACCAGCAATGCAATGAGTTAAATACTGCTCAATGGTGTTTAGCCTTCGCTCATTTCCTCGCCTTCGCTGCTGTCAGAAATAGATGGCATCTAGTTCCGGCGCGCAGCATTAAAGCACCCGTGCCTTATATAGAACATGGTTGCAACACGTGCATGGTATGCGGTCTGTACGCACACTTGGGTGCTAGCCGCCGCGGGCGCACTCCCCTTTTTCAGGGCCTCGATAATTCCTCGAGGAAAATAGAAAGGAAAACAGCAATAATAATAATCATGCCTTACCGCGTATCTCCTGTCGCCACAGATGAATTCGCGCCCACTGTCGAGAAAAAATAAAAGCAAGTATAAAGGTACTAATGATCAATTGGACAGCAACCTGTAGCGTGGCGTCGGCATAGATTTAGGTTAAGTCAACATGCCACACCCTTGTGCCTGCGAGCAAGTAATTCGGTCTTGCTCATATTGTCACTCGTGCACGTTTTCGCGCAAAAGGTTTTCCCAGAACCCACGTGTTCCTATTGTCAGTAATATTACGGGTTCGCATTCTTTGAAATGCGAAGCATTTCTTAGCGAACCAAAGACACTTTGACAATTTCTATCTATCTATCTATCTATCTATCTATCTATCTATCTATCTATCTATCTATCTATCTATCTATCTATCTATCTATCTATCTATCTATCTATCTATCTATCTATCTATCTATCTATCTATCTATCTATCTATTTGTTCTAGTGGTCATCTCCTTAACCTGACACATGCCGAAATTTGCATAGGAGGACATTGGTGTGCGTAGAACACGATTATCAGGCCATGACATGAATAGCGTGAGATGCATGTCGCGTACGTCATGAAACTCTTCTCCTCAGTCACGTGTGGCACATACCCGCAAACTACGGCCCATGAAATGTGGGCATGAGCCACAGGCGATTGACAGGTTAATATTAACTCGGGAACGGCGACAATAATCTTTGGAAATCTTAACGCGATATCGTTACGGAACATGTGTTGCAGAAACTCCTGTGCCGGAGTAGGCAGCGTTGCCGGGGAGCGAAAAATCAAACGGACGCAGATACTGCATATAACGTTTCGAACCGGAATCGAACCCAGAGATTCTGCATGGAGGTCAAGTATTATACCACAGAACCACGCCGGCGCGTGAAACTGCTTAGGAAAAAGACCATATACTGGCCCCAGGTAGGCCACTGGTCCCATGCAGCAAGTTGGGAGTCCTCCAAGCGTACTAAGCTTCGCACCACTGCGACACTGTAACACCGCCTCGAAGCCTGCTTGTACCCATTGGAAAGCGGTGGGTGGCCTACCGGCACTGGGGATCGAACCGAGTAACTCCCGTATTGGAAGCTGACGCCCAAGCGTTTCGCCACCGCTGCGGTGGCGCCAGGTAGGGGCAACGCCAATCGTGGTTGTAGTGCTGCCTATCCGTTTTGCCAATAATGTAATAAACATTACATATGAACTCCTGTGACTTGTCAACCTATAGTAAACCATTTCCCGACCCGGAGGAATACGTTGACAACCGCTGCTTATGATATGCACATCATCGCACCGTAGCGTTCAGTTCGTTTCGATAACACTATCTGTCATCTGACGTGAGCGCCAACGTTACTTCGAACCATAAGATACTCTTTGCGCCAGTGTAGTAGTATGTGCCTGGTAAGCCCACGATATTGGCCTCGAGGAGTTACGGAGTCGCCCTCTATCGGACGCGCCTCGATTGCGTGCTAGGCAGGATACCGCCGTCGCGCTCCCCATAGCTTTTGCTGTCGGCGCTCTACAAAAACACCTCGCGGAAGCCCTCCAGGGCATTTCTGTAAGCACTTTCGAAATGAACTGTGTTCTTTACTGTCAAAATAATGATTTTCGACGAACTGAAAGCACAAGGTAGTCTACAGTCGCTGTCTCTTAGCGTGAAGCGGGTGCTCGGTTTTCTGCAGTCACCGCGTTGGAGACCCCTGAACCGGCTTCTTGCGTGAAAGGTAGTCACTCGCTGAGTGCAAACTATGTGAAATATCTCGTTAGAGTAGACTGCCTGTATAACCAAACGGAGCATAACAGAAAGAAGCCTCAAGCCAGCGATCGCAGGGGTTCGCGACGACTGACGGTGCCTCTGCATGTATGAGCGTCTGCATGTATGTTCGTACTGATGGTTTCGCTTTTGCTACGAGCACGTTTTAAAACCGCGCTGTGAACTTTAGGCAGCAAAATATGAGAATTTGAGTAAACAAAGAACTACTGTTGCGCGGACTCTATCAGAGCAGTTCAAAAACAATTTCCTTACAACTGCGGCTTCGGTGCGCATGGCAACTTTGTGATCTGCCGTCCCGACGATTCAGTGATTTTTTTTCTTTTTCGGTCTAAATTCAGGTACGTTTCAATGTCATTTGACAAGTTGTCTCGCACTGCGTATTGATCGGTCTTCTCAGCGGGCAAATGCCGCTGCTTCTGTTTCTTTATTCAGCGCATTCGTTTCGTATCGTTCTCACACAAAACGTGAGCAAATGCGACGCCTTTTTTTAATGCTCCTTAATTATCGTTTCGTTTGCATTCCAGTGAACTTGCCGCTCTCTGTCATCAACAAATTCATAGACCAAAGCTTCACCACTTCGAGATTGCTGGTGGAAGGAGAACCAGTCTACGAGACCGAGCATGTAGTAGCACGCGACGCCTAGGAAAACAAAGAAAATACAGTAACGTTTGCCGGACTTGTTCTGCAAACGTCGGCTGTGAACTAGGACCCACATGAACTTGAAATAGCGGTGAATAAAATAGAAGGTATTGCAGCAACCAGCAGCCGCAGAACAGGATAGTAATTATTTGGCGAGTACCCCAGCAATTTTGGCAGCAGTGTCGTGTCTAACGCCAACAGGGTGGCATCATTCCCACGTAAATAAATGAGGCTCCTAGAAAATACATGGGGTTGGCCGGTGGGCCGATCATCGGTGCGCCGATCATGGAGGCAATGCAAAATTTATGTAGCTCATGAACCAATGCATGCCTCATCAAATGGGAAGGTTGCCCGTCGGCGACCCGCGTCGGCGGCGTCAACACGAGTGATGCAAAAAATAATCGTCACGTGATGGTATCACCATATGACGTCATCATGACATCACATAATGTGACGTCACATGATGACGTATTCACACGTCATGGTCACTTTGCATTGCCTCCGTGATCGGTCACGGACGCCGTGCAAAACCGCGTTAGGTGCAGAACGCTTTTGGAGGGGGGTGCGGGAGAAGAAGATTGCTTTCGCCTTCTAGTCATCTTTAACAAATGCATAAGGGACCCTGTGCGTTTTTTAATTCAACGTATCTAAACAATGACTTGCGCATCTGCAGCCGATTTTGTGGACGCTGAGCACGGGGCCGACGATCAAGACGTCGCATTGGAGAGTTCTGAGATGGCATCGCATGTGGTAAAAGGTAGCGCCTTTACCATCCTGTGGCAGATAAGCATCATTTGCCGGCGGGAAGCGCGCGCGAGCCATCGTCTCAGTGCGCGCTGCTGCTACTCACCGAACATCGCAGGCCGACGCAGTAACAAAAGTCGTCGTCGCGGAAGTGCTTGTTGCACACAAGACTCGTAGCGGATGGCTACTTGCCGGTTCTTAGCTTTACAACCCATGCTTCACGCTGTTTCTTGTCCCGCGGTTACCAGTGCAGGCTGACACTGGGCTCCTTTGCGTAAGCGCGGCACTGCGGCACCGAGCGGTAGAGCCCCATGTTCGTCGCCTTCGGAGACAGCCACTCTATTACAATGGTTTCAATTGAGTAGAAAATGAGAGAAAACTTCCGAATTTGAACAGACCGCAGCGCAAGTGGGACTTGAAACTCGTTTTCAAAGCACGCGGCAATGCGCCACAAGCAGCCGACGCGGCCGCAGAGACCACGTGATCCTGCCACGCACGTCACGCCGACGGTGGCGCCGGCGTTTCCAGTGGTGGGCCTCGAGGCCAATATCCATAACCACTCGTAGCGCACGGCTCAAAGCAAAAAAAAAAAAAAAATTCAGCTTGCACTAAGTCGCGCAAGGCTGTGTCACAGCAGAGCTGGTAGGCACCTAGCTGGTCCTGGATTGGCTAGGCTTCACACCTCTCTTTCCCACCCCTTCCTATACTAAACTACAGATGCATGCTATGCTTGACCTCTGTTTCTAGTTTGTGTCAGTTTATTTCTCTTTCTTTCTTTCTCCATCTATTTCATTCTTTCTCGCTCTTTAGATTTTTCTTTCTCCCTCTTCTCTGTCCCCCTGTCTCTCTATTTCTTACTTTCCCTTTCTTTCTAACCCCTTCTGTCTCTCTATATTTATTTATCTCTCTATCTCTCACTTTCTGTCTTCCTTCCTTTTCTTTCTCTCTGTTTCTCATTTTCTCTTTCTTTCTATTCTATGCTTTGCTCTCTCCCCTTCTCCTTTCTCTTCTCCTCACTTCACATCTCTCCTCCTCACCTGCGTTTCCCTTTCCCATCCCCCTGCTTTACTATACCATACAAGGCTATGCTATGCTCTGCTGGCGTGCCTGAATAGCCCGAGTGGTTACGACGCTCGCCCTCGAATCACGCGCACTCCGGTTCGTATCTCGCATCGCGGAGAAATTCTTTTCGCCAGGAATTTCTATAGTACTGCTTTTCAAACCCCTTTCTTTCTTTAGCTTTAATAAACGTTTTTCAATTCAATTCTTTCTTTCTATCTCTCTCTAGCTCTCTGTATAGTCGTTCTCTCGCCCATCAGTTATATCATCCAACACCATACAAATAGGCACACGTGTTCAGAGAGCGAAGCAGAAGAGGACGAAGATGAAGAAAGGGATGAAGGGAGTGCGGGCCGGTTCATGATGAAGATAATTTTCTATCTACGACACACGACAAAAGTTGAGCATACTAGCTCTGCTGTAAAAATGCGGTATTCGTTTCTACTGTCCTATACTGCTTCGCATGGCATCGATTGCCAGAATGTGTAGTTTGCTTTAGTTGTATTATTAATAATAAAAGTGACACATTTTAATCAAAACTGGAGATAAAGGTATGCAATACTAAATCCTTTCTTTTATATTTGTGTTATGAAGGCGGGCACCGGAGTCCCTTCTCTGAATCATTGATATCTACAGTTTCTCCTATGTAAGAGTAATTTAACAAGATTCGCCTCACGTTTATATTCTTATATTTCAAGAAGGTAAGCGTATTCTGCGCACCGGTTGAAATAAGACATTGTAAAAAAAAGTTTTAGGACTCTTCCTGTGTTGCTTTCGTATTCCGCGCTTCACTTATCGTATGTAACTAGTTCAACTTACGACCTTATACCATCTGTTTACGACCTTATACCATCTGTTTCTCGCGCTGCGACCTCATTCCAAACGGACAATAAAATTGACCACGCCACGTGTTAAGCAATACGCGCCGCTTTGTCCGACAACATTGAAACTGGACCGAGCAGCCAAAAAAACACTAGAAATAAGCGCAAAGGGCGTAACAGGCGAAGACGAAATGTGCAGAGTAGCAAGCAGAAGCAAGCGTAAGTGGCTTAGTCCTTTTGTTTCTATGGCAACGCGCGACGGTTGTCCGGCGCGAGGGAGAGGCTGATTACGTATGGAAAATAGTTTCACCTTATTTTTGTTTTCTAGCGTCAGGCGCTTGCGTACGCAGTGCCTGACGGAGTGCACATTTTTTATGTAAATTCGCACGAGTGAAATTCACAAAAATAATATGATGTAGTTATGACACAGAAACGGTGGTCAGTCTATGCTGTTAAAGCTTAAACGTTATTCCTTAGATTAAGAGCTCTAGTTCGACTAACACTCAGCGTTTCTCCTAGATTTTACTTATTGGGTGGGTCATGAAAGGCACTCGATAAGTTTCTCATAAAATGCTGAATCAAGATAAGTTCACTTCGCCTGACCGAATATGCACCGGGCCACATCTGCATACTGAATATCGGTATGTGAAAACCGCAACAGTACGACTTAGGCTTAGTGCGTGTCAGTGAGGTTAGCTGTGGTTTATCGCAGCGTGTGAGTATCTGTGTCAAAGTTTTATAGGATGTATACAGCGTCACTTTGTACTTTATTTATTCCGCAAAGAATGAATTTTTACAGCTGGTTATTTAATGTACACTGGCCAACATCACATATTCACATTGGTGGAGTTCCAACTAGCTTATATGGCAATTGGGGATAAGTGCAGCCGTTGCACTGCACGTTAATGTTAAATGACCAAACTCAATTCATACGTGCGTACCACGTGTGTCAGTGTTATAGATTCATATATAGATACTATAATAATTAAAGCTGGTGCTTATTCAGTAACGTAGGCGAGCAATGTGTTAATAGGGTTTATTCGTATCGTTGAGTAGCTGCGATAACCCAGCACAAGCACGTAGGTCTCCGCAGAATGACGAAATGGGTGTGAGCCGTGCCGTGGCGATGCTGTCCATATGCTGACATAGTTGTGATGCTGTCCATATCGCACGATTTTTTAAATGCGAAGCATTTCTTAGCGAACCCTAGGCACTTTGAATCTATCTATCTATCTATCTATCTATCTATCTATCTATCTATCTATCTATCTATCTATCTATCTATCTATCTATCTATCTATCTATCTATCTATCTATCTATCTATCTATCTATCTATCTATCTATCTATCTATCTATCTATCTATCTATCTATCTATCTAACCGCCTACGCCTCGGTGCTCTCGTAATCGCTTCCTTAACGTGGTGTAGACCAAAATTGGCACGGGAGGGTAAGAAGATTTGGCGAATATGACTGTCTGGTCATGACATGAATAATGTGAAACTCCTGTCGCGTACGTCGTCAAACCATTTCCTCCAGACACGTGTGGCACATAACCGTTTACCACGGGCCGCGGTGTACGGGTACGCGCCACAGGTGGTTGACAGTTTATATCTACCCAGGAACGGCGAGAACAGACATTGGTAATTTAAATGCGAGATCGTTATGAAAAACCGAAATCGGCAGCATTGACCCGACAAATGCAAATAATAGAATTAGGATCCCAGCAGGAATCGAACCAGAGCATTCTCCATGGAAGTCAGGTATTCTTCCACAGATCCACGCCAGGTCTAGAAGCTGCTTTGTCAAAACAGCGTATGGGGGCCTAATGACGGTGCAACGTCAGTTGTGGTTCTGGTGCTGGCTATTTAATTTTATAACAAAACAATAAACGCTACATGTGTACTTATACAATACAGGCGTGATGTCAGGTTAGCGTTTGTGGTTTCAGTGTTGGCTCCGCTTTTATAGCAATTTAATAAAGATTACATTTGTGTTCCTATGATTGAGCAAGCTATATTTAAGCGTTGCTCCCCGGAAGAACCGGCTAACGAAATTTGCGTATGATATACACGCCATCGCACCCTAAAGTGCACTTCATTTCGATAATACTGACATATGTGCTCTAACGGATGTACTGACGTTAAGTGAGGCCATAAGTTACCCTTTAAACGTCAGTGTTGTCGACGTGTCTGGTAGGCCCACGGTGTGCACACATTACTACTCAACTACTACACTTACAAAATCACGTCGATCCACCTCGTAACGCTCGGTTCAAAGCCAAAAAATGCAGCGTAGAACTACTCGTTGACTGCTTCGCATGAAACCGATCCCACAAGGAGAGGGATCTGCCGAGTTTTGCTAACTAGCAGTATTGTGATTGCATGTAAATGTAAGCGCGTTTTCACCATTTGTGCTGCCACCGTGTTGTAATATACTAAACGCATACGCAGGTTGCGTGGCCCTTCAGCCGAGCCAGTGCAGCATGGCGCGGTTTCAAATCTTGAAGAGAGCAATAGCGGAACTTCTGGTCCCGGTCCCATGCAGGGCGGGTCACGTGACCTGAGCAGTAACGTCACGTGTGACGTCATTGGTAGAGTGGCGCGTCGCTGTTGACTCCTACTCTGGCACTAGTGGCGATGAAAAATAGTGAAAACCGTGAAGCGGCACGGCGTATGTTTGTGGCCCCCCAGTGAAACGGGCCAACCACCGACACTGACAAAATCGATGCTTATGCAACGCCAGGCAGAACCTTTCCCATTCATTCAAGCTTTGACGGGGGTATGACGCCACACGTGACGTTTCTGGTCAGGTCACGTGACTCTGCCGCATGTGACGGTGATCGGAAGTTCCACTACGGCGCTGTGTTAGGAAATGGAAAGGCGCAGCTGAGGCCGCACACCGTGGTCACGTGATCAGGGGCGAGTGGCCTAGGACAAACAAACGAGGGAGATCAGTTAAGTGGAAAGCTGGGCGAGTTGGCAATTATTAACCGTGCCGTGTGCGGGAGGCCGCTCAGCGACAAGGGCTAAGCGGAAATACGCAAGAGGCGAGTGCCGCGTTTTCTGGCGTCTTTTCGCTTAGTCCTGTTAGGTGCGCTGCTTCAACCACAAGACATGATGCCAGGGAGAGCTGAGAAGACTAGAGGCTTGATGCGCGTCAGACCTCCTGCGCCCAGATTGTTGGAGGTCACGGGATCGAGCCCGCCCTATCCGATAGGCCGAGCTTGCTGGCCTCGACCGCCACTGATGGCGGCGGCGCTACAAGCGCTTCGACGACGACAGCAATGGGACTCGCCATTGTGGTTATGCTTCGCTTCGGCTAGTATAGCTGCATTTACATTTGCTTCGTAAGTATCGTAAGTCTCTTCGTAAGTCCTCGTAAGTCTCTTCTTGTCCCTGTGTGTTTTGCGCGAGTACGTGAAGGATGAATTTGTTCCAACTAGGCCGAATTGCAGTTTTGTTTCAAATTTGCTTGCTCGCCGTCTGACTGTGGTTTCGTGTAGCATGTCAGTCTTGAATTGCTACCTGTAAACAACGAATACGACGACAGCTCTCACGGGCAGAATATCTGCATGCATGCGCTATAGCTTCCTTCTTGTGAGGGCTCTATATAGCCGGGGTTCCTTTAAGCTGACTTCCGTATACGATTGGGGACGAGCACTATGCGGCAGTCTAGAGGGATTCGGTGTGCAATCAACAAACAACCTTCATCACATGTTGTTTGCGATTTGAATTTTAGGGCTCAATCATCTCTGTAGAATACTATAGAGCCAGAGGAGGATATATATCTCTTCCTCTGGCTTTTCTATCGACTACAGTATAACTTCCTGTCTTGGGAAGGTGTCTTCATAGGCTTCTATTTTATGGCGATGCGTTCTGGTCGCTTCCATGCTAGCTTTATAATCCACAGTTCATGGCCGAATGATTCCGTTTATATTGCGGGCAGACATCGTTAGACCATCGTTAAACCGCAAAAAGAGCCTTAGCGTCGGAAAAGAGTATCGCTACAAAATAGCGGCCGTACTTCCATTAACGAGCGGCGCAGCAATCAATACCAAACTTTCTGAGCTCTTCACTGCGCAAACTATGCTATCGTGCTTTACACACCTCGAAAACATTCTTTTTCGCGTGAAGCCCACCGTCCGAAGAGTTTCAAAGTAATTGTGTGAAGTTTTCGGCTATGTTGAACAGCCCTGCCCAGCCTGATTCGGAACGGCTGCATGTATCGCCCTATCGAAGCTGCGGTCAGTCCGCACGCTTACGCAGATCAACCGTGGCCACGGACAAATCGGCACACAACCCTAATTCGCGCGAACAAACGGGATCGCGCGTGCACTTCGCCGCACACTGTCGGGCCAGCTGGGCGGAAGGAATCCCGCTTATGTGGCCACTCGAGCGCACACGTCACTCCGCTCACCACTTTTTGGTCGTGTGCGCCCGAACGTGAGCGCTTGCTATGGAGTGGGAAGCCTGAAATTCGAGAGACGTGGAATATACGGCGCAGAAAAAAGCAAAGCAATTAAAAACGTACGCCCATATAGGCGCCGGTCGCCCCACCGCCGATCGCGCGGCGGCAATGCTCGGCGCGAGACCCGATGAATTAATGAACTGCGCCGGTTACACCTTCGCCTCGGGCCACGCTTGCCCACACGGTGCCGTTTGGCTGCCGCGGTTAGCCATGCTTCACGCTTGTGTGTCTCATATTTTTTTTTGCTCTCTTTCCCGACATTTCTTCGTTTTCGCATTCCTACCCTTCGTTTATTGGCTGGACATTTCGTGCCCCTATATCTTTGTTCTCGTTGTTTTTTACTTCGCTTATTACGAGGGTGAGGTGAGAGCGCGTTTTCGAAACGCGGCCCTCATATCGCCACTTCGTCGCTCACGAGCGCGCGTGTTTTATTATCGACGACCGACGGCAGGCCCATCGGCCTCCCGAAGCCGCTGCCCCGTCGCCTTTGATTTGACTTTGTTTTGAACTTCTCCGCGCACTTATCCCTAGAACCACCACGGAGAGCGCGCGCGCGCTACAGTTGCAGCGTTTGCATGCGACGGTATACCAAGCTATCCGGGGCCCCCGTATGGCATTTCGTAAATAGATATCTGTATACCAGCTATCTTTATTTCCTCTTCTACTTAAGGGCTAGCCAATGTGCACACGGTCATGCTGTTCCGTCCTACCCGGACAGAGGAAGATAGACGTAATCCCGGCTTCTGCGACAACTCGAGTTTTGATTTGCTCGCAGCTTTCCTCCCGCACAGTCGGTGCTCCGAGACCTCTATAGCTCCCAATAAAAGAAGGAACGATCAGCGTCGAGCGCATATGCCGTATTACCTATATCTAAGCGCTCTTACGCTGGAGAGTCGTATACGTTGGTGCGCGCGGTGGAGCATGGTCTCACTCGTGCCCCGTCTCCTTCCCTCGCGTGGGGCGCTGTCTATCAGCGCGCGCGATCGAGCCCCGTATAATGGATCTGTTTCTCGAGCGTGCGGCAGGCGGTATACAGGTGACGTGCCGGCCGATCGCCGAGCTAGATCGGTGGGGCCAAGGGAGGCCTATATACGCACGCACAGAGGCCGCGTATATAGCTGTAGCTAAGTATGTGCACCCACGAAAGGAATTCGCTGCTCCGCGCCCCCGTAGAGGACCTTTTCCTCTTTTTCTGCAACGTATAATGTATCTTCAGTTTCCTGTAACTTGGGGTGGGGAACAACGTTAACGTCGTCCGTTTATAATCCGCGGCAAAACGAACGCTACTTTTAATCCCTGAAATCAACAGAGTGATCGCTTACGATTTGGCGCACCTATATAGAAGCTGACGCAATGAGTGCGTGCGCGGCGTTATACTTAAACGCCCCAGCGTGTATACCTCGGAGAAAAAAAAAAAACAAGACTCCAAGCAAGGACGTTCAAGGAAGGACGCATTGACTCAAGGACGCCTTGTAACGTTCAACGCCCAGTGCACTTCCTGCGGTTCATTTTCTTATTTCAGGAAAATAAATGATCCTTCAATGCGGAATGGGATATAAGGGCTGGCTCGAATTTTCGCTTTCTTTTCCATATGCACTGTATGCGTGTGCATAATTAGGATATGAATAAAGAGAAAAAGGTAGAGAGCGAAAAAGGTCGGGTGGGGGGGGGGGGTAAAAATAAAGACAAACGAGAGTGCATGGACGACAATGCACGGAGGTTAAAGGTCGTTTTCTTTTCAGATTGCTATCTCTTTGCAATATGACCGCACCTCTCTCGCGTCCCTTCACAATGACGTCATCACTTGCTTAACTGCTCTGCCCTTCCTGTCTCCAGAGTTTCCGATGCCTGAGGGTAAAACGAATGAGATGGGAGAGAGAGAAAATCGACTTTATTCAGAACAGCAATCGAGCGTGTGCCGTCCCTCTCTCGCTCTACGTTTTGCAGTCTTCTCAGTCCGGAAGTCCAGGGGGCCTCTACGTGCCGTTTTTACCACTTCATGAAAGAAAACATTTGAATGGGGAAATTTCGATGTTGCGAATACCCACTCAATGTCGCGTTGCCGTTCAATCACGGCATGGTAAACGTAATTGTACCGATATGTATCGAATATCTTGTTGTCGCTATTTACGGGAAAGGAGGCTGAGAGATTAGGTCCGTTGTTTTGTAAGAAATATCTACCGGTTTTCCAGGACGCATTCTCATGCATTACTATGATTATCTGCTACACTATTCTACATCACGTCGTTTTCTAGATCAATAAAAAGAAGGTCGTAAAAGGTATTCTAAAAGGACTTGCTTCTGGGCTAATTGGTGCGTATATAGGCGCACCTTCCTGCGCATTGCAACTCCTGCGGATGTGAACCATGCTTCGCGCAAGTACTGATTCTTGGCAGAAGCAGACAACAAATGGCTAGAGAGCTGCTGGAAGCCTTCTATATCAAAAAGAAAGGTTCTGATTGTGTCAGTGACACTTCGATATCTTTGTATTCGACAGAAATGCGCTTCCTAGATACTATGTTGGCTTGACCATGTCGCTGCACGTCTGATGTTCACTGTTCATGCATGCGTTGAAACGTTTCCTTTTTTGCTGTACCTTTCGTAGTCTGTCATTAAACAGTTGGTAGTTGGCGCTTCTCTGTCTTCTCTTCTGCTTCTCCCTTTTTCAAGAAATGTATTCCGCGCCTCAGTCCTCTCTACCTAAGCAAGGTCGTAAAATAACTTTTCTTATTTTGATATTTTCTTGAAGAGTGGTAAACAATCCACATTTAGATCAAATGTTGCTGCCGCTCCGTAGCTCAATAGCTATGAAACTTTACTGCTGGGTATGAGGTCGCGGGTTCGATTTGCGGACGTGGTAGCTACATCTCGATCGACGAGAATTACTGCTAAAAAGCTTGTGTTCTTATGTTTACGGGGACATCAGAAAGCCAGGCGTTAAGCATTATTGCACGGTCTCCTACTACATCGTTTCTCACAGCCATAGTTTTTAGTATCAATCAATCAATCAATCAATCAATCAATCAATCAATCAATCAATCAATCAATCAATCAATCAATCAATCAATCAACGTAAATTATTGCGCGCGATAAAGAGAAATTAAATGACACTTGCCAACAAAGAAGAACTTTACATCGCGCAAGTGCTGCGTGAAATGATACAACGACCCATGACCCACCGACGCTGGCATCGTACGACAAACAGCCCCGTTGTGTTTCTTGACACGGCTGCGAGCAACGGCTCTATTACGCCGAGCAGCTGGCAAGGTGTTCAAAACGGACAATGCGATGGCATTACAGCGCGCCGAATCCGTCAACGTCATCGATCAGACATAACGAGAAAGGTTGCTGGGTGGGAAAGGGCGAGAACTACAAGAAGGTGAACATTAGGCGCGCGACGAATTGACGCAAGAGATGCGAATCAAACCGCACTGGCATTTTTTTCTTCGCTATGCCCCGTCGACTCGGGGAAGGTTGCGCGCGCACAGCTTGAGCTCTACAGAGTCGCGGAGACCTTGGCAAGGCCACTGCGGGACAGCAGGACACACGCGCGCTGCAGTTGCGGCGGTGAGATTTAATGCAAGACGTGCTAATTGCCCTCGCTATTTGATGTACTTGATACTAGCATAGGCGCCAGCTCTGGCAGGAACCAGAGCAGGGGAAAGGCGAGGCGTACGCCCTGGAGGAGCGAGGAAAGAACAAAACAGCCTTGAAACAACCGTGCGCACACCGGAGCGCGGCTTTGCTTATACTGACACTTCAATGGGACAAGCGGACAGGAAATTCCCTTCGTGCGGCCAACGCTGGCTCATTATCATAATCACCCACGGTATATATAATGTCAGTCGAGCAGCGACGTGCGATAAGTGTTGTCGTGAGCACTGGAACGCTTAGTTCTGGAAAATATGCCCGGTCCTTCTCTTGGAGCCAAAAAAACCCCGTCTCGTTATAACTAGACTTTCGTTTAGGAAACGTCGGGCTCTGCTCCGAAGTTCTATGGAGACACTGTGATGGATTATTCTCGTGACGCGAGTGTTTACCTGATACTGCTTTTTTTTTTTACCTAGTCCTTCAGTATCGAGGTTTATCTAGTATTCGCGGGTACCTCAGCGTCGTAGTGTTGAAAGACTTTCGTATTGCGAAGTGTTCCAAAGTTCGTAGAATAAGCTTACTCTGAGCGTCCCTCCTCCCATACGTCTCATTTGAATATCTCATACTCGTGAACCCAGCCAAGTGATTTGTTTCATGTGATGACAAAGCGGCCACACGAATCAATTATCATCATTTCCAACTTATATCCGCATTCTTTTGTATATATATTCTCAGATTTTTTTATATATTCGCTAGAGACCCTTCAAGGTTTTCTTTAAACGCAGTTAAATATGATATTAATATTTTTTTATATAAAAATGTACAGCCTTGGAGGAAAAGCGCGGTGTCATTGCAAAAACCCTCATCCAGTACGAGATCACTGATATGCTAAATCCCCTAGAAGCTGTTGAAATTGTATCAAATAATTATGTCATAAGGAAAACCGTCATACTAAAACAGTATTCTAATTTATTATAATCCCTGAAATTCAACAGTTTTATTGCACTGTGAGTGAAGAGCAACATTTGTAGCAAGTGCAGGATTGCAGGAAATGTGCAAGAATTGAACGTAAACCATGTGAACGCAATTAGTGTGCAAGAGTTTACACTGATAGAGTGTGCTAGAGGTTTACTGATTTATGCTACCGCGATGTTTGTATATCAGAACGCTCATGATTATCTGGCATTTCACTGTTATCAATGAGCTTGAAATGGCCCTTGGAACATTGTAATAGCTGCAAGATATGTATATAGGAACAATTATTGTGCGAATGCTTACGAAAAAAAATTGGCGAAGCTTGCACTAAGTCGTTGAAGCTTGAAACAGCGAAACTGGACGATTCTGAAGACTAATCTGGCGGCTTCTAGCTTGTTGCTAGGCTTTAGCTGGGTTAGTCGCGTCGAGAAGGACTTGTCCAAATTCCAGAACCGAGCGCTCGCACCCCTCATAGAACGACCCTTTCTTTATCTTTGTTTTTTCTCTCTCTTTTTTCTCTTTATTTCTCTCTTGATCTTTCTATTCTTTCTCTCTCTTTCTGTGTTCTTCTTTCTTTCTCTGACTTTCTATCCGTTTATGTCCTTATTCCAGTGGCGTCGACTGGGGATGGCACACCAGGCCCGTGCCCCCCCCCCCCTCTCCTCGCCCCCGCAATTGTTTTTTTTTTTTTACTGCGCGTGCAATGGCACACCCTCTGACCACACCTCATCTCTACTCCCCCAGATCAAGGAGCTGCCCCCGTTCCCCTCGAAAAAATTTCCGGCCACCTCCCCTTCTCACCTTTCTTTTTTCCTTTTTATAGCTCTCTCTCTCTCTCCCTTAGTGAACCAGTGGTGGGTAGACATCTGTGGCACACACCCGTTCATGACGATGATGATAGTTTTCTGATAGGCCGCACAAATTACGGCTAACTTAAACACCTTCGCTGTAATTAAAAAATGCGTTCTAGGACGTGTATGAGGCGTTGGGAGAATTATGATCTATCGACCGACCACACCTACAATCAGGAGTAGCCAGAGCAGTTCTCGTGAAAAATGCCGTATTCATATCAGAGAAAGTCAGCACGGAAAGTTTGTCTCGCAATAGATACTTGACGCTTATACTCTTTTTGCAGATATTATTGCGATAGCAATTATATAGACACTCCCGGCGGCTTTTGCCGTCGCCGTCATGTCCCATGTAAGTGTATTTATGTATACTGTCCATGCCGCGCGTATGTGCCAGTGGTGACGGCAATATATTTATAAAAAAGGCGCAAAGAAAAAATAAATAAGGAGAACAAAAATTTCGAAGCACCCGTCCGGGGATTCGAACCAGCGACCCCTCGCTCCGCAGCGCGTAACGTTAGACTACTCTACCACGCGCCCTACATCCGCTGGCGTAATAACGGTGAGCTGTTTATATGCACCATTTACCGCTGGCGGTACGCAGATCTCGGAGGAGCTTGAGCGTGTTTCATATCACGCAACGCTCCGTTTTCTTTCAATTTGAAAACTGCCCTTGAGAAGCCCACGAAAAGTGGCCCTTTTTTACCCACTCGCGATGTGGGAAGAAAAAAAGTACACCGTGCACCCCTTGCGTCAAATGCCACCGCGCAGCAGGAGGCGCAGAGGGATCACTCCGCGTGCCGCAGTTTAAAAAGAAACATCGGAGAGCGTCTGGTTCTGCATAGTCGACACTTGCAGCGCGCTGCTCAACCACTAAGACGTAACAACTGTGATAGTTGTTAGTTCGCACTTGTCCTGTGCATACCTGCGTGTTCTTTTCTAGTGTCCCCTTTTTGTGCTTCAGCGGTGCGCTGCAAGTTTCGAGCTGCTTGTCGTTATTCGTGTGACATTCTAATTTCTTGCTATTGCATTCATTGCTTCGCCCTTGCAGCGAAACTGACTTTTATTGCGATAGCAATTATATGGACAGTCTCGGCTGGTTTTTGCCGTCGCTGTCGCCGCCGTCATGCACCGCATATGTATATTTCTGTACGTATATGTAAAAGCCACAAAGAAAAATAATTCAGAAATACATTCTGACGCGCGGAATTGAACGGCCGACCTCTCGCTCCGAAACGCGCGGCGTTAGACGGCTAGGCCACGAACAGTACCGTCTTTCAGCATGCTAACGGCGAGCTATTTATATACACGATTTACTTCAGCGCGCTTTCATACACACCAGTGAGATGGCGCGAAGTGCGCGCGGGGCGCGCTTTAAAGGTCGTCGCCCCGCTCCTGCAAGCGCCGATGCTCTTCGCCCTACAGGGCGTGGTCGCCATTGTGCGGTTATCTCGAGGAAAGAAGGAAGGCGGGTGGGGAGGGGGGGGGGGACCGGGGGGTTGTATGTCTTGTGCTTTCCCCGCGATGTCCGCGCTGAAGTCACAGAGCGTACAAAGGTCACTTCGCTCGCTAGCGGCCGCGTTTGCGAAAGGAGCGCGCTGTTCACACGGAAATAAGTAACAACTGCGACATTTAGTTCGCGCTCGTCCTGTGTGTACCTGTTCGTTTGTTTCGTGCGTCATGCTTCATGTTTCAGCAGTGCGCTTCAAGTATCGAGCTGTGACGCATGATAGTTCGCGCTCGTCCTGTGTGCATTCTTTTCGTGCGTCCTTTGGGCTCAAGCGACGCGCTGGCAAATTCGAGCTTCTTTCCGTTCCTTGCGTTACATGCCAATTTGTTGCTATCACATTCATTGCTTCGCCGTTGCGGCGAAATTGTTACTTTTTTATATCACAGACACTATTCGACTCTGTTCTACGAAACCACCCTGCTGTAGCATTTTTGTTTGCAATTTTTTAAAGACGTATGTAAAGAGGTTGCCTAAACAACGTCGGATAGGGAGAACTTGCACAATAGCTTTTAATAATGTTTACAATGTTGCATTAAGGAGGACGGTCATTGAAATCCAGGGACGCCGGTGTGGCTTGCTAATCTGAGATGTCGCGCTGCTATGTCTGAGGTCGGGGGTTCAATTGCCGGCCACGGCGGCCGCATTTCAATGGGGTGAAATGTATTTACACCCATGTACTTAGATTTAGGTGCACGTCAAAGAGCCCTAGATAGTAAAAGGTAATCCGGCGTCCCCCACTACGGAGTGCCTCACATTGTGGTTATGACCTGTAAAACCTCAGGAATTAATTGTCCAGTGCACAATTCGATCTATACGCATAAGGGTAGCACAATCGGCAATAAACAATTTAGAGTTGTCATGTAATAGGTAACAGTAGTGTTACCTTATACACAACAGCTCTAAATCTTTAATACCAATTCTGCCCCGCTTATGTGTGCCGACGTTGCCCGAATAACGCGTCTGTTGCATCTCATACTTGCTGTAAATACCATATGCAATAGACGCGTTACTGTTTCAAGAGTCGCCATACGAGCTGCTTGAAGAGTGTGGCATGAAGTCCTCGGAATCTGGGTATACATGCCCCTGCCTCAGACACAAACTAAACGATTAGCAGAGAGAAGACACCACTAACTGACGGTTCAAGTTGCCTCTATATTGTTTATCTCTTCGTTTTCAGCTGTTTTGAGCGTATCACTTCCATGCTCTTATGTCATTAATCACACTCCCATTGTTCCGGCAGCTACGCGGACCAGTGGCCGTATTGCGTGATAGCCACACAGCAGAAGTGGAGCCCTTACGTACCAACATGTACACCTCTGCGCTCGATAAAGTCCACGCTGAAAGCAAAAGTACAACGAGGCACCGCGTGCGATATCATCGTCCTGGCTAAGTGGAATGGGCACGCGCTCACTGGCGCTTTCGCCGCCAGGTGTCGCCCATTTTTTATATTTTCTTCGTTTTTCCTATCGAACCCCCCCCCCCTCCCCCATTACTACATCGCTGCTACTACTGCTGCTGCTGAACTGAACGGTCCGGTTCTTTGACAGCTCGCGTTTCTGCATCGTCTATAGAGGCTCGCCTCGGCTCGACTTCGTGAGCGCGGGTGGGCTCGTTATAATTGTAGCCTTGGGAACGCGCGTACAACGTTCGTTGGCCGTAACGAGCGGCAGGTCGGCCGCTAATTGGCTCCGCGGCGCATGCATGTGCTCGCTGCGCCGATTCACTCGGCCAAACGATTGATGGACGCACGGGCGTGAGTGAACCACTTCGTGACAGCCGCGCCATCCAGCATCACTCGAGCGGGTGGGAGAACACTCATATCCTTAATATGGCGTATAGGATGCGTCGGTCAGGGCCTCCTTTATTTTGCGCTCTTGACACGGAGGAGGTCAGAGGTGGACCTTAGTGGTTCTTTTTTAACTGCAGAGCGTGCCAGCGGCGGAGTTGGCACTTACGTTTTAGCACGCCTCTATTGTGTTCGATTGTCGTATGTCAGTTAAGTCAGGTATGCTTCGGTTATCGCAATACCCTGTTATTTCAAAGGTGTCCCACTTGCAGCCAAGAACGTCTACGTTGGAGGCCGAGTCCCACATCTAACATAACCATACTGTTACGGCCCTGCTTCGCTGAAACGCACCTGACATTTATTACAGCACTTCAGAAGATGAAACCGCATAAAATTAAAACGACGATTCATTTAGGATAACTTATTCCTGGCTTTTAGGGTTAACACATACAATGAAGCAATTGCGGCGCAATATAAAAACAAACACAAATAAAAAACACCGAATCGCGGAAGACGTGTGCCACACGTATATCCCTTGGACGCTACCGCATATCACAGCGCCCGTTTTTTCCCGTTCAGAGTTCCCCACTTGTGTTTAGGTTGCGCTAATGGGCCTTCATTACCAGTTTGTCTGTAGGTTCTACGTGCTAAGACGAACATATGACTACGTGCTAGCTGCCAGGATGAAGATATGTAAAAACTGTGCTAGCACGGCGATTCATTGAATGAAGCCACAAATGAGCAGGTGCACCTGATCACCACCACAAGGCACGGCACGAGAAGGAAATTCCTTCAAGAGGAGGGAGAGGAAGAGAAAAACGGAAGAAGGGGGGACGTTAGCCAGTTCTCATAGCGGCTGGCTGCCCTGTGCTGGAATAAGCATGATAGAAAATAGATGTTACAAAAAAGAAAAGAAGAGCAAAAAAGCAGAAAGAAAAGAAAGTAGGATAAGATACTGCTTCAGGCCCGTCTCTAAGACCAGTTGTCCGCAAGAATCGCAACAACCCTCTCATCCTTTGTGCCCAGGATGGTCTCGGCCAGTGTACCAAGACATGTCTAGAAGGACAGGTTATCCTTACACGTGTGCCCAATAATCACTGGAGTCTGAGCTTATTGGTTCAGAATCTGATGCGCTTGTAAATGCGTTCATTGCTTTTCATTGCGTTAATGCGCTAAACAATTATCCCGGTCTCATAAATTTACATGTCTGTACTCTTATGACTGACCGTCGCTGGCGACGCGTTGCCTATGAGAGTGGACTGGAGATCCGCTCCCACAACTCGGGACCCCTTGACCCTCCCAAGAAACGGGCTCTCCGCGGCGGGAAGCCCCCAACAAAGGGAAGAGAATCGTGCGAGCTCCGATGGACAGCGGAGCGACGTCAAAGCTGGCGCCACCTTTGCAATGGGCCGTTGTGGCTCTTTTCGGATGCTATGGTGCCGACCTGTCTCGTATATTTTTTGCTAAAGCAATTATAAGTCGCCGCAAACCCTCTCCTGTCCTTCTGCGGACAGGCGGAGCAACTCGCCGACATCCTGTTCTCCCGGCCGACTCCACGTGAGTGTCATTGACAACAGGAACTGCTGCATCATCATTCAAACTTCTCTCAAACTGCTCTCATCCCTCAAAAAAAAAAAAAAAACTACGGGACTATAACTGCCGAACAGATGTATTTCAGAACACATTTCTCCCACGAGCGGTAAGGGAATGAAATGGGCTTCCAGCCGATGTCGTGGAACGCACGACAACAGCAGATTTCACTCTGACACTTAAGGCTCAATTGTCGACTGTATAAATATACGAATCTACTCATTTCTTTTGTGAATGTTCACTTCTATATTTCTATCTGTATGTGTTTTTTTCACGATACATAAATTCAGTATCGGTCACCTTATATGTGACAAAATGCATATATTCTTTCATGCCATGTGCACTATGCATTAGTAGTATTTCAAATATAAATGGTTACAATGCAGATATGTAGTATTGTGATTATCGATGTAAGTGTTAATATTAGTGCTATAAATAATTACTCAGTGTGTAGCATGCGGCTATCGCTTTTTTTTGCGTGGTATGTATTCCTTCATCTTTGTATCCCCACTCCTGCTTACAGGCTTCTTAGGCTAGCAGTACTTTACAAATAAATAAATAAAATATATCAGCGAGAGCTAAAACCCATCGGCAACAGTGTATTATTGGCTGGTGTCATGGTGGGTGGTGTCGTGTGTGTGATTAGCTACAACCATGAAGGAGGAGCCAGCCTGAAGGGTCGTAACGACGGTGCGGAGTGAGACAAGACGCTCTGGACCATGGGTGAATGGCTCATCCAGTTCGCTCGTCACTGAACTCTTACCTTTTCACTATGTAAATAAGTCTACAAATGTGCAAGTAAACTTGTTTGCTTTCGTTTTCCCAACTGTCGAACATCAGCTCCTGAAACCTAAGACTCAGTCACGCTACCAAATGAAGTCCGGGTACGACGCAATCCTAACGTCACAACAGTACCAATAAGTCAAGGGCGCTGAATTTTCAAGGGAGTCCCAGCAACGAAGTTTTGTCGAACTAAGAAAATAAGCACATGAGAACAATTGCTATTCGCGTTTTGTCCCGTTGTCCTGTATCTCTATCAGCTTTTTTAACTGCGTGCACAAAATTAGCAAAAAAGAAACAATCATGCTTACTCCCTTTCTTTTCACTTATTCTTTCACTCTCATGGACTGCGCAGGAGTGGATCTTACTTAAGCGCATCAGTGGACTAATCTTTCATAAATTATTTTCAACATTTCCTACATTTCTTTGCGATGTCAGTTGGGACTTTTATACCCCTCTGAAAAATCGTCCCAAAACTGGACTTATATTTTTGGAATGCGGCCACACATTGAAGTGAAGAGCTGGTCGTTCATTCTCCAGTGATAATGGTTCAAACGTCGCTAGGCTCCGATAGTTCATGCACATGTGACTGAGAAGCCGCAACGTATACACTCGCGCTCATGGTGTCTAGCAAGGCGCAATTGTGGGCTTCAAACCTGCGGTGTGGTGCTCGTTAGTACTCGCCACATAAACACCTCGTTTAGCGTCAGAATCGCCTCTTACTTAATCAGAAGACATGTGCATATCATTGTTCATATCTGTGCAGCATCGCGACTAAGGTGATTTATAGTGAGCGTTCTCGGGTGCATTGATTAATGGCTTACGTTTATGGTAGGTTAGGTCACCTAAAGGTGTCCCTACATTTTCGTCCATTAGTAGGCTAATTATTCCGTTTGTGGTTTCTCTTAATAGGTTTACGTGGAGTTGCCTGGTACAGTAATTACATGCTTCTACTTTTACGCTGTATGATAGGTTACATGAAGACGTGCCTATATCTTCTTTCATTTAGCTTGATAAATACAGTATTTACGCTGTTTTATTATGACATTCACTGCAGACAGAATTAGAGCGATGAGAACGCTCAGTTATCATTGTGTGCTTCATATGCGATACTCGGACGCCTCTTTTTAGGACCGAATTCCTGAACAAGTGAAAACTATTCCGGTGGTAAACAACTTCAGAATGGCTGTCGACGTTAAAGATGTGATTAGCATTCAGGCAATGCCCCATCCATCATTACCACGACAAAAACACGTCATGTACCAGCGGCGTTCTGCAGCCGGGCTTCCGTGTCGCGCATCCCTGTACGCAAACTGCACCAGTTAGCAGAGCGCCTGCGATGTTGTATTGTCTACTCTTACAATGACCCCAGTGTCACAATTGGCAGTCACTTGACGTTGAAGTTTTTAGCGTGCCAGCGTTACCTGCACTCTTTGCTTTTTCTTTAAACCTCCCTGCCTTTCCGCATTACATTTCTCTCTCTCTCTCTCTCTCTTTAATTTTTTTATCTTCAAGACGAAAAAAGAGTATGCGATTTTAGAAAGATTGCAAATCGGACTCCTGCAATAGCTACGCCTGCGTACCCTTCTTGGCCTGCACATCTCGGTAAACAAAACGAACTTTGCAGTGGTGAGTGGTTTCCCATTTACATTGTTTAAATAATATAAAGTGACCAAATTCGCGGTTGCCACCATAGGAGTCCAGTCTGTTGCGATTATGTTAATTACTATTGATATTTTTTGTGGGCTAAGTGTACTGTTTATTCGGGTAGAAATGCATAGGCATTTCAAAATAAATGGGGTAGTGGCAACGTTTAAACCATGTATTGGGTTAGCCAGCTCTAATGTAGATTATATCCCCATATGTATAAAACCATTAAACAAAAGCAAACGCAGAACCCTCCTGAAAGGCAAGTTCGGCGAGTGTTTGTTCAACGGCCTCGAACACAGACGGTGCGTGTTGGACGGCCGAATGTTTCGTTAATTAAAGTATGCATGGACAGCACTCGTATGCTAAGTGAACACGTGAGACGTATTGGCTATCGATAATACAGCTACCTACACAAACAGATACTCAAGCAAACCATTACGAAATCTGCATAAACACTATACAGCAGTTATCATCATTGCCACTCTCGGCAAGGACATTTTGTATTGACAATGTAAGCGCCCAGCTGGCAAGCGGGATGCTACGCGATGCTTTACAGTGATGGAACGGAGGAGATACTGCGGTGCTCGGGGCAAAAAGAAAACTAATAAATATGCCTCAGCTTGAGTAGCGTTAAAGGACATCTAACGTGGTACATCACCGGCATCAGATTCACCGCTTTATCCAATCTGCCTTTATACGGAGGCCCCCCTCTGTGTCCAAGAAGGTGTGCCCTATACGACTTCCTGCTCGCACCGTGCCGCGTGCGATGCGCATCGCATATGACTCGAATCTTGCACGGTTTGAAGTGGACCGTCACTCTCGGCTGTCACGGCGCGCGGAATCTGATCGGACCTCATTTTTCCGATCGACTAAGCGGGTAAAAAAAAAGAAAAAAAAAAAGCTACGGCGTGTCCCTCTTCACATTCGGTGCAGTTCATTTCTCTCGATTCACCGAGACGATATACTTCTCTTCGCTATAAGAAATAAATATGTATGCGAATAAAAAGCCGGATCGCCATCGACATCCTTCGACCCTTCTGGGCAGTTTCCGCTGTCGTCGTTAAGGTTGTCCAGAACCGAGGTACGACGTTCTTTATTCCAGAGCGAAGAACTTGACTTGCCTCACTTTTATCCTTCTTCGGTGGTTATAGTTCAGTGTTTCGTTTAACTTTGTTTCGTTTGTCGTATTGTTGCCTGACAATAAGTATACGAAAGGCACACTGCCTAATTCGTTAGCTACGCGTTGTGCACTGGAGGTTTTACTTTCTATACGCCCCGCGTATCTGTGTTAGATGTCTGGGTGCGTCCGGTCGTGCGCCCCCAGGGGCTCCCTCACCCATAATAAAGACCTTGCACCGCCTCTGTGCTGCCTTCGATTTCACATTCCTCTACGTTCTTCCGGCGCAGGGAGGTCGGCACGTGCGTGCGCTCGCCCCTAGCGTTATACGCCAGGTCTGCTGACGTGTCGTGACGTCCAGGGGTGCACTGATGGTCGACTCGCCCAATTTAAGTTGTCGTATGGCTAGTTTTAGTGTAACGCGCCTCCTATGTCCTATGGCAGTCTCCGAGGCACTTCTTTATTGACAAACGGAATTGCATGAGTGTGCTCGCTTAATGTACACATGTGGCCCCGAATAAGCCCGTTAGAATACCTGCGACTCGTCCTATCACATGGGCTGGGGAATGCGTACTTTTGTCCTGCCATGCCCGCCATGGTGGTCTAGTGGTTATGGTGTTCGACTGCTGACTCGAAGATCGCGGGATCGTATACCCGCTGCGGCGGCCGCATTTCGGTGGAGGCGAACTGCTAGAGGCCCGTGTACTTAGATTTAGGTGCACGTTAAAGAACCCCAGGTGGTCGAAATTTCCGGAGCCCACCACTAT
Organism: Rhipicephalus sanguineus; assembly: GCF_013339695.2. Classification (NCBI taxonomy): domain Eukaryota; kingdom Metazoa; phylum Arthropoda; class Arachnida; order Ixodida; family Ixodidae; genus Rhipicephalus; species Rhipicephalus sanguineus. The sequence goes on along the minus strand of NC_051178.1, from coordinate 161,898,794 downwards.
GGCCTCCCTACCATACCGTAGATTTGGCAAATAAGCCCTCAGATATTATGTTATATATGTGTACGGGAATCTCCGGGGCATCATTTCCTGACAAGCTCACTCAATTGCGGGAGGCATGAGTGTGTTTGTTTAATGTATACGTGTGGCATCGTCACATGGGCCAGTGTGCATACCATGGGCCGGAAATGCGTACTTTTGTCCTACCATTTATAGCGTGAGGACTTCTTAAACAACCATGTACGAAGCAGAGAATTCACATTCTCAAATGGTGCATTAACTAATGTTTAAGACGCAAGTTTTCGTCGTGCAGCAATTCACACCACCGGTGTAACACACACCGTCAGCTTCAGTTCCTGTATACGATCTATGAATGTCACTGCTGCCCCGCTTTCGCTTCTACTAATCATTACTCTCGCAAATTACATCTGAATTTATATAGCGTATGATGAGATATGTGATAAACATAAACCGGACGTGAAGCAGTTCTAAGGAGACATTAACATTTATCCTTCGTTAGCGCGTGTCGGCAACGTGTAGGTGGGCTTTAATTACTCGTCGCAGCGCCTATAGAGACACCTTGAAATATGGCTTAATGATCGCATGACACTCACGAAGGGAAGGAATAAACGATAATAGGTGCTAAAATATATCAACACTCTATGTGCGTAATGAACCCACCCACTCACACCACTTTTGCCCTGGAGAAGTTAGTTTATTTTTGCCTCATCTATAAATCGCGCACACAGCGTCCAGGCCCGTTGAAAGCTCAACTTTATATCAAAGTTAATAGCTAGCGTCGCTGACTACGACGATATGGCCGGATTGCGCAGTAAGGTATACAGCAAGTAACTTTCAAAGTGAAGGACAGCGACGCATTGATAGCGTTCATGTCGATGTCGACAGCGTTCTTTAGTCGATGCCATTCAGCCGGTCGGCCTATCGAAACCTTTTTCCCGATCTTCTTCAAAATATAGGTCAGGACTTGCACTTTGAACTCCTAGAAACAAATACAAATAAATAAATTTGTTAGAAATCTTCCTCTCCATGTAATAGATCCTTTTTTTCCAAGTTCACACCAACTTTTCATGAACGAAAGAAAGTTCTCTCTATTTATGAGCGAAATGCGATACACAACTATAGTGCAGTTGTTCGTCGGCACAGTTTCTCTTCTTTTCATTCTGTTCCTTTCCGTTTGACTTGAGATGTTGCCTTCGCAATCTTCTCTCGATCTTTCATGCCCTCTGACCGTGGCTCAAGATACGTATAGGAACTCTGCTATACACTATGTAAAACGTGACGAAACGATTTACGACCACCCACATATTCCGTTGGTTCTGACGGCATTTGGAATTTCCAAGACATTCAATCCGGGTCCGCTTACCTATAGACCTCGTGTCGTAAGCTTTATGCTCAGGGGATTGTGTCGTTATTTTGGTAGCTGCATATATGTACTTTTTTTACGTATCCTTCCGCCGCTTCCAAACGAGACAATGCATTCGGGTCGGAAAGTTCTTCAACGTTATGCAATCTGTGGACAATGTATAAGAATGGCGCGGGTGAAATGGCAATTTCAATATCAAGTTGCGCGGTATCTCATCCATTGCAGTACTTATAAGTATGCATTGCGCCATCTAGTTCTTGGTTGAACACCGAGCACACCACTGCTCAGCCAAGAACAGCAATGAGGACTGTTGCGGATATATGAGATGTGCTCGCCTGTGTGAGAGAATTTGACTACAATACTTTTCTTCGGGTTATCACCATTTCTTTCTCTGCAATTATTCGCTGCCTCCTTTTCTTTTTTTACATTTATCGGTGTATCCTCCTAATTATTTCCCTTACAAAATAAAGTTGTTTCACGGGAATCTTATTCACATCGACAAGTGTCAACGGGGCCAAAATATTTCTTTACGCACTACTTACAACCGTGGCGAAACAGCTTGTCAAGTATGCGGCAGATAACTCGATGCGACCTAATACTTATAGGAATATATTGCCCCGACAATGCTTCGGTGTCCGCATCATTAAATAACTCGAACATTCCCCTACCCCCTTGCCCGTACCTGGAAGATCCGGACCACTCCATCTGTAGAGCTCCATCCTATACTTTACCAATCTACAGGTCCAGACAAGTGGGCTCATCACTCAGACTCCGACTGCGGTCAAGGTGTCACAAGAATGCTCGCTCTCCCTCTCTCAAAACACTGGCATGGGGCAAATCGTTGATATGCCTTTCTTATTAGTAAGATATTTATGAAAAGAAAAGAAAAAGAACTATGGATCTAAGTGTATGCGTTAGAATTTTTTTGTTTTTCTTGAGGTATACAAACAGATTCGTTTCGTGCAAATAATGCAATAGAGAAAGTTAGTGAGGGTAATCTGTTCGGCTTGCTATGTCCAGAGAACGGCCTGCGCGAAGGTCAGACACACGATGCTGGCGAAGTCGGGCATGAAGTCCGCAATGATCCCACAGCAAATGCGTTATGTTCACGTTGTCAATTGCAAGCCCTTGTTCATTTCATATGCCGCTACAAGATGAAAACAAAGAACGAAAGATATGGCATTGGTTTAATTGCCAAATATATGCACTCGATTCGATTTCCGGCTGCAAATTAAATAACGTTACCGGTGCCGTAATCAAAATATGAGATGAAATTCTAAACGAGTTAACGCATGCAGGGAACTAGAACGGGGATGTTCGATCATGCGGAACAAAGCCCGTTTTGGTGAATAGTGCGTGCGTTATCTATCTATCTATCTATCTATCTATCTATCTATCTATCTATCTATCTATCTATCTATCCTATCTATCTATCTTCTATCTATCTATCTATCTAGCTATCTATCTATCTTCTATCTATCTAATCTATCTATCTTCTATCTATCTATCATCTATCTATCTATCGGTCTGTCTGTCTGTCTATCTATCTATCTATCTATCTATCTATCTATCTATCTATCTATCTATCTATCTATCTATCTATCTATCTATCTATCTATCTATCTACTCCAAACCCACCCATACCCTCAAGCAGTCACAGCGGTCAGGGGGAGGGGGTATTTGGACTATTCATGCTGGGAGGCAAACGCAAAAACAGGCGAACAACTCCACATTCCCGTATTCTTCCGCCCGCTGCGATTTCTCCAGTTTCCGTTACGTGGTGATGACGAAGTGCTTATGACCGTGCCGACGAAAGCAATCCTCTCCCTGATGACCTGCTCGCCGGACGCAGCGGCAATTAGGAAGCACCTCCCTCCTTTCCTCTTCTACCGTACCTGCAAGCTGGAGTATTTCTATCGCGCCAAAGAGGCACGCGCTTCGGCAAACACACGCACGTACAAACGCAACTAGAAGGGTTGGGACATAATTCTTGCTCTCAATTTCCGCACTCACGGGCATAGAAACGCGCTCCTACTATGCGTGTGTTGAGATCAAGGCCCACGTAGTTATTTGGTTTAGATGAACCGAGCATCGCCTTTGATAAACCATTGGCAAACGAACCCGGGCTGTTAGGCGAGACTCCATACACACGTTCACACGCTACTGCCCTACGCGCGCGCGCTGTACGCCGCTCTTGTGTACACTGCTCGTATTTTTCTGTGTGTTTAAGGAGCTGTTGATACCGACAGGAGGCGCTTATGTGACACGTGAAACAACAATGTCTTCATATTACTGCACAGAACCCGAACGCTGTCTCAGCACTTTGGTATCGCGGCGTACAATGGACATTGTCGGAGTGCCCTTGTTTGCATCGAATACACAGAGCGGCCTCTTAAGCGACTTGTTCAGTGAGCTTTTGCAGTTGTAATTTCTGTGTGTAATCCACTTCGCGTGTACATTTTCTGTTTTCTTTTGTGCGCCATTGTGAGCTAATCCGAACGAGGAAGGACACCTATCGAAAGTCAGCGCTAACCCCAATGTGTGAGTGATCGTTATCCGCTAACCCGTACGAGGCGCTGCTATGCCTACACAAACAAGTGTGCGGCAGTCGGGCTTATGCAGGTTTTAAAGTTAGAGGCCTCGATTTGTCAGGATCGACAGCGGCTGTTATTGATGTGCTTCAAAGCTCCGGAGCGTACGCGTATTTCGAAGCAGTGAATTCGCGCTACGTCTGAGGAGGTGTATTGAACTGCATGTTATTGCGTTCCCGATGGGCGTGCTTCTGTATCCCCTAACCATGCATTGGGATTGCGGATGTTAGGCACTTCCGTGCAGACAAACAAAATAGCAGGATCGAGAACTGCATATGAAGCTACGCATCTGAAAGCAAGGTTCTTCTACATAGAGTTAATGTAATCGGAAACAAAAGGCAACATTTATACATTACCGCACACATGCAAGAGCAATGAGATGTGCATTACTTTCAGTCGCGTATCTCACTTGAATTGAATTGAGGCCACTGAATTAAACCTTCCTGTTCCATCCCGAACGCAATTGTGGCGTTCGTTACTTGAATGGGGGTTGCGTATTGTATAAAATACTGAGCATAAAACCGTTGCCCCTTACACATTCTCGTCCAGATTTTTTGTGTGGTTGAAGGCAGCTGTCACTTTTTAAGGGTCTCGACGCAAGCCATTAAATATATCCAACTCTCTCGCATTTATTTATGTATACATACGGGAAGTCGAATTCGCAACGGTTGCCGGCATCTTATCGCATACGCCGCTCACCTGTCTTTCACTCACTCCCGGCAACCCAGACGCGTCACCGTTTAAGCCTCTTCCCCGCACTTCGAACGTGCGCGCGAAGCTGTTTATCCTTTGACCTGCCATGGTCGCAGCCTCTGGCACCTTTAGTGGCTTTTCGGGGTTGATGCAACTATTGAGGCTTGCGATGAAGCCCAGGTAGCGAGTGCCGCGATTGACAGCATAGACAACAAGGTTCAGCCAACTATGCTGTAGTATAGGACAACGTGTGTATTCCTAAAGAAGAAGAAAAAGAAGAAGTTAGCAAGAGAGCGAAAACAACCAAAACAAAGTGCAGGTTACCACCAGAGCCTTTAATTTAGAAACAATTAGTTTTGAATGTAGCAAACCAGTTCTGCGGTAACTCGAAACGCGCAGGAAGGTTATTGAAAGGCAAAATCATCGTCCGCCGTTTCCTAGCACGAAGCTACATGGAAATAAATACGAATTTGCCAGACAGAAAGATTTGCAGTTGACGAAATGTTTGACCCTGGCTCGTCCAGTGCCCTCGTTAGTTAGTGTCGTCAGAAAGGCCGTAATATTCCAATGGAATGGTATAGGGCTGAAGTAGTGTATCTGAGAGAGACATCAGTCTTAGAGCAACCGAATGTAGTCCGTTGTGTGTGCGTACGATATTCACTCTCTTCTTTTTCTTATTTCTTGTCGTCACTACCTTACCAGCAAAGCAGGGTAGCTAACCGGGAGCTCGTCAGGCCGACTTCCCCGCCTTTTTCATCATTGTTCTCTCTTTTCGTTTGTTCATTTAGTTGAATTTTGTTTCATGGAATTGTCCAAATACATTGAGTATGCGAAGCACATATAAAAAGCATGGCTGATCCCACCGTCATATGGATCGTTATAATGCGAAAGTGATAATAATATCTCGGGTTTAACGTCCCAAAACCACGATATGGTTATGAGGGATGCCGTAGTGGAGGGCTCCAGAAGTTTCGACCACCTGGGGTTCTTTAACGTGTACCTAAATCTAAGTACACGAGCCTCAAACATTTTCGCCTCTATCGAAAAATGCAGCCGCCGCGGCCGGTATTCGATCCCGCGACCTTCGGGTCAGCAGTCCAGCGCCGTAGCCACTAGACCACCGTGGCGAGGCAACACGAAAGTGAAATGTGTCTTCACAGAAGTAGTCGATTGCTTATTGTGCACTGACATACGAGAGCTTGCACAATGTCTATTGGTGTTTTGCAGCTATCGCACCGTTTGACGTGGATGCACCCACGTTGACGCCTAGTGACACATCTCCATCGCGAAGCCTAACGTCCATGATCACAATTTAACTCTTGGGGTGGCTGAAGTTGTTAACATATACCTGGGCACAGCATATCGTGAATCCTGCGCAAAGATGGTATCAAGAAGCACATAATAACCACTGGTACTCGATATGTACTTCTTCAAAGCGTCGTTATTTGAGGAGACACACGGCACGATGTGCGCTTCCGAGTAATGAGTAACCTACACCTGTGCTCACGCATACACTACCACACTGCGCTTCAGCAACACGGGAGGCAGATATTCCTAGCTTCAGCCGCGAATGCGCGAATGCGTTCCACTTCCCGCTGGCCTCTGTCTCGGTCCACGAAAACACGACATTCGCCCATTAATATCGTTGACTTCCTTCGGCTCTTATTGCAGTAGCTTTATTAGTCGGTGCTATCACACTCGCAGCAGTAGGCGGTAGAGAAACATCGTTGGTGCATGTGGAAGCTGGACTACTCCGACAACGAGCCGTCCAACGCTAACACGAAGCGAAAGGCAAAGAACGTAACTGCCTCTAGGGCGACTCTTCAATGCTATCGCGGCCAGCGCTCCTCGTTGGCATCGAGACGCTCTAACTGCGTCGTCGCCAAATAGCTCTCTATCGGCGCTCGTTGGTGTCATGGCGCAGCACTTTACTTCAACAGTCACAGACGGCGGGACCACCGCGTCCCGCCTAGCCCCGCCAACAGAGAGCATCGTGCGAGAGAGAATATGAGAGATATATAAGGCGCGCTTATGGAGCCTCGTGCATGTGCGTCCGTGGCGTGGTCAGTAGAGCACCGGGCGCCCATCATGGCGGAACGAGAGGTATTGGTTCGCTTCCCAGCGCCGGAACTTTTTCTTCTAGTTTTTTCTTTCACATCCGTTAGTGTGTCGCTTACCAACGTCATATCCGTGACGGAAATACGTGAGGCCTTGGTGGACCTGGCAGTAAAAAACTGCCGTGTTAAAAAAGTAGGCAAATGATTTATAGTTCTCTGACTGTATTATGGGACAGCGCTTAGATGAATACGAGTAGTAACACTTGAATTAAGGGCCATTTCACGGCGTCAAGAAAATTGCGGTCGACCCTCTCCGATTCTATTCTAAAAACCTGCGTACAAGCATTTTAGTGAACTATTTGCCCTCGTAAAATATTTCAGGGAGGAAAAATTTTTCCTGTCCTTTACAGTGATTTGAATGTTGGCAATGTCTAAGCCGTTTGGCGTGGAACGACCTGTAATTGACGCAGTTACGTTGAGTAAAAGTGAGCGAGTGCTCTGTTAGTTTTAGATACACTGTGCATTTTTCGCTTTATAGCATGTAAGAGCAATTTGTTAAAGTGGTTTTCTGTCGTGTTTCCCGTGACGTCCGTAATTTCGTCTTCTTACCGAATGACGCAACACTTGATCGATGGCAATCAAAGCGGCTATACTTCGTAACCTCTATGGCAGTGAGGCCAGAGAAGGCTGAGGATTGAAAACGTTTCTGACACCGACGGGTCCAGCGTGTCGTAATTTCTTCTCGGCGGTTCACAGATAATTACACGGTGTCATCGGGCGTCGATCGTCGTTTAAACGGAATTCCGAAGTAATAACAAACGCCTGTGTTCTCTATTGCGAACGTCTTTTTTGACACGTGCTTTCCTGCTATCTACACGGCATGCAATTCCGTGTGTCCGTTGAATAGACGACGAATTAACTTCGGCAATGTGTGAGTAGACATACTCATCTACATTGTTGTATTCATGACAGGCAAAAAGGTCAGCTTGATGTCGAGGGGTCCGTCAAAATATTATGCTTGCGCACGACCTATCGTTACAAATTTGTGCGTGTGGTTTTTCTGAATGACACTCTGTAGACCCATTGCCTTGGAGTGCACGCCAATGGGGTATCGGCGTCTATGTTACGCATAATAAGACATAATCATCACCGATATCTTTTTGAAATATTTTTCTCTTTTACGCGTAGCGTAATGTGTAAAGGTGAAATTGCGCTGCATCTGCTTTGTCTTGTGTTACAAGTACGACGGCGCTGAGAACTTTATATAACGCTCTCAAATAAGACAGAGCAATGTCCGGGCAAGGATAATTCGCATTTCGTTTTAACTTTTTTTTGGCTACATGGTCTCAATCAACGCGGCCCGTATGAGCTGCTAACCGTTCTTTAGGCAAACCCGTACTTTTGTTGACTATCTATATCTATGGGTAATTTTTTAGTTAAAGAAAACCAACACAGAAATGAAAGAAAGTTTTCATAGAAAGTCAGAATTTATGACGGTAGGTTCCCATCCTTGCTTGCGTCGACGGTTGCGTAAACTAGACGACTGATGTGTTGGAGTAGCGGCAAAACCAAACAGACTTATGTTTTAGCGCCCCTATAGGGCTTGACAAAGCTTCCGAGGCGCATTCAGAGTCTAAGGAGAGCGCCCGCGAATTACGTTACGCTTTGAAGGCGCACGCGCCTGCACGTCCGTTCACGATTAGACGTCCGTCCCCTTTTTACACACGCACACACCTACTCTCTCTCTCTCTCACTCTCACAGACAAACACACGCACAATACTCGAATGTACTGCGCAACGAGCTCGTGAGTGTTACAGATTCAGGCACTAAATGGCACAGACAGTTCTGGTTTCTCCTTAATCCATCAATGGCGCACTCCCATTCGCGACGCAAACCCGCCATCGCGTAGAGCTTTCTCGCTGACTACATTAGCAAATTGCTTGTTGCATTCTCGAAGGCCTCTGTCAATTTCCCAGCGCAACTTGCTAGGGACAGCCCTAAATATGCATTTCTCGAGCCCTACGTTACTTTGAAGTCTCTGTTGGCTTTTTAAAGCCTAGAGGCGAGCGCTCGGCAAAAGCAAGAAAAAAAGATTATAAAACATGCAGGTATATGGGCGTAGTACGCACACGCATTGTGAAAGAATTGTTGCGCTCACTGCCGCGCGTGTGAACGACAAGGTGACGTTGCGAAAGTTCGCACTCTTCGTTCACTTGCTCGCTTGCTTGCTTGTCTCATAACAGTTACGCATGCATAGAGAACATAAGAAGGAAAGCAAGGCCTCGAGCCCGTATAAGAGAGAAAGCGAGCGGGTGGTTCAGTGGCGCCTCTAGCGGCAGAATTTCTCCGCTCAAACGTTGCTCCCATCAATTACAAACACGCGCTCCTCCCCGCATAGCGCCCTATAGCTCGTGCGTGTCGAAAAAGATATGCCAGGTTCTTTAGAACAACGTAGGCGTATACCGCTTCGCGACTTTCATGGCAGTGACAAATGGCCACCACGCCGCGGAAATCTCAAAAAGGGCCGAAGGGAGACCAGAGAGGGAGAGGGGAAGGCCCGGAGTGACCGCCTACCCTATCACTAGTCCAGAATCACGCGTGTCGGTTTCCTCCCAGCTGTCTACTCGCTTGTAATTCCTCGCTGGGAAGACAGAACGCTGCTGTAATCTTGATTGGGGCAGGAGGGCGAGCAAGAAGAAATATAGACTTCGTTCTTTCCTCCTCCCCAAGAATCCATGCTTGCTTCAAAGCTCGTAGCATTTGTGAAAGAGCAGAACGGGTGCGTGAAGCCGAAGGGTGCGCACGTAAAGCGCGGACCATGCGGAGTTTCATGGCTGAAAATGAGCCTCATACATATGCTAGCCTTCGGCATACCGCTGTGATTAAGGGTGCAGTATAGTACCCACATAGCGGACGAGAGCTCCCTGGGTGCAGTTCACGTCAAACACCATGGGCGACTCGTAGAATGGTGTACTTAAGTGCATCGTAGGAAGCATGCGTGACGGCTTGATTCCGAAGCACGCGGGCTTGTAGACGACGGAATGGACGCCCCTGACTCAACATGAATGCATAAGCGACGCGCGATATCCATAACGCAGTCTATTGGCGCCGGTTTGCGAACGCGTTTATGCGTCGTGGATCTCGAAGACACTTGGTCAATGAAGGAGTTACGAGAAGCGCGCGCCCAACCATGGACGTAATTGGAGAGCTACATACGTGCATGACGTCTCGAGCACGAGTAGTGAGCGTACGTTAGAGATAGAATGGTCATGACGCAGCACGAATGTCCGCACGAACGTAGGTGGCGTTTTGTGGCTTTGTGAGAGTGCTTCCGCTGCTGGAGACAACGAGTGAATGAACATCCTTGCGCCATCCTACTGGAAAGGCCGCATTGCGACGCGTTCACTGCTCAAGCTTTTGTTTGCTTGAGACAGCGCCGCATTGGTGAGCTAGAGCACGAACGAAGCAAAACATAATCAAGGAAAAGGATGATTGAAAAAAGAATTCGGGCGTGGTCGTGAAAGAGGTCGTGGTCCAACGCTGCTCCGTGGCATGTCATTATCACACTAAAGTGAGAAAAAAAAATCACAGCATATCCACGGGGTGAATGATGATGAGTGGGGCGAAGCTACGGAGGGAATCATCTGTAAACCGTGAAACTCTTCCATCAAATGCGCCCAGTACATAATATAAAGAGTGTGAAACATCGTGTATATATTAAACATCAAACTTTTATTGTACTGTTGGTTTACGTGGTCCCTTCATTATCACTTGTGATCGGTGAAATGCAAGGAAGAAGTCCGCTCCCGAGCGAAAGAGCGCCAAGAGCGACCGCATTCCCCGCTCGCCCTGTGCGAATTAAAGGCAAGGCTAGAGGGAAGACAGGACGCGCGTTCCACGACGCGAGGTCGGTAGCATGCCCAACGAAAGCCAACGGAACGCGATCGTGCAAGTGCTCCGGCTTCGCATCGCCTCATGGTTCCATTTAGCGTCCCAAAACCAAACATATTGCTCAAGGTGTGCCTTGCGTTTTTCGTAGAAATAATTTCTTTATCATGTACATTAAGACGAAAAGTTGAAAGCTCACTAGAGTGTATCGCCCGCAAAGTATGTCTTTTAGTGTGATTTAACTCTCGTACGGCAGGGTCCTCGCGCCGTTGCCGGTCCACCTCGCCCGTTGACGATCGGGCGAGGTGGCTACATACAAGTACTACTAATACACTTTAAGAAAAACATCTGGCGTTCTTTCGTTCTGCTTTTACAAAACATCTGGCGTCTTTCGTTGGTTTATTTCATCAATCAACGGCGTTTTGAACAAAATTTTTATTGTTTAATCACGCACAGGAGAAATCTCACCAGGCACTACCTTGGAGGTAAACAATGGCTGCTAATGGCAATGAGAGACAGAAGAAGTCGGCTTTTAGCTAACACTTACACTTCTACTTCTACTAACGTTTCCTACTGGAACATGCCAATGGCTGCTAATGGGGAATGAGAGACAGAATAATTCGGCTTTTAGTTAACGCGCACGCTGCGAATTTTTTATTGTTCAACAACGCACAGGAGAAATCTCCCACCGGCACCACCTTGGAGGTCAAAGCGTAAGACTTGTTACTCACTACTACGAGCACGACGACTACGAGGGACGAACGGGTGCCGCCTTAAGGAGCTTCGCCCCTAATATGATTAAGTAGCCTCCGGTGTGCGGGCTAGCTGTAACAAAAAGCTTATTGGGGCCGCGCGCATAAAATTGATTGCAGCGGAAACGCTTACTGAGTCTCCGACGCTGTAATTTGCTTTTTGGCTATGCATAAAACAATTTAAAGCACCTTGGGTACCTAATTTGGCACCGTACAGTACGAATGGCACTTCGCGAGCGGTTTCGCCTGAAGTTATGCGGTACGCAGAGTAATAATGCTAAGAAGTAGATACTGAATGCTGGGAGTAATAAGCCTCCAGTAGAGAGCAGTACGCTAGTTGATGTTGCTATAATAGACGGAATTGAAGAAGAATAACGAAGAGGCAGGTCGAAATTAGAACACTTTTCATTCGTAACTGTATAGTGTGCCATTGGCCGGCCCCTTTCGTTAATTTTATATCCAGTGCACGAATTGACCGTTCTTTTCTTTTACGAACAATGCTAGCGTAAGATGTTTTTGGAAGTATCAACTGTGATGTACGCGTGAAATGTACACCAGTGGCGCTTGTGGTGTATATTAGGCGTGTCTTCATCTCGGCCCGTATTAACAAAAATGTCTTACGCGAAAATTTTTCCTAAGAGCATATTTCAGCCAATCATGATACTGGGCATATCATTAGCGAAGCCGCTGACCAATGGGACAGCGCACTTACGAAAGAGAAGTTTCGTATATTCGGCCCTTCGTCTTTTGTGCTTATGCCTGTGCGTGCGTGGGCTTCTTTATTACCGTCCATTTGGAGTCTCTCTGTTTTTAAGCCTTTAAGTGTTCCTAAATCTCTGTCTGAGTAGTAGTGATGCAGAACTATCGGTAAATTGACTATCGATAGTATCGATAGTTTTTTTGAAACTATCGATAGTGTTAACAAACTATCGATAGTCCAATCGGTAGTACCATCAGTAATATTACTAGCGATATTCCTGCCACGCGTGTTTATTGCTTTGTCTTGACGTATTCGGGTTTCACCAACAAAGACTGTTAGCAACGTTTGACGCAGACCGCACCGTAAACTTTGAGAAGCTTCACAATTGTTTGAGATCATTCTGTTAAAATTACACACTGGACGCGAATAGTGATGTTTATTCGATAGCTTACGTGAGCACCAGCGATAACGCTGAAAGGTTTGACGACTGCTGTATAAAGGACGACGCGTTCCACCGATGATCAGAGCGTGTATCGCTTGTATTTCGAGTTTTTATTTTCTGGGCACAAGTTCGCCCAAATAAAGTGCTCCGTATTTTCCAGTCTTGCTGCAGCATTCTTCACTGTCACAACCACGTGACAATACTATCGATAGTGGTGTGAAAAATGATGCGGTTGCTGGCCGGCCATACTGCCAAAATATTTGCGATAGCCTGCTACCAGCTTCACTTAATTTATGAGCAATTTTTGGCAGAGAAATTATTTTCGCAGTGAAGATGGCGGAATATATCCATCAATAAATCTGTATCTAAAAGCAACCAGTTACACCTTACAATCAACTTCTTGATATTTTTTTATTTTTCAATCATAAAATGCAATATCAATTTGACGCCGCGCAGTCCCATCACATGTAAAGGCTTCCTTTCTGCTACAGCTGAACACTTTGACTTTATGATCATGTGTCAGCAAAGCACTCTGGTGAAGAACACAATCATGTCAACTTTCTTGCCCTTCAGCCTGCTCCTCCGGCTTCACTATGTACCACGCGCGCGGGGAACCAAGTTTATTCTGCAATGAGTCCGTGCTGTTGATTTTACACTATCGACAGTACCATCGAACTTTTTACTATCGATAGCGCTATCGATAGTATTTTTCACCATCGATAGTTCGATAGTGACACAGCTATCGATAGTATCGATAGTACCATCGATGGTTCTGCATCACTACTGAGTAGACTTTAACATTAGAATGATTCCGTTTCATAACCGGCCATTTACCGTATGAATCCGTGCCGAAAGACAACACATCGAGATATCGTTAACTGAAGCACCAGCAGAGTTCTACGTTAACCGTGACTAGCTCACCCATTCAAAGAGCAGAAGAAAACGAAGCTCTCGGTCACTGAGTCTTCGTTTGTCCCGCTGGAGTTCGTGGTCCATGCAAAAGTCGTGTGACACAGACTCCCAGTCGACTTCCATTGTTAATTACAATGCACTTCGCGGAGCACACCAGTGCCGCGGCAACTCTGACCGCTTGAGCTGCAGACGGCGTCCGGTTATCGAGCCAAGATCAACTCCCACAAAGGGACTCGCTAGCGGGAACGGGCGCAGCCTCGAAGCGAGTGTTTGTGTCTACGCATTGCTCAACGGTTCGAGTTTATTCGCGCGCGCTGGCCTTTTGTGAAGAAAAGGAGGGTACGCACAAGTGAGCTGACGCTGTTGGATGCACGCACACGGCGCGTGCGCAGACGTCACCAAACACTGCTAGACGGGAGTCACCAAACGCTGCACACGGAGTGCCCCCCCCCCCGCCCCACACACACACTTTCGTGAATGTTGCACCATCAGTGGAGGTGTTTTCGGGCTTCAGTGGCGCTTGTTCCCTCATGAAAGCTGCAGCCTTTTTTTTTTCAGAAACCTGGACGTTGGAGAAAAGGGCTGGTTTGTAGATTAGTTACTAATTATCGAAAACAATAAAAAAAAATGTTACTAAGTTCAGTACCTACGGCGAGTGTCGTGTTTCAACAGGCAGATACCATTTCAATCTTAGTTTCGACGTACTTTAAAAGTGAACTCGTATTTTAAATGCGAAGCCTTTCTTGGTGAACCCAAGGTCATTTGAGCTTTTCTATCTGCGTATCTATCTATCTAGCCACCTACGTCTGGGTGCTCTCGTGATCGCGTTTAACTTGGTGTAGACCAAAATTGGCATGGGAGGGTGAGAGCATTTGACGAATATGGCTGTCTGGTCATGACATGAATAACGTTAAAATCCTGTCGCGTACGTTGTCAAACGCTTTCCTCCAGAAACGTGTCACATACCCGTTTTCTAGGGGGCCGCGGTACACGAGTATGCGCCACAGGCGATTGACAGTCTATATCTACCCAGGAACGGCGAGAACGGACATCGATCAGTTAAGTGCGAGAGCGTTAAGAAAAACCGACATCGACAGCGTTGACCCTACGAATGTAAAGAAAAAAAATTAGGATCTCAGCAGGACTCAAACCGAAGCATTGTGCATGGCAGTCAAGTATTCTACTACAGAGGTACGCGAGGTCTAGGAACGGCTTCGTAAAAAGACCCTATGCAGGCATAATGGCGATGCAACATCAATTGTTGGTGTGATGCTGACTGCCTAATTTAACAACAAAGCAATAAACACTACATATGTACTCCTTCGATAAATGCGTCATGACAGGTTAATATCTGTGGTCCAAGTGTTGGCTCCGCTTTTATGGCACTCTAATAAAGATTACATTTGTTGACCAGTGCCCCGACGTCGTGCAGATTCCCAGAGACATCAGGTCTCAACTGCACATCGCACCCGTTCCCCGCAATATGCACCCCGCACACAACGTCGGTCGACGTCGGGCCAGGGGTAGAGCTCTGCTCGCACATGTCCGTAACGAGCACACTGAGGCAAGCTTCGTAGATGCTGCGGCATATGTCCTACACGAGGCATTCGCTGTCTCCATCGTCGACTCAAATTCCAGGCTCATTTGCTCCGCTACGGTACGCACATCGAAGCCCGTGGTAGCCGAACAGGTTGCAATCGCGTTGGCTATGCTAGATAGTCGCAGAGAGTCAATATACAGCGATTCCAAGGCGGCTATCAAGGCTTACGAAACCGGGATGGTCGCCCCTCAGGCCCTCCGCATTCTCCAAAGCGTCAAAAGCATCACTCCCCATTCTATCACTTGGTTTTCCGCTCACCTTGGGTCGACTGAGGGCTCCAACCTTAACGAGGGCGC